>NC_054473.1:79339985-79644672 GCF_017639515.1 Carcharodon carcharias
GTGAGAGAGATTGTGTGTGTGAGGGGCATGTGTGACAGTGTGTGTGAGAGAGAGAGGACGTGTGTGTGTGAAGAGGGGTGTGCATTTGTTTGAAAGCAATAGTGTGTGCGAGTGAGAGAGAGGGAGGGGTGTGTGAGAGAGAGAGGTGTGAGTATGTATTAGTGAGGGGGTGTGTGTACTATAAGCCTAGTGCACCAGACTCGAAGTTGAAACAGAAATACAATGAAAGAGGAATAAAGTTCTGTACAAGTACAGCCAATGCTGTCCTATCGGGAAGGCTAAATTCTTTACTTACACATGGTGCGCGTGAGGGAGACTGTAATGCACATGCGCAGTAATGGCCGAACTACAACTCCCATGACGCTTAGGGGCAGCACGCATTGGCGTGCCTGCGTCACGGTGCGTCTGGCCGCCGTCGCCGCCATTACTCAGTGTCCAGGAGCGCGGAGCTGAGCAGCCGGGGCCCCGAGGCTGAGACTCAGGCCGAGATCAGCGGTGTGGGATAGCAAGGTAAGCAAGAGTCTGCATGGAGGCAGGAAGCAGCAGGGGCTGGGGCACGGCGGGTCCGCAGGGGCAGACCGAGCGCAGTGCGGCCGCTGGAGCCGGGGAACGGCTAGCCGGGGACCGCGGGAAAGGGAGCGAGGCCCTGGCCTCCTGGCGGAGACTGGCTGGGTAAACAGAGCCGCGGACAACACGTGGACCAGAGACGTGCCCGGGTGCTCGAGGATACACGGGTGGGGAGAGGGGGCCGACCTCTCAGGGAGAGAAGCTGGAAGGGAGAGTAGGGGAAGAGGGGAGGGCTTGGGGAGGGGGGGTGCAGGTTTGGGGAGTGAAATGAGAGACTGAGAGGGGGGAGGGGCCGGAGGAGGGGGAGGGGGAGAGGCCGGGGGGAGGGGCCGGAGATGAGGGGGAGGGGCGGGAGGGGGAGGGGCCGGAGGAGTGGGAGGGGGTGGGGCCGGGGGAGGGGGAAGGGGCCGGAGGAGCAGGAGGGGGGAGGGGCTGGAGGAGGGGGAGGGGGAGAGGAGCCGGAGGGGGGGGGGGGGGGGTGGCGGGCCGGAGGAGGGGAGGGGCCGGCGGGAGCGTGAGGTGGGGGGTCGGGTGAGCGTGAGGGGCCGGAGGAGCGTGAAGGGGGTGGGGCTGGAGATGGGGGAGGGGCCAGAGGAGTGGGGAGTGTCAGCGGTGGAGGAGTGGGGAGTGTCAGCAGCCGGAGGTGTGGGGAGTGTGAGGTGCCGCAGGAATCGGGATGGGGAGGGGCCGGAAGAGTGAGGAGTGTGAGGAGGAGGGCCCGGAGGAGTGGGAAGTGTGAGGCGGGAGGAGCCCGACGAGTAGGGGGTGGGGCCACTGGTGTTTAGGAGAAGGGTTAGAGGGTGAGGCGGGGTCAGGGCAGTGGGTGGGGCTGGGAAGATGGGAGGCACTAATGGAGCGTGGGGTGCAAAGGGGAGGGATCGGCAGGGTGCAAGGAAGGAGGGGAGGGGCCAGCTGAGTATAGATGGAAAGGAGGGGCTTGTGGAATGTGGGGTCAGGGTAGGGGCCAGCAGGAAGTGTGGGGCTGAGGGGATGGCCCAGAGGAGTGTGGGGGGCGGAGTTAAGGGGCCGGCGGAGTTTGGGGGAGTGAAGTTGAGGGGCCGGCGGAGTGGTGGCGGGGAGCCACCAGCAATTATTTCAAATAGCTTGTTCTTTGCAACACTTTGTTGTTAAGTAATCTCAATTAAGCTAATTTTGTTATTACAGCCATTGTGGTTTTTTAGTGACCTGGGAAGGTGCTAATTTATACGCCAGTGTGCTTATTGTTTTTTACTGAAATTTGGGGGTTGGGGGGGTCCCTCAATAGCTACATGTAACACACTCATGCTATTAAGTGATTTGGCGCACAGGATGAGGCCTCTGCCATCTGTGTTTTCTTGAGGGATGTGGTATTGACTGAAATGAAAGGCTTCGAAACTGTTTAGCACTGAACTCCGAATTCAGCATGAGCTCCGTTGTCAATTGGAGTGCAGAGGGGAGGCGAAACAGCCAACTGCTTTCCTGTGCGTTTTGTTGGCAGTGGGGTTGAAATGTGGAGAGCCCCACCATGTGTTGGAAATGGGCCAATTGGTAGTTCTGTGCCAGATGACAAATGGCACTTCAGACCCAGATAGCTTACTTTTAGTCTGCATGGTAGCTTCCAGCAAGTTTAAGTGAAATAATGGCAAGCAATAAAGTGAAAGGAGGCTGACGGTAATTGGAGCTGCACTTTGAGTTGTGCTGCAATAGCAGTCCATGTCTCCAGCAGTTTGGTCTTTTATTATAATCAAGGGCTAATGGGGAGCGAACTGTTGCTTGTTGAACCATCTAGTGAATGGAGAATTTCCTGTGAGCCATGCTCATGTTTATTTCCAACGGACACCGGCAGCGACATGTTCTGTGTGTACAGACCATGCCTATGACGTGTGTTTGCTTTGTCTTGACAGAAATTACAGATAATGCTGATGAGATTAGCTTGCTGCAACGCAGCACTGCTGGCAATAAGACACAATGGCTTAAGCTCTCCTAGCACCTGTGACGTTCAGAAGCCCTTGCAGTACCTTATGTCTGGTTCACCGTCTGGGACTGAAAGTCGATAAATCCCTAGAGCCTGCTAAACTACATCCCAGGGTACTAAAGAAGTTGGTTGTCATCTTCCAAAATTCTGTAGATTCTGGAACGGTCCCGGCAAATTGGAGGGTGGCAAATGTAACCTCACTTTTTTTTTAAAAAAAGGAGGGAGGGAGAAAACAGCGAGTTACAGACTGGTTAGCCTAACATCAGTGGTAAGGAAAATGCTAGAGTCTATTATAAAGAATGTGATAACAGGATACTTAGAAAATATCAACGGGATTAGACAAAGTCAACATGGATTAATGAAAGGGAAATCATGTTTGACAAATGTACTAGAGTTTTTTGAGGATGTAACGAGCAAAATAGATAAGGGAGAATCAGTGAATGTGGTGTATTTGGATTTTCAGAAAGCTTTTGATAAAGTCTCACATAAGAGGTTAGTGTGCAAACAAGAGCGCGGGATTGGGGTAATATATTGGCATTGATTGAGAATTGGTTATGGAGACAGGAAACAGAGCAGAAATAAATGGGTCTTTTTCGGAATGGCAGGCGGTGATTAGTGAGGTACCACGGGGTTCAGTGCTTGGGCCCCTGCTATTCACAATATATATCAATCATTTGGATGAGGGAGCCAAATGTAATATTTCCAAGTTTGCTGATGACACAAAACTTGGTGGGAATGTGAGTGATGAGGAGGATGTTAAGAGGCTTCAAGGCAATTTAGACAAATTGAGTGAGTGGACAAATACATGGCAGATGCAGTATAACGTGGATAAGTGTGAAGTTATCCACTTCAGTGGGAAAAGCAGAAATGGCAGAGTATTATTTAAATGGTGATAGATTGGGAAATGTTGATGTACAAAGGGGCCTGGGTATCCTTGTGCACCAATCACTGAAAGCAAGCGTGTAGATGCAGCAAGCAGTTCAGAAGGCAAGTTCACCTTCATTGCGAGAGGACTTGAGTACTGGAGCAAGGATGTCTTAATGCAGCTGTGCAGGGCCTTGGTGACACCACACCAGAAGCAATGTGTGCAGTTTTGGTCTCCTTACCTAAGAAAGGACATATTCCAACAATGGAGTAAATTAATTCAGCCCTAACGCCACTGCTGAGCTGTTTCATGGGAACTTAGTAGAAACAGTAAACTCGAGAACATCATCTTTAGAAGCACATTTTGCTGTGATCCTTCAGCTGGAAATGTGAAATCGTAGGTCAAAACCTACCTGCCATAATAAGTCCTCCAATCACAAGCGATGGCTTGGAGGAAAGGGGGGGGGGGGTGCATCTAGAATAAAGGGTCACAATTTCAGGATATGGGGCAAGCCATTTATGACTGAGATTGGGAGAAGCTTCTTCACTCAGAGGGTGGTGAACCTGTAGAATTCTCTACCACAGAGGGCTGTGGAGGCCAAATCACTGAATATATTTAAGAGGGAAATAGATTTCTAGACACTAAAGCATCAAGGTGTATGGGGAGAGAACAGGAGTATGGCGTTGAGATAGAGGATCAGCCATGATCATATTGAACGACAGCAGGCTTGTAGAGCTGAATGACCTAACCCTGCTCCTATTTTCTATGTTTCTATGTTTCCTGGCTCATAAAGATAACTTGCTTCCCACACCACCACTACCCCATACCCCCCAAAGTCTCTTCTCCGAGCTGCATTAGAAGTGAGAAGCTGAGTCTTATTGACCACAACAGTTGCAGGATTTATTTCCCAGGTTTTGTTTCATTTGCTGACGTCTGATGGGGTGATAGTTGGACCTGGAACATCAGCCAGTGTTCTCACTCCTGGTTCCTGCTGGAAGTGCCTGTATGTTTGTGAGAGAACATTGGGTGATGGCAGTGATACTCCCACAGTCAAATATCCTGTTAACATTAACGCTCCCACTTGGAGCCCAACAGAGCTTTCATGGGGAGGAGGGGAAGTTAAAATAGGGTGGACTGTGTTTGATGGATTCCCAAGCGAGTGTGAAGCAACTCGCTGCTCAGCGTTGTAGGTAGTGTTCACGCCAAAATAGTTTGCTCTGCCGTGTAATGAGATTAGCCTTCAAATTAATGAGGTGTAAGGCAGTATAAATTTAATTGCACAGGAGGCAGTGGGGCCTGACTGCATTAACAAATTCAGAGTTGATTAAGTATCTGGCAAAAACATTTGTTCCAGGGATATGAAAGGCGTTGTATGATATTTCCTAGACACAGCGGCTGGCCAAACTGACTACAGCAAACTTTTCTGGTCCTGTGCATCTTTTGTTTCTGTGACAGGTGCACCAAACAGCTACAAAAATCTGTGTGTAGTGGTTTTATTTGGCTTATCCAGGGTTTCCTATGTTTTGAAGGCCCTCATGACCAGAAGTAGCATCTCCAAAACATTACATGCTCCCAGATAATATCCGTAAGTAGATGCAAATGCACTTGAGTTCCTGCAGCATGTTTGGCTGAAGTCTATACTTTCCATAAAGGCAAAATACTGCGGATGCTGGAAATCTGAAACAAAAAAGTGTTGGAAAAACTCAGCAGGCCTGACAGCAATTGTGGAGGGAAAGACAAAGTTAACTCTTCTTCGGAGCCACACGGATTCGAAACGGTAATTGTCTTTCTCTATACTTTCCAACTGGTCTTCCCTCTGCAGATTCGTTGGAACAAGGATAATGTACCACTGATATCTGCCACTGCCCCATATTTTGTATAGTACAGGGAAATGGAGTAGGGCTGTGAGTGAGTGAAAATGTTCTCGCTGTTAATAGGAAGAGTTCAGTGTTAACCATTTTGTTTCTGGTGATTTTGAAGAAAGCAGTGCCTGCAGCCTGGAAGGTAGCTTCTTTCAGTACTTGGGGGCAGGGGGAGGAGGGTTCAGTGAGAATGCCCTATGTTGGTCATGTTAACTCCCTGACTGTCAGTGAGGAGTTTAAGTCTTAAAGCAGGGCAGAAAATCTTTGTTATGACAGTGACTACAATGATGTCCGGTTTGCAATGTTGAACTTGATAAGAAAGCACTGCATGCGCAAACAAAACAAAGTGCTTTTAATCTTTAACCAGCAGAGTGATTGATGGAATCACTATATGATGTTAACCAGGGCCTTTGAAATTCACTGGAACCTCAACTTCCCCAAAATCAGGGCAACATTCCTAGCCAAACTCTGCAGCAACTTAGACACATCATCACAACAACAATTTATATTTATATACAAACTTCAATGTTTAAAAAAGGTTCTAAGGTGCTTCAGAGGCGTCACAAAAAAGATGTTAAGCTAAAGAAGGAGATATAAGGGGTGGTGACCAAAAGCTCAGCCAAAGAGATGGGGATTGTTGTGTATTGCACTGAGTAAGACTAACACGTGCTGAACTGCAGGCAGCCATTATTGAACAAACTTTATTCCCCCCAACAGAGGGCAGTATAACATAATTCTTACTCCTGCAATATACCACACCCGCTCCCCATTAAAACACTTGTACATTAAAATGTGCAACTGTATGTCTACACAATTTCCCAGAATACAATGTGATTAAACCAATATCCACAGTACTTAAAATTTAACAGGTTGGGTTGCAAACTTGTTTTGGTTGTGATTACAGTAAAAATGTGTATAACTGATCCATGTAAATTACTCTGGAAGCAGAAAACAGTTTTTTCTTAACATCAATATGTCTTTATTTCTTCTTGAATAATATTTTTGTAAATGAACAACTTATTTATTCTTCCCACATACTTACAATTAACCTATCTGGCTTATTTCTCTTTCTGTCTGGGCATCTCCTTCCATTTCCATTAGTCTGACTCTGCTCTGTCAATATCTTTGACTGTATCAGAGCTGAACTTTGACTACCAACTCCATTTAATGGTTTAAACTTTGACATTGACTTGTCCTAATCAAAGATCATGCCTGACTTTGCTCTATTGGTGAATTCTGTAATCCTGACGAACATTCAGTTTCTTGTTGACATTTGTTTTGAGCTAAAGGAGTAATTTGGACTATAAGAGGTTTCTCATGCTCTCCCTTTGTCAGATATCCTCTTTCAAGTAAATGATCTACATGACACTGTTGGAGTCTGTCTCCAGTCTTCTCTCGATATGCAAATGTACCTTGCCTCTTTATAATGACTCCAATCAATACTTCCTCTTATTGCCTTAGTTTTCACCATGACATTCTGACCAGCACTGAATAGTCTAAGCTTCATGCCTCATGTTTCAAGACTCATCTTCACTTTCTCTTGTTTTTCTCTTACTTCGCTATTAACATTAAGCTTAATAAACTTGAACCTGGGAGCTTGTTTAAACAGTAGCTTGTAAGCTGAGCAACCTGTTGTAGACTGTGGGGTTATAAAAACATAAGAATTAGGAACAGGAGTAGACCATCTGGCCCCTTGAACCTGCTTCGCCATTCAATAAGATCATGGCTGATCATCTTGTGTTTCGATTTCCACATTCCCATCTAACCCTGATAACCTTTGATTCCCTTGCCTAACAAGAATCTATCTACCTCTGCCTTAAAAATATTCAACGACCCTGCCTCCTCCACCTTATGAGGCAGAGAATTCCAAAGTTGTACAACCCTCTGAGAGAAAAAAATTCTCCTCATCTCTGTCCTAAAAGGGTGACCCCTAATTTGGGACTCACCCACAAGAGGAAACATCCTTTTGATGTCCACCATGTCCAGGCTGTTCAGGCTCTTGTATACTTCAATCAAATCACCCCTCACTCACCCCATTCCTCAATCACCCCAAATATTCTGTAAGAGAACAAGATTCTCTTCTGTGTATCGAACAGCAACATGGAAATTACTGCCTAGTGTGTCCCAGCAAACACTTCTGCAAAGACCT
This sequence comes from Carcharodon carcharias, assembly GCF_017639515.1. Lineage (NCBI taxonomy): Eukaryota > Metazoa > Chordata > Chondrichthyes > Lamniformes > Lamnidae > Carcharodon > Carcharodon carcharias. The sequence goes on from NC_054473.1 coordinate 79,347,383, forward strand.
CTTCACAATCTGTACACTTCTTTCTGCAGCTCCATTTGATATTGAATATATTTGATTCCATTCTTACTCAAATATTTCAAACTCTTCTGATATAAATGCTGGACCACTATCTGACACCAACACTTAAGCGAACCCATAAATTACGAACCAATTTCTCAAAACTTCAGTAGTTTGGCACTTTTGGCATTGGGCATAAACTCAATTTTTATCCGCTTGCTGGAGCTATCAACCAAAACACAGCACTCTTTCCCTTCCGCTTCAAAGAAATCAACATGTACTTGTTCCCATGGTTTTCTTGTGTTTGACTATGGAGTGAAAGGAACTTTGGTTGGATCATTTCTCATTCTGAGACACACTTCACAACTTTTCACCAACTCTTTAATGTCTATCTTTGGATACCAAAAATAGCTCCTTGTCACTGCTTTCATACGGACTATTCCTCCAACAAGCTCTCTCTAAACCTTAAATCTTGATGTACACTCAGTTTATTTCTGCATCAGAAATACTCCTGGAATTTTTCAGCATCACGCTCTTTAGGCCAGCCATTCATGATATAATTGACACTTTACTGAGTATCACATCTTTGTGAGTTATTTCTCTAATTGCTCTGGCAGAAACTGGCATGTCATTTGTGTATGTAAAGTAATTAGGTAACTCAGTAGCTGGAAATGAATCAGTCTTCTTCATGAATTCTCGAAAGAAAGTCTGCTGACTTGCAATATTTAATATTGCACTGATTGTTAATTTTATCATTTGGTTCCCCTTGCTCACTTTGTGCTCTTTTAGCACTTCCTCAATAACAAACACACTCTTATTGATCCAGCCCAGTTTAACTATATTTTAAGCCCATCAGGGAGACTTTGTTTCCTCCTCCTCCTACCAATGGCAAGTAATAGGATGCGCCATCATTTTCCTACCTACCACTGGCACGACCTAACGCTGGAACTGTTATTGGAATAACTATTCAGTTTCACACCAATTTTGCAAAAGGGAAAATGGCTTGGAGACTTCTTGTACTCCACAAGCAGCAAGGGCCCCAGCACCGAGCCCTGCGGAAGCCTTCTGGAAACAGACTTCCAGTCACAGGAACATGCCTCTATCATCACCCTCTGCTTCCTGCCTCTTAGCCAATTTTGAATCCAATGTGCCACTTTGCCTTGGATCCCATGGGCTCTTACTTTCTTGCTAAAGTCCATGAAGACCACATCAAATGCATTACCCTCATCAATACTCCTGGTTTCCTCCTCAAAAAATTCTATAAAATTTGTCAAACACGACCCTTTAAATCCATGCTGCAGCTGTATCAGTGATGGAAAATAAGTGGTGAATCTCTGACTTTGATTTCTACTGTAGGTGCTGGAATTGTATCTTCAACCCTTTTACACCCATATTCCGTGTGCTGTTTTCCTTGCTCTCTGAGTACAACTCTTGATCTTTCTGCTCGATAACATATCTATCATATGTATATTCGAAGATTTCCTCACTGTTGACTCATAGATGTTTATAGCACAGAGGCCATTCAGCCCATCGTGTCCACGCCAGCCAACAAAGCCTTGACTATACTATTCCCATTTTCCAGTGCTTGGCCCACAGACCTAGAGGCTATGGCAACACAATTGAATGTCTAAATACTTCTTAACTGTTACAAGAGTTTCTGACTCAACCACCCTTTCAGGCAGTGAGCTCCAGACTCCCACCACCCTGAAAAAATTTCTCAACTCCACTCAGACTTCTACCTCGTAATTAAATCTATGCCCCCTGGTTATTGACCCCTCTACTAATGGAAAAAGTGCCGCCTTATCCACTCTATCTATGCCCCTCATAACCTTATATACCTCTATCAGGTCTCCTCTCATCCTTCACTGCTCCCAGCCTATCCAATCTTTATTCATACCTCAAACTCTCCAGCCCAGGCAGCATCCTGGTAAATCTCCTCTGCACCCCCTCCAGTGTCAGCCACATCCTTCCTATAATGTGGTGACCAGAACTGCATGCAGTACTCCAGTTGTGGCTTAACCAGTGTTTTATACAGTTCCAGCATAACCTCCCTGCTCTTGTATTCTATGCCTCAGCTAATAAAGGGAAGTATCCAATATGCCTTCATAACCACCTGCCCTGCAACCCTCTGGGATCTGTGGATATGTACACCAAGGTTCCTCTGATCTTCAGTACTTTCCAGGGCCCTACCATTCATAGTCTAATCCCTTGCCTTGTTAGCCCTTTCCAAGTGCATTACCTCTCACCTTTCCGGGTTGAATTCCATTTGCCACTGCTTTGCCTCCCTGACCAGTCTATTGATATCCTCCTGCAGTTTACGGTTATCCTCCTCATTATTTACCACCCTACCAATTTTCATGTCATCCACGCACTTCTTGTTCATACACCCTACATTTAAGTCCAAAGCATTTGTATACACCACAAACAGCAAGGGTCCCAGAACCAAGCCCTGCAGTACCCCTCTGGAAACATACTTCCAGTCTATCATTGCCCTCTGCATCCTGCCTCTCAGCCAATTTTGGATCCAATGTGCCGCTTTGGCTTGGATCCCATGGGCTCTTACTTTCTTGACCAGTATAGCATGAGGGACCTTATCCAAAGCCTTGCTAAAGCCCTTGAAGACCACATCAAATGCATTACCCTCATCAATACTCCTGGTGACCTCAAAGGATTCGCTCAAATTTGTCAAACACGACCTTCCCTTAACAAATCCATGCTGACTATCCCTGATTAATCTGCATCTCTCCAAGTGCAGATATATTCTGCCCCTCGGAATTCTTTCTAGTAACTTCCCCACCACTGAGGTTAGACTGACTGGCCTGTAATTTCCTGGTCTATCCTTTAGCTTTAGATCTTCCATGACCTCAACCTGATGCATGACTGCAACCGAGAGCATTACTGTCTCCCCTACTGCTGCATGTCATCTGAATGTGACTGACTTTCCCCACGGAGCACTTTTCCTGGAAATGGGGGCATTTAAATGGCTGGTGGCTACCATTGCAATACTAGCATCTAAATTTCTGACTCCGAGACTGCAAACTTGGCTGTCTGGGCCTGGATCTTACTGAAATCTGCCGGTGCTAAAAGCATATTCTCTTGCAATTTTCTGCTATCTTTTTCTGCCATTTCCATGGCTGTGGCCTCATCGCACATCACCTCCCAAGTCTGCTTATTCCCTTTGCTCAAAAGCTTGGCCTGGATTTTATTGTCCATTGGGCCTCCTACAAACACGTCTCTTAAGGTTGATTTCTAAGTTTGCACCACATCCCCCAGTGATGAGAGAGTTTCTTTAATTTGAGAATGTAATCTGCAACAGTCTCATTTGGCAACTACTTCCTTTCGCAAAAAGTAATTCAGTGCAATCTCATTCTCAGTCGTACTATAATATGAGTTATAATAGGAGAATTTCGGAGTAGAACATAGTACTGGAGTCTCACCAGCAACATTGGTTAGATGCTACCTCAAAAGAATCTGGCCCCGTCATGGTAAGGAAAGCATTTACTTTATCCTCATCTCCTATTTTATTTACTTTCAGCCAAATGTGTAACCTTTGTCCATATATCAGTCCCCTTTGTTAGGGTTGAATTCCGCCATTGTCCTCAAATATGCCTTCAGTGCCATTTTTCAGTTATGTACTGTGCTGACTCTGTACCTGAATGTGATGTGCACGTAGAGCAAACTTTCAAATTGCTTGGACATCCCTGAATCAACTTTAGGAGTTTCAAAAAGTGGGTCACAGTGTTCATTAGTCCTTAATTTCTCAAATGAAATGTAAAATGAATTCTTTCCCATCTTTGTCACCATCTTTCTGTTGTATGCTGCACTAAGAGCAGACTCGATAGGCTGAATAGCCTCCTGCACTGTAAAGATACTGTGAAAGACTAATATCTGCTCAACTGTAGGCACCATTGTGGAAGTAACTTTATTTATATCTCCCCAACAGAAAGGACAGTATAACAAAATGCTCAGTTTTTGCAATATGCTACAGGGATTAAACATGGTCCCTCAGAGAGTGAATTCAAGTGCAGGCTCTCCATGGCTATGCATTCAGCTTGTGGTGAGAGAGAGATGTATGAGAGTCTGGGTCAGAACTCTAATTAGATGTTTAAAATATTTCATAACAGCGCCAATCTAGTAGCATTTTTTAAAATAAATATGGGTTGTCTTGATCTAAAAACAACTCAGATCCTTTTCTTATGGGGCCAGATGTAATATTTCCACTGCCAGTTCTCAAAGTGTGACTCTTATGCAATTGATGGTAATCCTAGTGTAAATCTACCAAATGCCAGCTGTCTGGAAGAGATACTATTCTGTAAAATATTGCTACATAAGAACAAAAGGAACTTTAATACAACAGGTTGCATTTATATAATGCCTTTAGCATGGTTAAGTGTCCCAAGGTGCTTTGCAGGAGTGTAAATCGGACAGAGTTTGCTAGAGTGTTCAAAATATATCACGACTGAGCACCAGTGATCAGGCTGGGGAACGAGGAGCTGGCAGCTGGGCCTGGAGAGTGGTAACCAAGGTGCATGTGCCAGGCTCTGCCAACCAAATCAAACTACTGACCAATGAGCAATGCAGACACAAACTGTTTAGAGAAGATTGGTTAAGGTATTGCTGTAGATGTGTACATGTTTCTGGAAGGCATTGGATAAGCAGTATAGGAGGCTTGTTAAGTTGAAAGTCTATGTAATTAAGGGGAAAATGACAGACTCAATACAGGTTGACAGTTCACAAGGTGGTAATGCTGGTTGGATGTTTTTCAGATTGGGCAGTGGTTTGCAGTGGTGTTCCCCAAGGGTCAGTTTTGGATCTATTATTCTTTTCAACTTTCATAAATGACCTAGACTCTGATTTAGGGAACAGCATTATAAACTTTGCAGGTGGTATGAAACTTGACAAAGTAGCAGATCGTGATAAGGGTAGTTACAGGCTGCAAATAAGGTGCCAACCTGGTGAAGTTATAACACAGGACTACATCCACATAAAAAGTGGACAAAGCTAAGCAATCTTTGAAGGTTGTGATGAACTGTTGCCTTGAACTGCTGCAGTACATGTGGTGTAAGTACACCCAGAGTGCTGTTGGGAAGGGAGTTCCAGGATTTTGACCCAGTGACAGCGAATAAATGTATTTCAAAGTCAGGATAGTGTGTGGCTTGGAGGGGAACTTGTTGGCGTGCTGCCCTTGTTCTTCTAGGTGGCTGAGGTTGTGGATTTGGAAGGTGCTATTGAAGGAAACTTGGGGAGTTGCTGCAGTGCATCTTGTAGATGGTACACACTGCTGCCACTATGTGCCAGTGGTGGAGGGAGTGGATGTTTAAAGTTTCATTCAAGAAAGCACTGAACATATTGAGGGACATCATTAGAAAACTGCAGAGGCAAAGTTGAGGCATCGGAGGGTACACAACCCTCCAAGGAACTCATCTCACCTGAAACAATTCAACTCATCATTGAAGTCCCTTCAGACACCACCGGCCCTGCACGTGGCAGGTAGTGTATTGAACTTAGGAGCTGTCTCAGAATCTATTTAACTGGAGTGGAAGCAAGTCATCCTCAATCCCAAGGGACTGCCTAAGAAGGAAAAAAGGAATATTTTAAAGTGTTGGATGGAGTGCACTCATCCAGGCAAGTGGAGAGTATTCCATCATACTCCTGACTTGTACGTTGTCGATGGTGGACAGGCTTTGGGGAGTCAGGAAGTGAGTTACTCACTGCACGAATCCTAGCCTCTGACCTGCTCTTGCAGTCACAGTTATTACATGGCTGGCATAGTTAAGTTTTTGGTCAATAGAAGCCTCCAAACGTTGATGTGAATATGTGGTGAGAAGCTCTGTGACTCTGGCAGATTGAAGCACCCATTTCACTATACTGGAGGTGATTCTTTGTCTTGGTTGCACTGGGAGTGGTTATGGATAAAAATGATCCTGAGCCTCGGCAGAACTTAGGTAAGTGTCCTGGAATTTGCCAGCATTGGGGTTTATTTGAATATAGGAGGCCTTGAGGCACAGTGATAGCATCCCCTGCCTCTGGGCCAGAAACTTGGGGTTCAAGCTGATGGCCATGGAAGGTGTTCATAACATGGCCAAACAGGTTGATTATCAGTCTGTAAAGCACCTAATGGCAGGTGATAAGTGCGGGAGAGTTTCCTGGTCAGCCATACTGCAAAAGGCAACAGCAAACCACAGCAATACTTCACTAAGCATAATCACGGACCAATTCAATAGAAGTTCATGGTCATCGACACTCTTAGGGCGTGGTACCTAAAGGAGGCAGGGGAATGTAGAGTCTGACACACTAAATTCCAGATATCTGTAATTGGTGAAGGAATCAGGCTTGGTTCAGACAGTTCTCTAGAAGAGAGGAAGGGTTCCCAAGTCTTCCAAATTTCAGAGATTCCAGTAAATTTAGTGTTTCCAATTAGTACTTGGATGTGTGTGTATGTGTCAGCATTCTGGTTAACACTGGCAGCATATCTTGCTGTTTGGGTGATGTTGGTAAATTGCCTGTTCCATCATTTCTGTTTGATCACGGCTGATCTCTACCTCAATCCGCTTCTCGTCCGTATCACTTATTACCCTTGTCTAACAAAAACATATTGACCTAAGTCTTTTAAACTTCAATTGTTCCAGCATGCAAAGCCTTTTGGGAAGAAATTTACTAATTTCCACTACTGAGTGCGGTAAAAATGCTTCCTGAATTCATGCATTCCCCTTGTTTTGGATTTCCGTCCCAGGGGAGGTAGTTACTCCATGTCTACCCTAGCAAATCCTTTTATCATTTTAAACAATTTGACTAATTTCTCCCTATCTATGCCCCTCATAATTTTGTACACCTCAATAATGTCCCCCGTCACTCTCCTCTGCTGCAGGGAAAATAACCCCAGTCTATCCAATCTCTCCTCATAACTAAAACTCTCCAGCCCAGGCAACATCCTGGTAAATCTGCTCTGCACACTCTCTAGTGCAGTCACATCCTTCCTATAATGCGGATTCCAGAACTGCATGCAATACTCTAGCTGTGGCCTAACCAGCGTTTTATACAGTTCCGGCATAACCTCCCTGCTCTTATGTTCTATGTCTCAGCTAATAAAGGCAGGTATCCCATATGCCTTATCTACCTATCCTACTACCTTAAGGGACTGGTGGACATGCACACCAAGGTCCCTCTGATCCTCGGTACTTCCCAGGGCCCTACCATTCATCGTGTATCCTTGTGCCTTGTTTGTCCTGCCCAAGTGCATCATCTCACACTTATCTGGATTAAATTCCATTTGCCACTGATCAGCCCATCTGACCAGCCTGTCTATATCCTGTAATCTAAGGCTATCCTCCTCACTGTGTACCACCTCACCAATTTTCGTGTCATCCGCGAACTTACTGATCAACCCTCCTGCATTTATCGTTTATATAAACCACAAACAGCAAGGGATCCAACACTGATCCCTGTACAGGCATCCAATCACAAAAACACCCCTCAACCATCACCCTCTGCTTCCTGCCACTCGGCCAATTCTGGATCCAATTTGCCAAATTGCCTTGGATCCCTTGGGCTCTTACCTTCGTTATCAGTCTGCCATGCGGGACCTTATCAAAAGCCTTGCTGAAGTCCAAGTGTATGACAGTAACCTACTGTTAGTGGGGAAACCGAGAGAGGAATCAACATTGTGTTTACTTGGATATAAGCAAAACACTGCAGATGCTGGAAATCTGAAACAAAAACAGAAAATGCTGGAAAAACTAAGCAGGTCTAGCAGCACCTGTGGGGAGAGAAACTTGACTCTACCTCTTTACTTGACTCTACGTTCCTCCAGTTGTGGCCTGTTGTGCATCCAACAGTCTGGACACTGTTGGTGGCCATGCCTTCACCTCTATACTCTGGCATTTCCTCTGCTCTCTCTCTTTGTAGTCCTTTTTTAATATCCATCTCTGAGTAAGTTTTTGGTCCACCCCGCTGCCCCCTCCCCCAGATATCCACTACTTTGATCTGACGCTCATTTTTGTGAAGTATCTTATGTTGTTTAAATTCCAGTTGTTGTCCTTGTATGAAGGAGAATAGCTGTGGCCCTAGTACAGCTGCAACACTGGCATCTACCTGGCTATGTGAAAAATTGCCCAGCTATGTCCTGTACACAAAAAGCAGGACAAATCCAACCCGGCCAATTACCGCCCCATCAGTCTACTCTCAATCAGTAAATTGATGGAAGGGGGTCATCAATAGTGCTATCAAGCAGCACTTGCTTAGCAATAACCTACTCACTGGCGCCCAGTTTGAGTTCCACCAGGGCTACTGAGCCCCTGACCTCATTACAGCCTTGGTTCGAACATGGACCAAAGAGTTGAACTCGTGAGGTGGGAGTGACTGCCCTTGACATCAAGGCTGCATTTGACCGGGTGTGGCATCAAGGAGCCATAGCAAAACTGGAGTCAGTGGAAACTGGTGGAGTGGGGGACCTCTCCATTGGTTGGAGTCATACCTAGCACAAAGGAAGATGGTTGTAGTTGTTGGGGGTCAGTCATCTCAGTTCCAGGATATCACTGCAGGAGTTCCTCAGGGTAGTGCCCTAAGTCCAACCATCTTCAGCTGCTTCATCAATTACCTTCCTACCATCATAAGTCAGAAGTTCGCTGATGAATGCACAATGTTCAGCACCATTTGTGACTCCTCAAATACTGAAGTAGTCCATGTCCAAATGCAGCAAGACCTGAACAATATCCAGGCTTGGGCTGCCAAGCTGACAAGTGGCAAGTAACATTTGCACCACAGGCAATGACCATCTCCAACAAGAGAGAATCTAATCATCACCCCTTGACATTCAATGGCATTACCATCACTGGGAGTGGGGGGGGGTGGGGGTGTTACCATTGACCAGCAATTGAACTGGACTAGCCACATAAATACTGTGGCTACAAGAGCAGGTCAAAGGCTAGGAATCCTGCGGTGAATAACTCACCTCCTGACTCCCCAAAGCCTGTCCACCATCTACAAGACACAAGTCAGGAGTATGATGGAGTACCCCCCAATTGCCTGGATGAGTGCAGCTCCCACAACACTCGGAGCTTGACATCATCCAGGACAAAGCAGCCTGCTTGATTGGCACCACATCCACAACATTCCCTCCCTCCACCACCGATGCACAGTAGCAGCATCTACAAGATGCATTGCAGGAACTCACCAAGCCTTCTAAGACAGCACCTTCCAAAGCCACAGCCGCTTTCATTTAGAAGGCCAAGGGCAGCAGGTGCATGGAAACACCACCACCTGCAATTCGTCTCCAAGCCACTCGGCATTCACACACACATGCACAGTGCTTATTCCTAGTGACAGTACTGCTATTTATATCTTACATTGAATTTTTTTCTCTTGCATGCAATTTCCATACCAATGGAGTGATGAACAATGAAGTTAATAGAAATCTAGTTGTTTAATGTAACATTACTGCAAATTAGTGTTTCCCTGAAGAAACTTCTTTACCCTGAGAGTGGTTAGAATGTGGAACCAGGCAAAAAGCATGGTAACATTTAAAGGGAAATATATCGCTGTTCCTTCATTGGCACTGGGTCAAAATCCTGGAATTCTCTCCCTAAAAGCACCTTGGGTGTACCTACACCACGTGGACTGCAGCAGTTTAAGAAGGCAGCTCACCACCACCTTCTCAAGGACAATTGGGGATGGGCAATAAATGCTGGCCTAGCCACATCCCATTAATTTTTTTTAAAATTAACCAAGTTGTGTGAGGTTTATGATATCACAGTACAATAAGCAGGATATTTGACCAATTCACATGCGCAATTATGTTTCTGTAATTGTAAGATCAACTCTTATTATCTCATCCAAATTTGTCAAAGCTGTATAGATTGTAATGTTTTTTGTTCTGCATTAAATGCTCACACGCATGTCGGTGTGAAATTATGCCCACGAGCTGTGGAAATACCGAGCAATGCAATTATAGCTCCTGAGTTACCCAATCAAAGCAGTGCTTCAAGAGAGTATTTTCATTTGTGTTACACTAGCATAGTGATCTTCAAACTTAACTGTATCAGGAACAGCGTGAAAACATTGCCCTACTTTTGAGATACTTAATGAGCACTTTGAGATGTACCGTGGTAAGTTGTAGCACGCTTGGGAAGAACCGATGTGTTTTGATCTGTAGTTCCCCACCCCAGTACTTCACCTGAACCTAAAGTGCTCTCTCTAGGCACAACTCGTGTAGAAGAACGCAATCTGTAATTGCACTATGTCAGTCAGTGAGTAGATAGTTCACACACACATGCACGGTGCTTATTCCTAGTGACAGAACTGCTATTTATATTTTACATTGAATTTTTTTCTCTTGCATGCAATTTCCATACCAATGAAGTGATGAGCAATGAAGTTAATAGAAATCTAGTTGTTTAATGTAACATTACTGCAAATTAGTGTTTCCTTGAAGAAACTTGTTTACCCTGAGAGTGGTTAGAATGTGGAACCAGGCAAAAAGCATGGTAACATTTAAAGGGAAACTAAAGAAATGCATTAGGAAATAGAGGGTTATCTGACGTGGTTAGATAAGAGCATAAATCCACAGAAATCAAGATCGACTGAGCACATGATCCTTGCTACCACAGCTTTTTAATAAACAGAAATTATTACATTTGATTTATCCTTGATCCTTTATTCTAAGCAGGAGGCAGTTGCAAAGTCTAACCAAGAGTACTCGTAAGGGAAGGCCAGAAATGAGGCAAAAAGACTTATTGCATAAGAAAGAAAGAACTTGCATTTATATAGTACCTTTCCCACTGGTGCATTACAAAGAGTTTCACAAGTAAATAATGACTTTGTAAGTGTATTTGCTGTAGTAATATAGGGAGAAATGGCAGCCAGTTTGAGCACAGTATGGTCCCCATAGAGTAATGAGAAAAGTGGCCAGTTAATCTGCTTTGATATTGGTTGATGAATCAATGCCCTGCTCTTTTTGAATATTGCCACAGTCTTTTGCCTTCGCCTGTACAGATTCGTCTTGACGTTTTGCCTGTGAGAAACAATGCAGCAGCACTGGAGTGTCAGTCTGAATTATGTCCTCAAATCCTGAAGTGGAATTTGAACCCACAACCTTCTGAACTCAAGAGGGGAGCATCAGTTAGAGTCACGTGATCCTTTGGTGGCACTCTTGAAGTGCCAAGTCTCGTTACTCGTCTTCAGGTACTTGGAACTTTATCTTATTGATTGCCCTTCATCCATACACAACAGGAAGCTCTGCTTGGTTTTCTATTTAATCCTGAGCTGGACTTCCGATCCCATATCTTCTTCTTTAACAAGACCTGCCTGCTTCCACCTCTCTAACATTGCCCATCCCCACCCTGTCTCAACTCATTTGCTGTTGAAACTCTCATGAAGTATTTCCTCCAAAATTTCCTACAACTATTCCAATGCACTTCTGGCCAATCTCACACCTTGCACCTCCATGAACTTAGGTTCATCCAAAATTGTCTGTATCTTAATTCACACTCACCCATTGCCCTTGTGTTCACTGATCTCCCAGCCTGGCAACTTCTAGATTTTAAAGCTCTCACCCTTGTGTCTCTCCACGGCTCCAGCACTCTCAATCTCTCTAACCACCACCAGCCCTACAATCCTTCAAGAGATCTATGCTTTTCCAATGCTGGCCTCTTGTGCATGCCAGATTTTCATCACTTCATTCAACTTCACCTGCTGAGGCCTGAACTCGAACTCCCTCCATAAGCCTCCCTGTCTCTCTAGCTCGTTTTGCTGCTTTAAGATGCTTCTTTGACCAAGTTTTTGGTCACTTGTCCTGGTACCACTTCACTAGGCTGATGTTAACTTTTTGTTTGATAACACTCCTGTGAAACATCTTAGGATGTTTTTAGTACATTAGAGGCACTATATAATTGCAAGTTATTGCTGTAATAGCAGAGTTGTTAATGCGGTTTCAATAAAGTTTGAGGATGGGTTTGTGCAATCCTTGTTCACCTAAACTATAAATATACAATTCTCTTTGTCTTTTGTGTGTCTGGATGGCACATGGCTCACATGAAGCTGTGAGTTAAGAGCATTGCAGAACAATGAAATGGATGAACCTAATCTGCTATGTTGTGTGTGAATGACCGGATCTGATGCGGACAACTTTCAGAAGTGATTTTAAAAAATGTACAGATTGAAGACTTCACCTAATGCGATAGACCATTATGGGGGAAAACTTAAGTGTTTGCAACTTTATCCTGAACTTCCAGAATAAAATTCCTGCCTTGGAATCATGTTTTTATTTGCGTCTGGCTGACTCTTTCAAAAGTGCTCTACCTGAAATCATCATATTCACCTATGCAGTTGCTCCTTTATTGTTCAGTGAAGACCTCTTGGAAGCTGAGATACTGCTGCCATTAGCTGAAGAGCAGGGGCAGAGAGAGTAGTGAGGAAGCTTGGTTTGATCCATAATCCAGAGCCAGGGCGGCTCAGAAGCATCTGTAACTGAATGTTTGCTGAGGGCCACAGGCAAAGAAGGGTGAGCTGCAAACTGTTCAATCTATTTTACAATGCTGTACTCTCTTAGCAACCTGCTGGAGCTGGAAAGTGTGCTCAGAATTGACTGTCACTGACTCCAGGTGATGGGTAGCACAAAAAAATGCTCCGACCTTAACAGTTTCTCTTTTACTGTATATTTCAGCCTAGTCTGCTAAAGTATAATAAATTCATTGTTTAAACTGACTTTGACCAGATAGGGGGTAACATAGATTGGGGGAGGGGAGAGAAGAAAGATTTATTGATCAACCTTCTACCTCTTGAGATCACTCTGGCTGGGGGAAAGTCTTGGGTGAAGTTTGACCGTTGTTCAAGTCTTGTTGACATAGACACCAAGTTCGTGCAGCTGTTGTAACAGCGGGATCCCAAAGCATTTGCACCTATCTTTGTGGTCTTTTATTAGTACAGCACTGTCAGAATAAAAGGGATAGTATTTTGTGTGAGCTCCTATCCTATCATTTTATAACAACTGTAAGTAGGATGGAATTTAAATTCCACCTCAAAAGATCAATATTTTGTTTGGAGTGGGATGGGAAGGGAGAGAATGGTGTATCTAACAATTTATGGTCTCTCTCTCTCTGCCCTTTCACCAGGCTCAGCAATGGCTTCTGTTACTGCGAATGTTGATTCCAAAGCCGAGCTCACTTCATTACTGGAGCAGTGGGAGAGGGAGAACAACAATGGGCAGAATGTTGTCCCTGTTTTGACAAAGTAAGCATTTAAACTTGTTAAATTCCCTTAATATAGGCGAAAGAAGCTGAAAGTTGAGAGACTCTCGAGACAAAATGTTAGTTTGTGGGATTTATGGCACTATGATTGAAAAATTGGATACTGCAGGTGGGGATGGTAAGATATGAACTGGGGATAGTTGAGGGGGTAAAGTGTGTGCACTGGGGATGGGAAGATGGGGAAGGGAGCAGTCAAGGCATGCTTACTTTGGGTTTGGCTGATAATGCCTGAGGAATTTTCTTTTCTGTTCATGAGATGCGAGCGTTGCTGGCAAGGTCAACATTTGTTGCAATGGGTGGGAATATAGATGTAACATAATAGGTTAATAGTTTTGGTAATGAGAGAGTGAAGTGTATCATGATGTAACAGTGACATTAGCAGTCATGTGCTAAAGACTGTAGTAAAGATGGAATAGTCTGCATACGGGAGCTATATTTACCCTGTAGCTTATCATGTATATAGTGCAAATAAAGTAGTTTTGAAGAAACCTACTTGAGTCAGACCTAAGTCACTCCTGAGTAGTGAGAAACCTTCCCAGTATAGATTAGACCACAAGATAACCTACAAAACAGTAGAAGGAACTTTATTCTACATCTAATTGTGCAAACTACAGTTGCGAGTGCTTGATGCCAACACTGACTCACCAAAGTGGAAAGTGTTCCATTCCCTAATAAAAGCTGTCACCTTTATAAGCAGAAAATTCACATTTAAAAACACAAGCTTGGCTGATCACATTGTGTGATCAAATGTGTTGGGATTACTGAATCCCACAGTGTGAATGAGCCGAATGAATATGCACCATTAAAATAACACAGTTAAATGGTTAAAAAATCTAACTCAACTGCTTTGTTTTCTCAGACTAGGGTAACTATTCCAGCGACATTAGTGAACTTTTTTTTAGAAAGTAAATTTTATAAAAACTCAACAAAAAATAGTTTTGTAATTGAGAAGCACTAATGTAGAGAACCCCCCCCCCCCCACCTTTGTTCAGTTAACTGGGGGCCTTGGCATAACAAGATCAAATAGCCTAAAGATGGCATTCCGAGTTACTGTGCTGAAAACACACTCGTTATTCTTTTTAGGATTTCAGACCTCATTGAGAAGGAGACTGAGGAGTACCATAAGGCTGACCCTGATCCCTTTGATGATAGGCACCCAGGTAAGCTTTGACCTCTTGCATTTAAACAGGTGCAGTGGCAACAGATGACCCGCCAGCCAAATCTGAATAGCGTTTTCTGAGAAGCAGCATGCTACTGAACTTTGCAGCAATAGCAGAGATCAGCAAATAGGGAATGTATGCTGATTACATGTGATTATTCAGCAGCCTGATTTGACTGAATATCGCATATGACAAGTCAGTAGTCTGCTCCACCACTAGGATAAATGTTCGTTTGGTGCCCAGTGAAATTTTTAGCTTGGAATAGCAATAAAAGTTCAGTGAGTTGAGCTGCAGTGCCACCTTCTGAAAGCAGTTAAAATATTGTTCTGTGATTCTGGCCATGGCTGTTAACTGGATTCCATTTCCTGTTCATTTGGTGGCTATATGCTTTCTAGGGAGGACATCTGATTAGTGTGTGATTTCTGTAGGACTCATGTTGCAAATCTCCAAATAACCAATTGTTTAATTGTGCTGCTGCCCCATTGTTTCTCAGTTGCACTTGACTGTTGGTAGCAAACATAACTATTCAAGGAAGGAGGGAGAGAGAAAATGGGCAACTACAGGCCAGTTAGCCTGACATCAAGAATAGGGAAAATGCTGGAATCAATTATTAGAGAATTTGGTAACAGAGCACTTCAAGAATCATATGATTTGTCAGAGTCAACAGATTTCTGTTTTTATCTCCTTCATCCATGTTGCTTGTTTCTTCCTCAAAGAACTCTAATGAATTGGCCAAACATGATTTCCCTTTCACAAAACCATATTGACTCTGCCTTATTGCATTAAGATTTTCTAAGTGTCCTGCTATAACCTCCTTAATAAAGATTCTAGCATTCTCCCTATGACGGATGTTAGGCTAACTGGTCTACAGTTTCCTGCTTCCTGTCTCCCTCCTTTGTTGAATAGAGAAGTTACATTTTCTATTTTCCAATCTGATGGGAATTTTCCAAAATCTCAATACCCTTTCCCTGGTGATTGTAATTGTTTGAAGTGTCTCCCTCCTTTTCACCTCTTGATTCAGATTCAAAATAATTGGCAAAGGGAGTAAATGTGATGTGAGGAAACATTTTTTCACCCAGAGGGTGGTTGGAGTCTGAAACAAAATTCCTGAAAGGGTGGTGGAGGCAGGTTCGATCGAGGTATTCAAAAGGGAATTGGATTGCTATCTGAAAAGAGAGAATGTGCAAGGTTACAGGGGTAAGGCAGGGAGTGAGACCAGGTGGAATGCTCTTTCAGGGAGCCAGTACAGACTCGATGGGCTGAATGGCCTCCTGCACTGTGATACTGTGAAAAGAAATCGTATTTGATAAATCTTAGTATTTTTGAGGGTAGATGAGTGGATGTAGTTTATTTGAATTTTTCAAAGAAAAAAGTTTGATAAGGTGCTACCTAAGAGTTTATTATACAATTAGGGCTCATGGTAGTATATTAGCATGAATTGAGGGTTGGTTCATGGACAGAAAACAAAATAGGATTGAATGGGTAATTTTCAGGCTGACGGGCTGTAACTAATGGGGTGCCACAAGGATCGATGCTTAGGCCTCTGGTACTTACAATCTCTATCAATGATTTAGATGAGGAAACTGAGGATAATGTATCCAAGTTTGCTGAAGGTGCAACGGTTAGATGAGAAAGTAAACTGAGAATGCAAAGGGATATAGGTAGGTTAAGTGAGTGAGCAGGAATGTGTCAGATGGATAATAATGTGGAAAACTGAAGTTAGCCACTTGGTAGGAAAAATAGGAAAGCAAAATATTTTTTAAATGTTGGGAGATCGGCAATGTTGATATTCAGAGGAAATTAGGTGTCCTGGACACAAATCTAACATGCAGGTGAAGTAAGCAATTAGGAAAATAAATTGTATGTTAGTATTTATAACAGGGATTGGAGTGAGAGTAAAGAAGCCTTAGTGTAATTGTATTGGGCCTTGCTCATATCATACCTGGAGTATTGTGTATCCTCTCCTAACCTACTTGTCTTAGAGGGAGTGTAACAAAAGTCCAGCAGAATGATCCCTGGGGTGAGTGAATTGTCCTTTGAAAAAAGATTGAGTCAACTGGCCTATATTCCCTAGAGTTTAGAAGAATGAGAGGTGATCTCATTGAAACATACAAAATTAAAGGGTTTGACAAGGTACGTTCTGGGATTATGTTTCCTCTGGTTGGATTGTCTATAACTAGGGATGACAGTCTCAGTCCTAAATGGGCTACTCCTTATTCTGAGATGAAGAGAAATTTCTTCACTCAGTTGTGAATCTTTGAAATTCTTTATCCCAGGGGGTTGTGGATGTTCAGTCATTGAGTATATTCAAAACCAATACAAAGATTTTTGGATACTAAGGGAGTCAAGAAACGTGAGGATAGTGTTGGAAGATGAAGTGAGGTCGCAGATCAGTCATACAAACATAAGTAGGAGCAGAATTAGGCCATTGGCCCTTTGAGCCAGCTCTGTCATTCAATAAGATCGTGGCTGATCTGTTTGTATATCTAATTCCACATTTCCATCTACCCCCAATAACCTTTGATTCTTGTTAGACAAGAGAATCAATCTACCTCCGCCTTAAAAATATTCAATGACCTCTGCTCCACCGCCTTCTGAGGCAGAGTGTTCCAAAGTCGCACACAGCTCAGGGAAAAAAATTCTCCTTTTCTCTTTCCTAAAAGGCGACCCCTTTAAAACAGTGTCCCCTAGTTCTGGACTCACCCACAAGAGGAAACATAATTTCCATTTCCCCTTTCTCAAGAACATTCAGGATCTTATATAGTTCAATCAAGTCACCCCTCACTCTTTTAAACTCCAGTGGAAAATGTCAGTCCTTGGGCTGCTGCAATGTTCCAGTGAAGCTCAACGCAAACTGGAGGAACAGCACCTCATCTTTCTGATTAGGCACTTTACAGCCTTCCAGACTGAATATTGAGTTCAAAAACTTTAGATCATGAACTCTCACCCCCTTTCCGATTCCCCCTTTTTCCAATAATTTATATATTTTTTTCTTTTCCCATCTATTTCCATTATTTTTAAATGTATTTCCATCCATTGTTTTATCTCTACCTTTTAGCCTATTTCGATCCCTTACCCCCACCCCACCTAGGGCTATTTTTACCTTTGTCGTCCTGCTTTCTACCCTTAATGTCACCATTAGCACATTTTTTAGCTAATGTCAACCCCTCTTTGTCCTTTTTTCTAAGACATCTTTTGGCAATCTCCACCTATCACTGGCCTTCTATCCAGCTCTACCGGCCCCCCCCTCTAAACCAGCTTATATTTCACCTCTTTTCTATTTTTCCTTAGTTCTGATGAAGAGTCATTCAGACTCGAAACGTTAACTGTATTCCTTTCCACAGATGCTGTCAGACCTGCTGAGTTTTTCCAGGTATTTTTGTTTTTGTTCCAGTGGAAACAAACCCAGTCTGTCCAACCTTTCCTCATAAGACAACCCATACATTACAGCTGTCAATCTAGTAAACCTCCTCTGAACAGCCTCCAACGCACTTGTGTCCTTCCTTAAATAAGGAGGTCAAAACTGCACACGGTGTTCGAGATGTAGTCTCACCAATGCTCTGTACAACTGGAGCATAACATCCTTTTACGTCCAACCCCTCGCGTAATAAATGGTAACATTCCATTAGCTGCCTTAATTATTTGTTGTACCTGCATACTAACTTTTTGTGACTCATGCTCTCAAACACCTAGATCCCTCTGCATCTTAGAATTCTGCAGTCGTTCTCTGTTTAAGTAATACTCTGCTTTTTTATTCTCCCTGCCATAGTGAATAACTTCACATTTTCCCACATTATACTCCCATCTGTCAAATTTTTACCCATTCACCCAACCTACCCATACGTGTCTGCAACCCCCTTATATTCTCTTCACAACATATTTTCCTACCTATTTTTGTGTCATCTGCAAATTTAGCTACCATGCCTTTGCTCCCATTATCTAATTCATTGGTATGAAGTGTAAAAAGTTGGGGCCCCAGCATACATTCCTGCGTAACTCAACTCGTTAAATCCTGCAAATCAGAAAAAAATCCTTTTGTGCATACTTTGTTTTCTGCCAGCCAGCCAATCTTCTACCCAGGCTAATATGTTACCCCCTACACCATGAGGTTTTATTTTCCGCAATAACCTTTGATGTGGCATCTTATCAAATGCCATCTGGAAATCCAAGTACAGGATGTCTACAGGCTCCCCTTGATCCATGGCACAAGTTACTTGTTCAAAGAACTCTAATAAGTTGGTTAAACATGATTTCCCTTTCACAAAACCATGCCGATTCTTCCCAATTACCCTGAGCTTTTCTAAATGCCCAGCTATAACCACCTTAATGATTGATTCTAGCAGCTTCCCCGTGGCAGACATCAGACTAACTGGCCTATAGTTTCCTGTTTTCTGGCTCCCTCCCTTTTTGAATAGAGGGGTTATGTTTTCTACTTTCCAGTCTGATGGAACCTTTCCAGAATCTAGTAAATTTTGGGAAATTAACATCAACGTATCTACTACCTCGTTAGCCACATCTTTTAAGACCCTAGGATGAAGTCCATCAGGACCCGGACACTTGTCAGCTGCAGCTGCACCAGTTTGTTCAGTACCGCTTCCCTAGTGATTGTAATTTCACCATGTTCCACTCTCCCTTCCACCTCCTGATTTACAGCTATTACTGGAATGTTTTTTGTATCCTCTATAGTGAATACAGAAGCAAAATATTTGTTCATCCACCGTTTCCTTATTATCTACTATTGACTCCCTATTTTCACTCTGTAAAGGCCCAACACTCACTTTACTTACATTTCCTTTTTAAATACCTGAAGAAGCTCTTGCTATCTGTTTATGCATTTCTAGTTAGCTTCCTCTCGTACTCTATAATTTATTTCTACTAATTAAACTTTGAGTCATTCTCTGCCGTTCTTTACATTCTGACCAGTTATCTGACCTGCCACTCATCTTTGTGCAGTTATATGCTTTTTCCTTAAGTTTGATGCTTTCCTTAACTTCTTTGGTTAATCACGGATGATGGGTCCTCCCCTTAGAATATTTCTTTATAGTAGGAATATACTTATTTTGAATATTCTGAAATATCCTCTCAAATGTCTTCCACTACTCCTCTGATCTATCCTCTAGCCTAGTACCCCAATTCACCAGCTAGCTCGGCTCTCATGCTCACATTGTTGCCCTTATTTAAGTTTAAAATACTTGTCTTAGACCCACTCTTCTCTCTTTCAAACTGGATATAAAATTCCATCACATTATGCTCACTGCTACCAAGGGGTGCCTCTACTCTGAAGTAATTAATTAATCTTATCACATTACACAATACCAAATCTAATATAACCTGCTCTCTGGTTGGTTCCAGAACGTGCTGCTCTAAGAAACTATCTCAAACATTCTATGAACTCCTCATTCAGGCTAGTACTGCCAATCTGATTTTTCAAGTTTGTATGTAGATTAAAATCACCCATGATTATTGTCATGATCTTATTGAATGGTGGAGCAGGCTCAAAAGACTGAGTGGCCTGCTCCTTTATTCTTGTGTTGTGTGTTCAGTGTTCTGGGGACTGGTACCAGCAGTACAATTAGAGAATCGATGTGGAATATGTTAGGCAGTGAGGTACTTTGAAATGATGACTGAAACCTCTTGCCTAAGACTGACACCAGTGCTGCTGGTACCTAAACCATGAGCCTCACCCAGTTTGTTGCAAACTGAAAATGAATTTGGAGGGATTCACCAGGCTAAGACCCAATTTTTTACAGGTTACATCGGTAGTACTGTAGTATAACTGAGATGCAATCAATTACCTAACTAACTTCTGCATTATCTCAACTTATACAGCTGTTCTGTTGCCATTGGTACCTTGGAACAAATCTCCTTTCCCTGCACTCCCCTACCCCTGCCCCCTAAGGTGAGTGTGAGTAATTGTGCAGCTTTTTCAAAGTCAACACAGGCATGATGGGCTGGTGGTCGTCTCCTGTTCTGTGCTGTATGCTTGAATGAAAAAGAGGCAAACTCCACAGATCTAGGAGCCCAGCATTTTGCAGAATCCCTCCAACTTGAAGCATTTTTACAATTTAAGAGGAAGGCATGTGTTACTGAACTCTCTCAAACTCTGGAAATGTCACAAACCAGTTTCTGGACATGCCTACCTTCTCCCTGAGATCCATGTGAAATATCAGCATGTACCCTACATCAAACTCAACTGACCTTAACCAACAGATATTGAGATGAAGTCTTGATTGCTGGAATCTGATATGAAAAATGTGCTAGCCTTTGTAATGTGCAATTAATATGCGTTTCTTTCAGGTCGAGCAGATCCAGAATGTAGACTGGGACATCTGTTAAAAATACTGTTCAAAAATGATGATTTTATGAATTCGGTGAGTATGCCTATTGCTAAGTTATGCAAGCGCAGCGCACAACAAACTTAAGTAGAATCAAAGATGAGGCACAACCATTCCTTTAAAGCCTATCCCTCTTAGAACCATAGGACTTCATGGGTGGTGGAAGCAAAGACGATCAATGATTTCAGAAGGAAATTGGATGGGCGCTTGAGAGAAATAAACTTGCAGGGCTATGGAAATGGAGCAGGGGTTTGGAACCAACTGGATTGCTCAATAGAGTGCTAGCATGGACTTGATGTGCCGAATGGCTTCCTTCTGAGCCATTATGATTCTGACACAGCATAATGGGCTGAATGGCCTCCTTCTGTCTGTGCCAGTTCCTTGGTAGAGCTATCTAATTAACCACATTCACCTGCTCTTTCCATTGGTCCTGTAATTTTCTTCTCTTCAAGTATTCATCTGATCCTCTTGGACGATAACCTGTTTCCACCATTCTTCAATCCTCCTTGTACCTTAACCTGCCAGTCAAAGTTCATCCCTGTTTGATGAAGCTGTTCTAGGATGCAGGTGATTCGTTCCTGTTTGCAAAACCAGTCAAGGTAAACAGATCGAAAGTAACCGCATCCTATTCTGCAAGTAGCAAGAATTTTTTAATAATTCAGGGAAATAATTAAATGTTTTTTTGGTCTTGACAGTAGTAATTTGACTTGCTATTCCTTTGAATTTGTTGTGGGGGATAGTTCTGTGATTGAAAGGATTTACAACCTTGCCTCATAGGGTAAAGAGCCGCAGACTGGTGCTGATGGGGACACCACCGTGCATACAGGTGTAGTAAACTACTAAAAGCCATAGCCCGCTCCTATCACAGAAAATTAGAGTTTGACAACTGAATGGGAGTTTCAGCGCTAGAAGGGTTAAAGCGAACAACAACATCAACACAGTGGAAGGAAGTGTGGTTGGGTCTCTGGTTTTTTTTCTCTTCTCTCACTTTCTGCCTCATTGCTCCAAAAAGAGGAAGAAAACCCTGAGGACCGTCAGTGATTTACTCTCCTGTTCTCCCTGGCCGGCCGACCTAGAGCAGCATTGACTGACTCGAGCGCACCTTCACCCAGCCCTCTCGCTTTCGGCTCCATTTCATGTCAGCCCTTGGAAGACCTATGCTACAGAGAAAAAAATAAACTTGGATTGGAAGAAGCATTTTAAAATGAAACAAAAAAATGCTGGCAGTACAATGGCTTGTGGGGTTAGAGGGCAGGGGGTTAGTGGTGAGCGCTGAGAATGGATGTCTGGGATTAATAGTACAGGTGAAAACCCTGGAATTGCATACTGTGAGCATGTAGCTTTTCTCTCTGGAAAGATGAGATAAACTGGACCACAGGACCCCTCCTTTTGATGGGGGCAATTATTTTTGGTTGTGGAGTGGGTTATGAGGGGTTATCAATTTACAATGATCATTGAGCGAGAAGAGGTTAGAAATGTATTTTTATGCAGAGTTTTTGCATCATGGATTGCTTTGCCACTGAGAGGAGTTGAAGCAGCGACCATTGTATCTTTTACCCGAGGAATAGGAGACATTTGAAGAGGAGAAAGAGAAAGGGCAATGGGAGAAGTGTAGGATGTGGGATTCATTTTGAACAACTCTCAATGAAGAACCATACAGATATGATGGCCAAATGGCCAATTTGTGCTGTATATGTGTGGTCCTATGCAGATGCTTCCAGGAGTAACTCCATCGAATGATTTCTCCTTCACATCATTCTGGATACTGATCTGGGGAAACCTGGGCTGAGTAAAGTAAATAGCAGCTAAGTACAATTTCCTGCACCTGTTCTCCAAGCTACTGCTTGGAACCACAGCTTATGTCATTGGTGTGTCTATGGGAATTAAATTTGTTGGTACAATTTTACATGGGAGCATAGGAATTGTTCATGGAAAACAGAGCATGGTCTATCTAGTTCACCTTCTGCTAGCCTAGTAGATGCATGATACAGTCAATGTCGGTCATTTATTTTGTAACCAGCCCAGATGTGACATGAGAATAACCCCAAGTTGTGGAAAGTTTTGGGAACTGTAGGCCCAAAGTCACGGGTTCCTCCCAAGCATGCTACACTCACCATGTCAGGTGTCACCATTCATCCTGTGCCTCAGAATATTTTCTGAAAATGAGTCCAAATAATTTGTATTTGAATGAATGAACAATATCTGCTTCCACTGTAACTCTGGGGACAGTCTATAGATTGACCATTTGCTTACTGAAACAATGGCCCTGGTATTAACTGGGAGTATGAGAGGCCCAAATCGGGCAAAGTGTCTAGCAAGGCTGGGAGGAGCTGGGCGTGGAGGTTGGTTAGTTCTGTTGAAGGGTCATGAGGACTTGAAATGTCAAATCTTTTCTTCTCCGCCGATGCTGCCGGACCTGCTGAGTTTTTCCAGGTAATTCTGTTTTTGTTGTGGAGGTTGGTGATCTGGGTTCGGCGAGGCTGAAGGCTTCTATGAGGGGAAAGAGTATTTCTGCTTCTCCAGCTTGTAAGGAGTGCTAAAACTGAAACTCTGGAGAATTGGTAGCTCCTGCCTTGGACCAGTTGCTGTGAATCCAACAGGTCAAGCTTCCCCTTGCTTGCTGTTGAATTCGAGTTCTTGCACCAGTGAAGTCGTTGAGCTATGAGTTTGGTGTGCTAATTAGGCTTCATCTGCCTCTGAGAGTCTTGTCCATGGCCTGATTTATGCACTTTAAAACTTCAGTAGGTAGGAATGAGGTTGGATTACCTGGTCCTGATGTTTTAAATCTCTCCTACTGTTGGGAGGGAGTGTATGTGTGTGTTGCTGGGAGGTTAAAATTGAGGCCAGTGGTTCTGCAGATTAACCTTGAATCTACCATCTTTCTAGCACAGGCCATGTCTTCTGGTTCTGCTGTTCTGGACAAGGTGAAACAGCTGTTCATGAAGTCTACATTATCTAGCCCCTTTTACGTGATTGAATCTCTTGCTGCCTTTAATTGATGGAGTGGGCGGGGGTGGAAGTGTGTTTTACAGAAATTTCTAGCCTAAGCCACTGTGCCATTTGCTTGTGAACAGATAAACGTACAGTTGTTTCCTTTACACATTTTAATTTTGTCTTTCCTTATGTACCCCTGGGCAGCTGGTGAATTCTTACGTGATGACCAGTCGAGATCCTTCAGTCAACACTTCAGCGTGCCGTCTCCTGTTGGACATCATGCCAGGACTGGAAACTGCTGTTGTCTTTCAGGAGAAGGTAGGGGGAAGGATGCTGAATAGAGTGAGGATTTTTACTTATTGGGCTGTGTCCAGTTTGTGAACTACTTTAATGGTAAACCGGCCTTATGGTGATCAAGTTAAGTGCTGAAGGGCACTGCATTCAGCTTTACCATGTACTGGATTAATTGAAATACCCACATCTGTTGCAGCATTGACAGCCATCGTAGCCTATAAAACGGTACCAAACATCAGTAATGGATCCATAAACTTTTGTATTGGGTTTTGGCTATGATAACTTCCTCCCAGACCAACACCCTGCCAAACATCATAAATCCTGACTCCACGTACTGCCTGAGAGCGCACACAACAAATGGCCCTTTGAGAGAAGTCGAGCCCCATATGTAACAAGAAATAGAAGCAGGAACGGATCTTTCAGCCCCTGATGTCTGCTCCACCATTTCAATGTGATCATGGCTGATCTTCTACTTCAACTCCACCTTCCCAACCTATTCCCAAATGCTTTAATTCCCGACATTTGAGAGAACTAAACCAACTATAATCTCTCCACTTTGTTCAGTTACTTTTCCGTGTTAATTAAGTTATTTAATCAACTGTGAGAATATTTGCTTACTGAGGCTGCAGAGAACTGTATCTATTGCTGCTATGCTGTTCTCTTTAGGAGGGAATTGTTGAAAACTTATTCAAGTGGGCAAGAGAAAGTGATCAGCCACTGAGAACCTACGCCACTGGTCTCCTTGCTGGGGCCATGGAAAACCAAGACATTGCAGCCAACTACCGGGAGGAAAACTCGCAGATGGTAAGGCATGTGATGCAGCTGACTTGAGGGAACCCAGTGTTTGTATTTCTGGATTCCCCAAATACGTTGCTAGTGGGTTTACCATATTTATGGATTTTTGCTGGTTATCTCAGGATCTGCAAGCCAACTAAAATTTGGACCTATGGGTGGAGAGATGTCCCTTTCAAATATCAAATGGTTATTGGGAAGTTATATAGGAACATATGAATTAGGAGCAGAAGTTGGCCATTTGGCCCCTTGACCCTGCTCTGCCATTCCATAAGATAATGCTTGATCTGATTGTGGCCTCAACTCCACATTCTGCCTATTCTCAATAACTTTTGACTCCTTTGTTAGTCAAGAATCTATCTACCTCTGCCTTTAAAAATGTTCAATGACCCTGCCTCCACTCTGGGGAAGAGAGTTCCAAAGACTCTCAACCCTCCGAGAGAAAAATATCTTCTTATCTTAGTCTTAAATGGGAGACCCCTTATTTTTAAACGGTGCCCCCTTGTTCCAGTCTCTCCCACAAGGGGAAACATCCTTTCAATATCCGCCCCTCATTCCTCTAAATTGCAAAGGCCCAGCTTGTCCAACCTTTTCTCATAAGATAACACTACCATCGCAGGTATCAGTCAGGAATCACTTCTCTGAAGTGCTTCCAACACATTTATATCCTTTCTTACATAAGAAAACCAAAACTTTACACAGTACTCTAGATGTGGTCTTACCAACATCCTGTACAACTGTAGCAAAACATCTCTACTTTTATATTCCATTCTCCTCGTAATAAACAACAATGTTCCACTTGCCTCCCTAATCATAGCTGTACCTGCATACTAACTTGTAGTGATTCATGTACCAGGATGCCCAGATCCCCCTGTACCTCATTCTGCAATCCCCCTCCATTTAAATAATATGCAGCTTTTCTATTCTTCCTCCCAAAGTGGACAATTTCCCACATTATACTCCATCTGCCAAATTTTTGCCCAATTACTTAACCTATCTATGTCCCTTTGCAGACTCCTTATGTCCTCTTCACGATTTACTTTCCTACCTATCTTAGTGTCATCAGCAAATTTAGCAACCTTACATTCGGCCCCTTCATCCAAGTAATTGATATAAATCATAAATAGTTGAAGCCCCAGCGCAGATCCCAGTGGTACTCCACTTGTCACATCTTGCCAACCTGAAATGACCCATTCTTGCCTCTCTCTGTTTCCTGTTCGCTGACTAATCCTCTCTCCTTGCTAAAATGTCACCCCCTACACCATGAGCTCTTATTTTGCGTAGAAACTTTTGATGTGGCACCTTGTCAAATGCCTTCTGAAAGTCTTGGTAACTTTCGAGTACAAATCCGTTTCCATCTGTTTCAGATGAAGTTACATTGTTTCATAGTTTGCCATTGTGAGATTTGAACTCTTGATCTTGGGGTTACAAACCCAGTACCATAACCACTTGGCTATTTAGGCCAAGCCCCTGAAAGTCTTGGCACAGCTTCCCCTTTATCCACATTGCTTATTACCTACTCAAGGAACTCCAATAAATTGGTCACAAAACCATGTGACCCTGCTTGATTGCATTGAGATTTTCTAAGCGCCCCACCATAATCTCCTTAGTAATATATTCCAGCAATCTCCCTATGAAAGATGTTAAGCTAACTGACCTGTAGCTTCATGCTTATTGTCTTCCTCCTTTCTTCATAGAGGAATCACATTTGCTATTTTCTAATCTGATGGGACCTTTCCAGAATCTAATAAATTTTGGAAAATTAAAACCAATGCATCTACAATGCAAGTTGTTAGACTATAAGTGTGATTACTTAGACTTAGTTATTTGGCCCCATGAGGGACAAGTGTAATTGCAAGGCACTTATCAACCTTGCAAAGTGACTGTTCCTGCTGTCCACTACCACCATCAGCATGCACTATCCTGGTTTTGTAAATGCAAGGGAGGTTTGGTTTTCTTTTCCTTCTCTGTTAAGTCTCCTTGGGTCAGGCATCAGTTATTGAGCAAAGGAAGTCACCCACTCTCTGGCCTCTGCTGCTGTTCGGGAAGGTTCCAGGATTAATGTGGAGGGCTCTGATAATCAATGTAAACTTCCTTTCTTCCCAGCCAACCCCTCCCAAGTTGTTGACTTTCGCCTCCATATTTCCATTATTAAAGCAAGAATTCATTCTTGTGGAGTTGCAAGTGTAACTCCATGTCCTTTTGTTTGTTGTTGTGTAAACTTGTATAAAAGTCATCTGTTGAACAAATTGCTGTGATATGTTTCAAAGGACATTTGATTACAAAGTAACTATTTGTAAGTACCCAGAGAAGAGCATGTATTCAGCCTGAGAGAGATGACATAAGGTCCATTTTAGACCTTGGGGTATCTATAATGTAAAGGAACATGGGTATGTATTTTATACATTAGAAGGGTCAGCTTCATTGGGCCAAAAGGCTACCTCTCCTCCTTGGATTATATGGCGGAGGTATGGACCATTTTGGCAATTCAGCCTGAACAATGCAATGTAATACAGACACCTGCTGGCCACAAGTTGGACTACAGCAGTGGCACTGTTAATATCAATAGGTTGGTGTCACTACCTCTAAAGGAGCAGATAGCTAACTTGAGCACTGGCAAAGGACATTGCTCGTGTGACTACAGTAGCTGTTGGGATGGGCTGGAGGTGGGGGAGGGGTGGCGCAGATGGTCTGACCAGTTGATATGGTTTTCTGCTTAAGATTCTTAAGGGCCTTCGACAGCCATCAGTGGAAAAAAATGCAAGTTTTTCTCTGTGACCCTGCAGAGCTCCAACACCCATCCCTGCAATTTTCATGGAACTAATTTCACAACCAAAAGGATAAGAAACTTCTGCTGTTGGGTGGATTTCCGACTTTTGGAAAATGGAATTCTGCCCAATGTTTTTTTTTGAGGGGAGGCCCCTCTGCTGCCATCACCTCCAATACAGCCAAAGCTGGGCGGAAAGAGTCTCAGCCTGGGAAACCTCTACCTATAACAAGGATGGAGTAGGCCCAGAAGAACCACTACTCAGCCTTGCGCGAGCCTGGACCCAGCTACAGTCCCTCACCTGTTGGAGTGCAGGGTTTAGCAGGTGGGGAGGAGGGAGTTGTGGAGCCAGTGTCTTGGCTATTTGTACTGAATTGGCACCAGTTTTCTGAACATTGCCACTTTGTTCTCTGCTTGTTGAATTACAATAACTGTATGAAAATATTACCAAAAGGGAATACAGAAATATCTCATACCCCAGCACGTGATAGGATAAAAAGGCCGTGGATTTTCACCAGTATTTATTGGCAACTTTCAGTCACAATGCCTGGCCATGAAGAGGGCCTCAGTGTTGGTCTAAGGAAAGGTCAGGCTGGTGTGTGTGTGTGTGTGTGTGTGCGTGTGTGCGTGCGTGCGTGCGTGTGTGTGGCAGGGGGTTTGAAGAAGGGCTGCTGATTGAATGGACAGGGAGGGGGGTTTGGAAGACGGCATGTGTGGTTGACGAAAGAGGGGTTGATTACAATGTGGATGGGTGACGATGGGGAGTGGTTTACTGAGTCTGCTGTCACCGTGGGATGTGGAGACTTTGGCTGAAATTTATGAGTACATAACATAATAATGTTTTTACAAAGCAATTTTTAATAAAAAGGACAAGGGCCCGTAACCTCTGCGCATCCCAGCGTCAGATTTGGGGGGTACCTCAAAGATGCGCTGGGGAATCCCACTGGGAAGTTCCCAGGTAAGGGTTTGCATGGCAATTGCCCAGAAGTGATAACTTCCTCTGGACAATTGCACTGCGCTGGGGACTATCGGAGAGTCCCCCCCCGACCCCCAAATCCTATCTACTTATCTTAGATACTTGCCTTCCCCATGCCTGTCAATTTCCCTGGCCCTTTAAACTTACCTGCTTTAGGGCAGAAAGTGCTGTTAAAAAGGGGGGCGTGGCCTCCTTGAATCCGCTGGATCTAGACTTTGCTGGGGCCCGCAAGGATTCTTTCGATGCAGGCTCCAAGCAGCTCCAGCAAATGGAAGTGGCAATGCAATTTTCAAGATCAGGTAAGTGTGCATTTATTTCTTCTAATTTCTGCGGGCCAGCATTTTCAGGAGGTTACAGCCCAGGATTTTCAAAATACGCAAACTTTGTATACTGAATGTTACCATGCTGCATTATTGCTGTTTTGTTTTTGCTGGTGTCCAAGGTCATGTTAATTTTCTGGAGTTGTTTTTATACAGTCATTCATGTGATATGGGTGCTCCTACAAGACCAGCATTTGTTGCCCATGCCTAATTGCCCTTGAGAAGTTGGTGGTGAGTTAAAACTGGGTCACATTGGGAAATAGTTTGCAAAGCACTGCCAAGGTCCTTTGCTTGCCTTCGCATGTACATAATCCAGCAAGGTCATGTTCTGATGTTAGTATAGGCTTTGTCCTGTATTAAATGCCCAAACTGCATTGAATGCTGAAATGCTAAGGTCACTTTGGTGATCTGATACATTGCATTGGTCCGCTGACTTGACAGCAATAGAAAGTAAACAAAGGAAGACTAATGTTTCTACCCAATTGAAGTTTAATAATTTCACCCATTTGAAGTGGCCTAGAAGCATTTGCATTTCACTACAGATCATAAGTGCTATAATTACATGATTCCTTGTCACAAAAAAAATTTCAGACTTTTTTGCCTTTGGTCCCTAATTTTGAGACCTTTTTTGTCTTCAGCCACTCATCCCTGCAACTAATCCTCATTTTACCCTACTCCTAACTCAAAACCTAATCATGGCAATCTAGCAGGGTGTTGGCACAGCAGGACCCACTGTAGTTCAGGCCAGATTTTCCATGTTTCTTCTTTCACTGCTTACTGGAAGGGCCTTTCAGTGACATAAAAGCAAATGCTGGAAACACTCTGCCAGTCAGGTGGCATCTGTGGAGAGAGAGAAACTGAGCTAATGTTTCAGGACAATTACCTTTCATCAGAACTGGAAGATGCTAAAAATGAACACCTTTTAAACAAGTACTAAGAGGAATGAATGTCTGTAGGTAGGAGGGCAGGTGTAATTAAATGACAAGTGATGGTCAAAGGTGAGAATGATAATGAGACAAGTAAAGAAGTGTTGTAAAACAGTAGAATAGTAGAAGGGGAAGAGCACCAGGGAAGACCTGCCAGAGAGGAGAAGGGATGCCATGGCCCAAGAATGTGACAAAAGGGTGACGGGTAAATCCCAAGGATGTGGACCACTTTGCCAGTGGTACACCAATGAGCAATCCTCATCCCAAGCCCCAGAACAAACCCCCTTCACTCCCATTGGCTCTAGTACAGCCACATCCATTGCCAGCGCCTGCTCGGATTAAAAAGTGAGAGTGGTGGTTAAGATTCAAGCCGTTAAAGTCAATATTGAAGCCAGTAGGGTGTAAAATGCTTCTGAGAGAGGAGTTTGCATGGAGCTTCTTTAGAACATTTCAGGGGGCTGAGGCTGGAGATTTGAAGTGAAACACCTTGTCTTAGATGAGCCCTGTGGTTACTCTCTGGAGAATTTAAATCTTTAATACAAATGCAAGTTCTTTTGATTCTAAAGTGGTATTGACCATGGAGTTGTAATTGGTTTTAAAATGAAACCAGTTAATTTGGTGATTGTTGATAAATGAGATTGGGAGCCCTCGTTCTCTTATTTATGTACAGCATTAATGATCCATTTCTGATTTACTTGAAGGTGCCAGTAATGCTGCAACGCTTGCGAGATTTGCAAATGCAAGACTTGGAAAACAATCAGAAGATGAAATGGCAGAGCCCACGGAGGCCACACTTCACACCACTACTTCCAATGGACGAGGAGGCGGTAGACATGGACTATGGCGACACAGCAAAAGCCGAGGATGGTGAGGACTGCACTGATGATGTGTCCTTCCAGATTAATTCATCACATAAAACCAGCAGCAGGGTCAACTCCTCTGTCAAGAACACAGAAAGCGAGGATGGAGTGAAGGGGAAGGATGGGCGAAGGACTGAAAGGGAGGATGTAAGGAAAGCGACTAAACAAAGACTCAGCTTTAGCAACTTGGACCCTGAACGAATATGCAACGAGCAGTCAAACAGCTGGTCAGAAATGTCATCTTGGGTGATTGGCAATAATTATAACCTTTTCCCTTTGACCTCTGCCATTGAGCAAAGGTTAATTCTACAGTACTTGACACCCTTGGGGGAATATCAGGAGGTGAGTAATGAGGCTGATTTTTAAAAAAACATTTTCTTGGGATTTTGGACATTGCATGCATAGCTGCTATTTATTGTCCATTCCTAATTATCCTTGAGAGGTTTGATGCAGTTGGGATGCTTGCCATTCCCTTTTAAAGGTCAGGAGTCACCCATATTTGCTTGGGCTTGGAGTCACATGTAGACCAGATCAGGTTGGAGCAACAGGTTTCCTCTCCTAAAGCACATTAATGATTCAGATGGATTTTACAACAATCCAACAGCTTCATGATCACTTTTTCTAATGTTTTTAAAAAGCTAGATATATTTTTTAAAAACTGAATTCATAAAGTTTCCAACTCCAAATTTGAGACTTGAAATTTTCCTCTGGGTTAGATTACTAGCCCAGTAACAGAACCATTATGCAGCCATACCAGAATTTGTTTCATTAATGACTCTTTTTATGTGAGGATTGTTAATAATGTGGAGCACCTGATTTTGGCAACAAATGTTTCCAGGTCAAGTGTAGACTGTTTAGATATAGAACAAAACATCCTGCTTCCTGAAGACATGTCCCTGCTCCAATCCTTGTGGTGCATCCCCTGCTACCCCAGTTTATTTACCACTGCAGTCATCCCATCCAGTTTGTCAGTTTGGGGCAGTTTCATAGAGTTATACAGCACAGAAACAGGCCCTTCAGCCCATTTCCTTTACATTGATGAAGTGACTATACTTCTGTAAGGTGCTTTGAACCATCCTGATTTTGCGAAAGATGCTTTTTAAATGCCCTTTTACTTCTGTGCCATGGACCCATACCCTCTGGACCTGCGTTGAGACTGACATACTCATCTAAGTTAGGACTCTTGGAGCCAACAGGTAGTGGTGACTTTAATGTCATTAGTCCATGCTGGATTCCAGCAGGTAGCAGGCCACCTGTGCTCTACCCCACAGTCCCCCTGAATGGCAAATGTTCTGATGAGCGAGATTAAGCACTTTTCTTTTGACTGCAGTCACTACTCTATGTGTTTCTTTTTGCAGGGGATGAGGCCTGAGGGTGGTCACCAATGTCCCTATTAAGATATAGCTGAGAGATTATCAAAGTTTGACCTCTCCAAGATTGCAGTGATGAGAGAAAGTACTGGACCAGTTCTTCAAAGATAACCCTGGGCCTTCATGTAAAAGACATATGTGGCCCTCAGTATTCTTTCCAATGAAGTGCTTTTTCATTTGCCTGTGGTTAAGATTCTAATCATGTCTTTTTCCAAAAGTGTTCTTTGCTTCATTTGATTCTGGCCACCATGTTGCATGAAGAGAAGTGTTACTGAGAGTGCGGAAGACCAACAAGAAAGATCCCAAGTGTAGAAGGGAATGAGCCAGGATCAGAGAAACTTATACTCTACAGTCTAGAAAGAAAGTACATAAATAGCTCAATGATGTATAGATGAGATAACTCAAAACATCACTTCAAATTACCCAGGACAGTGGGCATAAATTTAAACTAGTTACTGCCATATTTACAACTTGTATTGAAAAGGACATCGTAGCTAGGAGCAGTAAACATGGAATAACCATATAGGTGAGGTAGCAGAAATAGAAATTTCAGCAATATTCAAAATGTTGAATGTTATAGTGGACGAGCTGAAATATGGCTGAATGGCTTTTTCTTAAGTTCTTCTGTATCATACTTTTTGGCTTTGAATTTTGACTAATCTCCTGTAGGGTTGCTCAATATAAGTTGATGTTTTATTAGGACGAGTGCAAAACCATGTCATGCATAATATGTCCTATAAGTTGGGCTATGTTTCTTTAAGGAAACTGAATCTGGCAGTTGTAAAATCAGTTCAGTTGTTTGGTCAGGTAACATTGGGAAGAGCTGTTTCAGCTTCAAGTCAAAAGCACCCAGCAGCAAATAACTGTCTTGCTTATCTCTTAAAACATCTTTCATCTGTAATACATGCACAGATGCACACTGACTGACATAAATAAAGATTATAGATTATTGGTGCAGTACAATGATAAATGCTCAGCTTGTAGCATTCACTGTCCTCAACATTAACAGAAATAGTGCATTGACAGGAATACTGTACTGCAGCTAGCCTTATTTTCTAATTAATAGTTGAATTGAATTCAAGCTCTTTAGTTTATCCATTCTGGTCATAATCAGTACCTGGCAGTTTGAGCAAAATACAGGCAGCGACGCTCTCCCAACAGAAAGTTGATGAGTGGAACTGAACCAAAAAGCCCAGAGTCCTATGGTCTATGCCAGTTAGCTGATCTTAGCCAAAGTTGATAGTAGGGTTGCCAGAGTTGACCTCAATCTTTGGGATAAGAAGCAGAAAATCAGTCAGGGATCCCAACTCTGATCACTATCTAGTGATTTGTCCTGTGTGCAAGTATGACTGCTAGCATGGGGCCTGGGATTACAGAGAAAAGAATGGGCTCTCGAGTGAGACCTCGGGGGTGGCCAGTGCCTAGCAGTCCAGCAGGTGTTTCCCTCTTCAGGGTGTAGTTTGGTGTTCTTTTGAAAGAAAATGGTTTGAACTGTGAGAATAAAGAATTCAGCAGATGGTGCAGTTTGAAGTTCTGCCAGTAGACGTCATTGGCACATCTCAGAGCTGAACATCATTACTTGATCCATAGTTTGTCCTTTGTGACCCAGGTTTGGAGATGAAAATTAGCCAGATCCTTGACTCTGGATCCCAGGTTTATTGGTTGAGACCTCGCAGAGATTCTGTGCCAGTCATAGTACAGTTGTATGGAGTGTGTTTCATTATTCTGACCATGTGTTGATGTGAAATTCAGTTGATGGCGCTTGGTGACCTTTACAGACTTGCCTTCTAATAAGTCATTGTTTCTGATTTGTACCAGTTGTTGGCTGTGTTCATGCAGCTTGGTGCTCGAGAACTGCTGATGTACTACATTGACCTTAAGCAGACTAATGATGTCCAGCTCACCTTCGAAGCACTTAAGGTATGAGAACATTGGCCGAGCGTTGGCTGATAGAACAGTCAATTCACTCTGCCCTCCTGTGCATATTGGCCATAAAAATCAGTCTAGTGCAGCTTTCCAAGGGCTTGAGTAAGTGAATTGCCTGATGCAGAACTGAGTCACAGAAGCCAGGTTCAGTACATGTGGTTGGTTGGTGGGGGTACCACCTTCAGCTGCAGCACTCATAGGTTGGGAGGGGAAAAATCCAACATGATTTATGTACCTGGTGTTGCACAGTAACTACTTCCACAAAGTGCACCTGTATAAGTATCAGTGAGGACAGAATTAAGCTCCAAAAAGGTACACCCATGGTAAATCGGCCTGCCAGCTCGCACTATCTAGGATGACAGGATTACATGAAATGTGTGGCACAAAAACAGACTCTTAATTCCAACAGGTCTATGTCAGCGTTTTTGCTCCACATGAGCCTCTTCCCCATCCCTCTCCCTCTCAGCATATTCTTCTGTTCATTTCTCCTCCTGTTTATCTTGCTTTCCCTTAGATGCATCCAAGCTGTACAGCTCCGCTACTGGTAGCGAGTTCCACATTCTAATCAATCGATAATACAGTTGCCCTGGGTTCCCTATTGGCTTTAGTAGTGACCATCTTATATTTATGGCCCCTAGTTTTGGTCCCATTCTCTCCCGCTGGTAAGTGGAAATATGTTCTACTACTTAATCAAACCTTTTCGTAACCTCAAAGACCTCTATTAGGCCACTCAACCTTTTTTTCTCGAAGACCCCAAACCTGTTAAAGCTTTCTTGATAGTTATAACCTTTCTGCCTCTTTCTCGCAAATTATTTTTGAACCTTTTCCATTGCCTCTATCATTTCCACAATACGGAAACCAGAATTCTGCATGGTACTCTTTTAAGTGTGTTCTAAGCAAGCTTCGCTGCAAGTTTAACACAGCATCCCCATTTTTTAATTCTATTCCTTTAGAAATGCTTAGTTTGTTTTTGTTTGGCCTTAATAACCACCATCACTACTTCTAGTGATTTGTTTATCTGAATGCTCAAGAAGTGTGCCCATTTGAGTGAATTAATAGAAAGTAATGTTACGGAACTGGGTCCCAGCTTGAATTATCATCTTCAGGAAGGATGAGGAGAAAATTCAGGAATGGGCTGGCCATTGAGTCGAATTGCTAATCACAGATAAGCTTGATTCTGTCCTCGGATATCCCCGTCCACTTTCCGCAAGGGAAAGCAAATTAGAAGTGTGAACTCTGGCCAGTTTCCCAATCCCTAGCCTTATACTGACTTAAGCATTTAAAAGTGCACCCTTATGACAACCAGTTACCTCAGAACAGACTAGGATCCACTATTCAGCAAGATCATGGCTGATCATTTAGCTTGGCTCCACTTGTCCCTCTTAACCTCCTGTTCCTGTGCACCAAGAGAGCTACAGGTTCTATCCTATGCTAAGTTAACTGATCACAGCCAGGTTGATGATGGTAGGATAACTTCAGTTAACCTCAGTGCCCCAGACTAAGAGTGGGAGGAGAAAATCAACCAGGGTCCTCATTTTTGATTGCTCTCTTGTGACATCTGCTGAAATGTGTGCTTAGACGTACACTGGGTGAGGACAGCATCAGACTTTGCTGCAATGTTTGCACTATTTACACAGTCACTTGAGTAAGAAATCTGATGGTAGCATGAGCCTTTGCGTTCAGGTGAGGAAAACACAATAGAAGGGGTGGAAAGAGGGGATGAGATGTTGTAGAAGGGGACTATTGGGCTAATTATAGTCTCTGCTCAAAGTAGAACCCAGACTGGGAAGAAGTGAGACACTGACCGTCTCATCATTGACCGTCTTTGTAGCACAGTCTGCAACATCGACTTCATGGGGGAGCTTTGTCACTCAGTCACTGCCATAGCTGTGAAATAAGCTAACCATCAACCACATTGTTTCCAATTGATTTGTTTGACAGATGTCTTTCCTCCTCTGCAGTACTTGGCCTCACTGTTGTTGCACAAAAAATTTGCTGCAGAGTTTGTGGCTCATGACGGAGTTCAGAAGTTGCTGGAGATCCCCAGGCCCTCCATGGCTGCTACTGGTGTATCCCTGTGTCTGTACTATTTGGCTTACAACCAGGATGCAATGGAACGGGTGAGTCTAACACTGAGCTGGGAAGCATTCCGAACTGCTTGGGTTGGCGTTCCTGTTATTGTTGAAAGAGGAGCTTCATTCACAATGCTGTAATACAATGTAGAGGATTTAAAAATTATTTGATGCTGTTTCGTCTCTTTTGAAATGGATCCTGGCTAAGCTGTAATGGGCTAACAGTGAACCCTCCTCTGCTGCTTTGACCGTATATTTATCTTCTAGGGCCTGAATAACTATCTCTGATGGGTTTATTCTATATAAATTAGTATCCTTGATTTCCTTTGCCCACCATTGGTGGCCATGCCTTTAGTATTTCGCCCCTGAGCTCTGCAAATCCTACCCTAAGCCTCTGCACTTCCACCCCACTTTCATCCTTTAAGAGCTCCCCAAAACCTACCTCCTTTGGCCAAAGTTTTGGTCAGCTGCCTTAATGTCCTCTTACATGGCTCTGTCTCAGATTTTGACTGATAACACTTCTGTGAAGTGCCTTGAGATGGTCTACTGTGTTAAAGATGCTACATCAGTGCAAATTGTTGTATAGTTGTGACTCAGTTGATAACACTCTTGCCTCTGAATCACAAGATTGTGGACACAAATACTTGATTTTAAAATCTAGGCTGATATTTCAGTGCAATGCTTGAGAGAGTGCTGCATTGTCAGAAGTCTCATCTTTTAGAAGAGTTATTAAGCTAAGACCTGTCTACCCCCTCTGGCTGAGAAAGATCCCATGGCACTATCCAAAGAAGAGGAAGGAAGGTCATCCCTTTCCTGGCCAATGTTTATCCCTCTGCCAACTGCTAAAACAGATTATAGTTATTGTGATATTGCTGTTTGTGTGCCCTTGTGCACAGATGAATTGCTGTGGTTTCTACATTACAAGATTTAATACAATTCAACAGTACTACGTTGGCTGCAAAGTGCTTTGAGACGTCCTGAGTTTGTGAAAGGTGCTATGTAAATGCCAAGCCTTTTGTTCCTCCTTTAATTTATTGCCTGTACAGACTGATGATTCTTGTTCTTTTCTCTCCAGGTCTGCTTGCTGCCACAGTATGTACTGTCCGATGTCGTCAGCTACACCCTGTGGCTG
The DNA here is from genome assembly GCF_017639515.1 of Carcharodon carcharias. Lineage (NCBI taxonomy): Eukaryota > Metazoa > Chordata > Chondrichthyes > Lamniformes > Lamnidae > Carcharodon > Carcharodon carcharias. The sequence continues at coordinate 79,384,485 of NC_054473.1, forward strand.
CTGGAGTGCTCCCACGAGTCAGGCCGCTGTCACGCTACCATGTTTTTCTCCATCTCGTTCGCCTTCCGCTCCATCCTGGAGCTTTTTGATAAGCAAGATGGTCTTCGGCGCGTGGTTAACCTAGTATGTTTGATTTGTTTCTTTTGCCACTTTTTAGTTCCTGCCATAACCTGGCTCTGGACTGGTACAGCGCCATTTCTTCTTCCTTTGTGCCTGTGGACCTGAGAGAAATATGCTGAGGAAAATTGCGCACAAATATCCACATAAATGGGGCAAGTGAGCCAAGGCAATAAATTGCTGTCCCAGATAGCAGAGGGATGTGATAGAGGGTCTCACTAGCCAGCAGGGATGATGACCTTTTGAACAGAAAGAAAACCTTAAGTAAATGTAGTGAGTTTATAAAAATGGGTGTTTTGAATAAACAGTACTTCCTTAAACCTGTAACTATATCCATGTTATTCTTTGTGTCAGTTAGTTAACTATTTATCTTGTGGTAAGCGATTGAGGCGTTTAAAATGTTAAAATGCTTCATTAGGGCAAATACAGAAAAATTATTTCCTCTAGTGGGATAAGTCAAGAGGACATCTTAAAATTAGAGGTACATTATTTAGGAGGGAAATTGCAAACAGCTGTTTCATTCAAAGGGGAGCAGAAGCCTGGAACACTTTCCCTCAAAAGGCTGGATTCTATATAAAATAGTGCTTTCAAGACTGATTTTTTTTTGTTGGGTAAGGGTGTTAAGAATTTAGGTGGTTAAATGGGATTGAGCTACAGATCAGCTGTAATCAAACTGAATGGCTAAGCAGGCTTGAGAGGCTACGCAGACTTTTCCTGTTCCTTTGTTCTATCTATGCTCAAAAGCCCAAATTTGACTGTGACCTGAATTTAATTTTGTTTGCATGACTTCTGTAGATCAGCACACTGGAAATCTTAAACCTAGAAGATCAAGGTGCTCTGCTCAGTGACGATGAGATCTTTGCCAGCCGCCAGACTGCCAAGCATACATGTATGGCACTGCGTAGGTACTTCGAGTCACATCTGGGGATTAAACTGGAGCACGTGAAAAGATCCTTGCAACGGACTGAAGGAGGAGCTATTATTCACCCACACCCACCATGTAAGGTGTGTGCAGAGATATGAAACCTGTGTATGGAGAGCTGTCAATCCTTTCAATATAGGTTGAAGGTTTTCACACTAAATCACACCATACATCAGGCTATGATGGTTTTGTCTGAAAGCTTTGTGAATTAAATGTATTGCCATCTTTGTGGTGCTCTAATTATACCAATAGTATGTACTCAAAATCAATAATTCGCTTTAATCAAAAACATACTGATTAGGATTTCTGATTCAATTTAACATCATAACCCTTGTACTATACTGTCGTTTGAAAAAGAGTGAATCCGCTCGCTTTGTGGCACAATCTGATTTGCAAACACCTGTCCTCATTTAATGAAATAGATTCTAGCAGGACGCAGATCCACCCAGGCAATTTAACAGCAACATTAGGGCATACATGAAATGCTATCCCTTCGTGGATCACTTTTTCATTGAAGGGGAATTTTGATGGGATGGGAGTCTCTTCTGAAAGTGTGTAAACTATTTATGTTTCCAATAGTGAGCGTGAAAATTGAACCTGCCCTTAAACTCTAGATAACCAAATAACTCAGTTTGAAACATGGCCTCAAATACAGAATGCCTTCAAATTGAAAAGAGATTGGAGGGGGATGGGGGGTGTTAAATCAGGAAGTAATCAGATAAGATAAAGTGTGGATCTGTTGGATCTTGTAAATGCAGGAGGAACAAGAAGAGTTCCACAGGTTCTGGGAAGGATTGAGTTGCAGTAGAAACTGTCCAAAGTCAAGTTGCAAGTAGCAAAAGAAGGTGGCTTAGGATGACCTTCTTGCAGCCTAGGGAGAGGAAAGTGTAAATCAGCAGAGCAGTGAGCCTAGTATAATGCAATCTCTTTTACATGGACCTATTGGGAGCCAAAAAAAAAATCAGATCAAAAAAAAAGGAATACTCAAGCAGGTTTTATTTTTTTTAAATATTCAGCCCTAGCCAAATTTTCAAGAAATGTACCAGTCCCAACATGAGAGGAGTATTATACTGCAATATAAATAAAATTACAAAGCAGTTGCAGCAAAAAGAGGAAGGATAGGCCCTAAAGATGGATACAATCAAGTATTGGAGCAGTAAACTTCAAGTGAACGAGTTGTCCATTTTCTTTAAATAGAAAATATAGTCAATGGAAGGAACTTGTGATTCAGCATCAAGTAAAAAAGAAAAACTGCATGCTAGAAATCTGAAATAGCAAGAAATTGGTTAATGGTTTTGAGATAGCTTTTCTTTTTACTTGTTCATGGGATGTCGGTGTTGCTAGTAAGGCCAGCATTTGTTGCACATTCCTCATTGCCCTTGAGGGCAGTTAAGAGTCATCCTGTCTGGAGTCACATGTAGGCTAGACCAGGTAAGGATGGAAGATTTCCTTCCCTAAAAGACATTGGTGAACCTGATGGATTTTTAAAACAATTGATTTCATGGTTATTGTCATTGAGACTGGCTTTCAATTCCAGATGGTGGAATTTGAACCCGTGACCCCAGACCATTGGGGGCCCCTGTGTTTCATAGTACAGAGACATTACCACTATGCCACCAACACCCTGTAACTGTTGCTCAGAACTTGATAGGTGGATTTTGTAGAGTTGCTTCAGCATTGAGAAGAACTCTTGTTTGCAGCCGGTTGCAGATTCTCTTGGACCAGGCAGTGGACACCTCCAGTGTGGGAGAGAGAAGGCATCCATTCTTTTAGAAAAAAAATCCACTGGGCTGAAAGATTATTTTCAGAGCACCTTGTAAATGAAAGTAGCTTCCTACTGAGTTCATCAAATCAACCTTTGACTTGAATCTAGTTTAGCTATTCACTATATAGACAAGATAACCACATATAAGTATCCTGAATGCAGGGAGCAGGCTTGTACCCCTGGAGGATTCCACTTTATAAAAATGAAAGATTTGGAAAATTGGGGTTTCTTTTTGACCATTCCAATCAGAGTTTTAATTCCAGTGTGGAGAGTGTTCTTGGTAAGAAAGTTAAAGCCGATGTGAAAGGCTTCAGAAGCTCGCAAATTATCTCGGCTATGGTATATAAAGTTGCAGTTTATTGTAGTGAGTATACAACCTGCATTACAGGATCTGTAGCAAAACTTGTTCATATCCTGCATCTAATATTTCCTAAAGGACAGCTCTGAATTAGTCAAAATCAATGAACAGGAAGGGTAACTTGCCATTAGAAAGTGTATGCCCTGCCTGCAAACTGAACTGTCCTGTTCAACATGCCTCATTTCTCAGGACCTTTTAACTATGTATGGTTTCCCTACGCTCTGCAAGGGAGGAAGCAGATCAACACTTTCCAGGGCCTTTAAAGAACATATGGTGCTCATAAAGACTAGTTTATTGTGGACAGTGTTGAAAATGGCACATTCTTTATTCACATTAATTTTGAAAATCTTGCATGTTGCAGTCCTTCGCTACATATTGTCAGTAATTGCAGGGGTCTCTGAATTGCTCTAAGATTCTAATGCACGAATGTTGTAGTGCATTCACCTGAAACTGCTGGAGGTGTTAACTATGTTTAAAATAAATGAGTTAATGCCTTTGCTAATCCTGCAGTTTATTTTGAAATCCTGCTTCTGTCTCCTCTGCCCTCTTTCATTTCTAGACCTGAGGTTATTTATGATATGATATTGCCTACTCTGTGAACAAGTGAAATTTTCTAGTTTCTGAGACTTTGTCCCAACCCTCAACTTGTCTCCTTGCATCAAATGCTGCATTCGTTTTCAACAATAACCAATATTCTGGCAGCTGTGCAGGTTTATCCTTTATGCAAATTGAACATGTTAATGTCTGTGTTGCGTTGCATATGTGAGCATTTACTGGGAATGACCTATGTTTTTGCCTCAAGTATCAGCTCTCGAGTAGCCCCTGTAGCTTCATGATGGATACAGATTTTAAACCAGGTCATTGTAAGTGACTTCTCTTTTATCGAACACTGGGTTCCTTTCGAAAGTGGGCAGGCTGGAAACTTTCAATATGCCCTGTATCCATAAGTCAGAATTTTTGTCTGAAATGCTTTGCCATGTTCATTTGATGTTGTGTGAAGTTGCATTTGCCTTGAGAAGGAAAGCTTGCTTTGAAAAAGCTTTCTGCTTCTGCTCAGTTAGGGAGAGCCAAAGTGGCTGCAGCAAGCTTAGTTTGTTTAGAAAGAAGCCAATTCCACATTACATAATGTGTTAACTTGCTCAGATGGAGAACATATGTTAGTTTCAGAAACTTTGATTGACAGAGGTTTGTGACATCGTCCACAGATAGGTGTACCATTATAACTTTATATTTTTCCAAACAGTGAGCTGGTCATGTTTTGGTAACCCCCTGCACCATTTCCAGTTTGCATCCAGAGTAAATGTAGCAAATCACTGCTGTGGATGCTCTTTTTTTCACTAAGGTATACTACATGTGAGGAATATATTTTTCCATTTAGAAACGAAGAATCTGTGCCTTGAGTCAAAGACCTTATTTGTCAAGGAATCTCTTCATTGACCCAATGTTGATCAGTCTAATAATTGTTGGAATATTGGCCTGATTCTGCACATTGAATGTGGCTCTCCTTCTGCCCTGATGGTTTGGGGCCACAGATGTTGAGATGGCTACTGTTGGATCTAATGGAACTAATCACTTTGTTTTGAATCTCTCTTTTAGGCCTGTTCCTACACCCATGAGCAGGTTATGGAGATGATGGAGTTTCTGATCGAATATGGCCCAACAAGACTGTTCTGGGAGCCAGCTGAGGTCTTTCACAAGCTGTCTTGCGTACAACTTCTTTTACAGCTCATATCCATCGCTTGTGATTGGAGGACTTATTATGGCAGGTAGGTTTTGACCTATGATTTCACATTTCCAGTTGAAGGATCACAGCAAAATGTGCTTCTAAAGATGATCTTGAGTTTACTGTTTCTACTAAGTTCCCATGAAACAGCTCAGCAGTGGCGTTAGGGCTGAATTAATTTACTCCATTGTTGGAATATGTCCTTTCTTAGGTAAGGAGACCAAAACTGCACACACTGCTTCTGGTGTGGTGTCTCAAAGGCCCTGCACAGCTGCATTAAGACTTCCTTGCTCCTGTACTCAAGCCCTCTCACAAGGAGGCCAAAATATCATTTGCCTTCCTAACTGCTTGCTGCACCTGCATGCTTGCTTTCAGTGATTAGTGCACAAGGACACCCAGGTGCCTTTGTACATCAACTTTCCCAATCTATCACTATTTAAATAATACTCTGCCATTCTGCTTTTCCCATTGAAGGGGATAACTTCACACTTATCCACATTATACTGCATCTGCCATGTATTTGCCCACACACTCAACTTGCCCAAATCGCCCTGAAGCCTCCTAACGTCCTCCTCACCATTCGCATTCCCACCTAATTTTGTGAGATCAGCAAAATTGGCACTTTAGACTTAAAAGCACACATCTGTCTAAAATATATGTAACAGTTGGGCTGTCATTGTGTTAGGAGCAACAGGGCTGCTGGTTCTCAGGCATTTTTGAAGCTGAACATTTCTAGTATTTTCATTATCTGATGAACCTGGCAGAAAGCCCTAGTCTATGGTTAGGTTTGGAGAGAGAAGATAAATAGTGATGGGTTAGATAACTAGTTGGGTGTTAAAGAACAGTAGAATTTTTTTTTGATTTATTCATAGGATGTGGGCTTCGCTGGCTAGGCCAGCATTTGTTGCCCTTGAGAAGGTGATGATGAACTGCCTTCTTGAATCACTGCAGTTCATGTGGTGTAGGTACAGTAATGTTAGGGAGGGAGTTCCAGGAACATGTTGACCCAGCAACATTTGAGATGTTTCCTTGGTGATCCAATAGGAAATTTCAAGACTGGGGCATCAACTTGTATTTAGTGCATTTAATATAGAAAATATCATAAGGCAATTCACAGAGGCATAATCATCAGTGAGCTAAAGATGGGGATATTAGGAGGATTGATCAGAGAGTTGGGTGTTCAGGAAAGGGGATGTAAAGGAGTTGACAAAAATGACCCAGACAAATTGTGCTTCATTTGGCCAACAGTTCAAATGCCCTGAGACATTGTAAAACCAGGAACCTGGGAAGAGGAAAGGTAAAGCTTCGGAGATTATGTTAACGAGGAAGATGATTTGAAGCATTTGGCATGAGTAGGTTCATGAGACAATTAAATGTGTTTCCAGCACTAGACAGGATTGAGACATGCTGATCAGGTCTGTGATCCAAATGCAAAATGTGAGTAAGTGGAGTTGATCTGTGATAGTTGGAGCTTAATGGCTTCTGTCTGCTGGTTAAATTTATGAGCCGTTAAATGGAGGACTGTTGAAGTCCCTTACCAATGTCTGTTGCTCTTTCCAGCAGAAAGTGAGAGGAAGCACCCAGTCCTGAAGTTTGAGATGTTCTCTGTCACCTTTCCTACTTCTGACCTTCTGGAGTAGATCTGCCTCAGGAGTGCAGAAAATTCTTTCGACAATCAGCAGTGCAGCCGCAGTAACCAAGCCTATAGCGATTCTGAGTCTGTTCAAGCTTTCCCATTTTTGCGCTATTCCAAATGCAGTTGGAAATACAGGAAGTCATCTATATCACAGACTCAAAGAAATCCAAGCATTTGGTTAAGGTTAAGCTGCACCAACTAAGGAGGTCCAAGGTTCCATCCAAATTAACTGATTTCAGCCAAATCAGGTGTGAGCTATTGCTGTAGTTGACCTTGGTCATCTAGTTTATCTAGGACAAAATCAGAAAGGGTTCATTGTCCAGCTACGTGTGAGACCAAACTTGTGTTAACATTGTGTGAGCTGGGATTGGTTCTGATGCACCAACCACAGCTGTCTTCCCCCACCCATCACTATTTGAGCACACGTATAGAGATTATGCACATTGAACAGGTGTCAAAGAAGAACTGGTTGCACACAAGGAGTTAATGCCTTGAAAGAAGGGAGAAATTGTCACACAAAAAAAAGGGAAAGAAGTAAGGCATAGTCCCCTTCTGCTGATGTCAGCACACAGGGTAATACAAAGTGCCTGTTAGTCACAGTTCAGTGCAACCAGAATAACTATAAAGCTGTGTGTACTGTGCCAAAGGAAGCAGGTGGACAGATTCCGTTCACTTCTGATATGCTGATATTTTTTGGATATTTTGGAGGTGTCACGCAACCTGCCACTTGTTGGATTTGTGACGGTTATATACCGGTACCCTCCAGATGTGTTACAAGAGCAGAACTCAACACAGCGGTTGTTATTTATGATAGAGGAGTAGGTTAGTCCTGGTCAAGTTTGTAGCATTAAAGGGGAACTTGTTTCTGAGACATTCTTGACTTGGAGATGGTCTTTAGGGGGATAACATCACTCAAAAAGTGAGCATGAGGATTCCATTGACTGCTCCCTGTGTTTATAAATGATCCATTCAAATAGCTAAAGCTGGGTGTTGTGCTGACTGCTTAATCTGTCAGCACTTCTTGTCTGTCTGGAACAAATAGCCAAAGTACTATACTCAAAAACACTTAGTATTTGTATTCAAAGGAAGAAAATTGAGTGCTTTCAATGTGAAGTATTTAATCACCACATATCAACATATATTTCAAACTCTGTGATTGGCATTTTAATGCACTAGTTACTAATCAGTGTATAATCAATTAGAATAAGACTGAACAGTTCTTTTCAGACAGCTGAGCATGTCTGTTTCCAGGGGGCATTGATTCAATGATCCTCAGAGGAAGCAATAAAACTTGCCCTCCTTTAACTTGGGAAGCATTCCAAGGGAGACCAAGGGCCTTGGATTCCATGCAGGAGCTGCAAGGAAAATTAGGGAAGAGACTGGAGTTTGGAGGGAATTTTTAAAGATAATTGATGTAACGAGGTAAAGGAGAATCTGGCTTCAGGGGTGTGATTTCTGGGGGCTGTGGTTGAATTGATTGATGTGCAACACATTGGGGATGTACACTGAAATTATACACCCCCACCCCTTAAGTTTTGTCTTTTCCTCTTCGCTCTCACTTCCTGCCCATCAATTCTTAGGGCTGGGGAGTATGTGATACATTCTGTGTAGCTTCACGTTATTGCTGCCTCTAAACTTGCAAGATGTGTTTTTTTTAGCGTTGAGATAGACAGACAGACACACACACGCACACAGACACACACGCACACAGACACACACGCACACAGACACACACGCACACAGACACACACGCACACAGACACACACGCACACAGACACACACGCACACAGACACACACGCACACAGACACACACGCACACAGACACACACGCACACACACACACCGGAAAGGATCTGGTACCTCTGTCATAATTGGCCTTTTCGCTTTCCAAAGCAATTACGGAGTTAGAAAGCCACAAACCTTGAAATACCTGGTTTTTAAAAAAAATGTTATTTCAAAGGTAATGGACCTGAGTGGGGATCAGGACACAGTTTTCAAATATGTGCAGTTTTTCTGATTGGTTCGCATAAAGCTGTCAATCAGTAGCACACTGTCCTAAGTTGGAAGGCCATGGGTTGGTGTTCAAGTCTCACTCCAGAGCTTTTTGCACGTATTTGAGGTGGACCCCTGGGTGCAGTATTGAAGGAGTGCTGAACTTTGAAGCGTCATCTTCCTGATGGGGCGTGAAATTGAGGCTTTGTCTATCCAGGGCTCCATCTGCCCCTCCTGGGTGTAAAAGATCCCGTCGAACTATTCAAATGCTAGCAAGTTTCCTGGTCAACGTTTATTCAACTAAACCATAAAGACTAGATAAGCAGGACCTCTTTTCTCTAGAAAAAAAGGGAGGCTGATAGAGGTCTTCAAAATTAAGAATAGGGTAAATGTAGAGATGATATTTCCACTGTGGGGGAATCCAAAACTAGGGCCCATAAACATGAGAGTCATGAACAATTCCCATAAGGAATTCAGGAGCTTTGCTGAGTGGTTAGAATGTGGAATTTACCATGTGAAGTGGTTGAGGTGAATAGCACAGATGCATTTGAGGAAAGCTAGTTAAGTACACAAGGGAGAAATCAATAGAAGGATATGCTGATGGGGTAAGTTGAAGTAAAGTGGAAGGAAGCTCGTGTGGAGCATATGCATTGACATAATTCTGTTGAGCTTAATGGCCTGTTTCTGTGCTATAATCCTTTGTCGTATTACTGAGATCAGAAACCTGTTTGAACAGGATGGCAGAGTGTGTCCCATAATCATCACCACCTGGGGTGTAGAAGGTGCTGCAACAGAACAGGTTGGTTGCTAAATGTATGTCTGTGTCAGACCCTAATTCTGCATACTCTCCTTCCTTCAGGAGTGATACTGTTCGTTCTGCTCTAGATGTACTGGCTGTCCTCACTGTGGTTTCCAAAACTCAGCTTTTGCTAGCAGAACCTGTAGATGTGATGGATGAAGGGTCCTCCACTGTGACTGCGGTGGGTGAGTGTGTTTTTCTTTCTCACTGGTCACTATTGTTCAAAGATTTACTTCAAAAATCAACAACTTCTATTACAAATACAATAATAGTAATCTGGTTATACTGATGGGATCTGGATACAAATCGATTGCCAGACTCATCAGGTAAAATTGGAGTAAAAGCAAAATACTGCAGATGCTGGAAACCTGAAATAAAAATAAAATGCTGGAAAAACTTCGCAGGTCTGGCAGCAGAGTTAACCTTTCGAGTCAGTATGGCTTCTTCAGAGATAACGAAGTAGAAATATGATGGATTTTATACTGTTTAGGAGAGGGTGGCGCAAAATAGAAGATCAGGGACAGGTGACAGCTAAGGTGAGATTGACAACGGTGTCATGGGCACAAGACAAAGGGAACGTAAATGGTAGTAGTAAAGAGTAAAGAAGCTGCTGATAGTGGCATAAAGGTAAAATAGCAGAATGTGTTAAAAGCAGAACAAGGGTCAGCACTCTGTGAAAGCACAACATAAGAACAAGTGACAGATGGCCCTGCACAGGAGTGGCGGGGGAGGATTTTAAAAAAAAAAACAAATTTATAAAAGAAAATTTAAAAATAAATAAATATAAATAGAATTGGATTTTAAAAAGGTCCAAGAGGGAGGTGAGTTCATGGTTGAACTCTATGTTAAGTCCAGGAGGTTGTAAGGTCCCTAATCGGGAGGTGAGATGCTGTTCCTCCAGTTTGCATTGGGCTTCACTGGAACACTGAAATTGGAGTCTTGCTTGAAATATGCTCTCTCTATTCCGTTCCTAATGACCACAGGCTCACAGAACATGCTGTCTCTAGTTTGCAGTCTGTTGAGCAGTGTAAGAAATAGCAAAACTATTAGAGGCATATTACTTGAGGTAGAGTAGAAGAAACTTTACTCTGTATCCAACTCATGCTGTGCCTGATCGGAGAGATAAAGACAATTTCTTCATTGCTGAGTATTGAGTCTTTAACACTTCCCCTTGGGAGATGTCTGTCTTTTTGAGACTCCTGTATAGTTATTTGCCTGGAGGTTGAGGCAGGGGATTGGTCAGAAACACAGTTTGTTGCAAGAGTTTTAGTGGCAAGTTCTGGGTGATGAGTTCTCAGGAGGCCCATATGTACCAAATAGATACTGCTATTAGCATTTCAGAGATGAATGGTGGTAGGTGTGAAATTTTCACACAAGCATAGTGCAGGTGGGAGCTTTGCACTAACGTTTCAATGATGTGACATGTTGAATGCAAAATTTTGCTACTATTCAATTGTTGGAGAGGCTATTTTTGAGCTGTAAAGTTATGGTGATTACAGGTCTATTAAGCTGTGTCCTACATTAAAAGGTCTTTCTTCCCTTGCAGGGATGAGCATTATCCTCGGAGTTGCCGAGGGGGACATCTTTGCAAACGATGCTGAGACACAGAAATCTGCGCTTCAAGTCATTATCAACTGCGTCTGTGGGCCTGATAAGCGTATCTCCAGCATCGGCAAGTTCAACTCCGGGACCCCTCGTCGGAAGAGCCTGCAGAACCCCAAGAGCACAGAGAGTGTACTCACCAAGATGTGGAACATGGTGCAGGCCAACAATGGCATCAAGGTGCTGCTGTCCCTGTTGACCGTGAAGGCGCCCATCACAGATGCGGATCAGATTCGCACCTTGGCATGCAAGGCCCTTGTGGGCCTGTCCCGGAGTAGTGCTGTGAAGCAGATCATCAGCAAGCTGCCCCTGTTCACCAGTGGTCAGATCCAGCAGCTGATGCGAGAGCCAGTGCTGCAGGACAAGCGGCATGAGCATGTCAAGTTCTGTAAATATGCCTCTGAACTGATTGAGCGCGTCTCTGGGAAGCCACTATCCATTGGCTCTGACGTCTCACTGGCCCGCCTTCAGAGGGCAGACGTGGTAGCACAAACTCGGATCACCTTCTCTGAGAAAGAACTGCTGTTGCTCATCCGCAACCACCTGGTGTCTCACGGCCTGCATGATACTGCCTCGGCGCTCACCAAGGAGGGCGATCTTCCCAGGACACCAGCCATCCAGGCCACAGCACCGCATTCTTCACCCTTTGCAACTGCTGCCCCTGGCACCTCCCCAGTCAGCTTACCCCGGACTCCCAGACTAGCCAACGGCATTTCATCTCGAACGATCAACTTGCCTGCGTTTTCATCACCCTGCCAAGCAAAGGTGGCAGTTTCTCAAGGGGCCCCCTCCACCCCTGGGCTCTCCTGCACCAATGGCTCACCTATAATTGGCAAGATAAGCTTCTCTAAGGAGAAGCCATCTCCCTGCAACGGCACCAACCTGAAGAAGCAGAGACTAATTAGGCAAAAGTCAGACTATGGGGCTTACAACCAGACGCCAGCCATTAAAAAACAATTGGACCGCCACCTACCATCGCCACCCTCCTTGGACAGCATCATAACAGAGTACCTGCGGGAACAGCATGCCCGCTGTAAGAACCCTGTTGTTACCTGCCCTCCGTTTTCCCTCTTTACCCCTCACCAGTGCCCTGAGCCAAAACAGAGGCGGCAGGCACCATTGAACTTCACCTCCCGTGTGACGCACAGGGCTGCCTTCCCAAAGTACGGAGGAGTGGATGGGGGCTGCTTTGACCGGCATCTTATCTTCAGCAGGTAACATTGCACAGGAAACGACCCCCTGCACAAGACAAGCTGCTTACAAAGAGCGTGTTTGTGCTAACAAAGCTTGCCTGTTGTACACGATGAGCCGTAAAATCATGATAGATTGTAGAATTAAAATAGCTGCTGTAATCGTGAGTAGTGTTAGCACATGATTCAAGCTACTTTTGCCTGAAATCTCTGGAGCTTTTCAACTGGAGAACTGATCAACACCAACTAGCCGGTGCACTTAATATGCTTTAAGAGGTGCCTTTGTAATTGCCTCATGGTAATGCTGCAATTGGCCTTACTTCCCTGTTTGAGATTGTAATATACATGGATGGAATAAGTGGTAGGGAACTGTAATTTTATTCTTTTACTTGATTCAGGATGTTAATTCTGGGGTTCCCATTGCCTTTTAATGAAATTTTTCTTCTAACCTGTGCTGCCTTTTGGTTAAAGGGCAGACACAGGAAATCAGCTCCTGAGTTGCCACCAGTGCTTTTCTGATCTGGTGCACAGGAGATAGGACATGATTCTTGCTGACTTCTCCTTCTGCCCAACATAGCTGAGGCAGTAAGTACTATTATGATGTCGTCCAGCTGAGGCATGTTCCAGGTCCAGTCCCACTTCTATACACGCCCAGCGTAGGAAGTGGGCTGCTGGACTTGGCCCTTAGATCACTGAGGGAGCTGCTGTCTCCAGTCAGCTATCCTGTGACATCTCTGAAAAAGTCTGTGTGTAGATGCTGAGTTTTATGATGACTAGGCTGTGATGTAATGCCTCCCATGGTCAATTAGGTTGCGTACACTTGTTGCTTGGCTGAGATACTAGATGAACAGTAATCAAGGAACCGTACTACAGTATGGGATGAGGTCAGCAAATAAAAACACTGGCTGTAACACACCAATGTTAATCACACCTTTTCCTTTGTTACGCAACATAGTGTGTGTGGAATTGTAGCATAGACCAATGCCCTTTTATGCCAATACAGCATGGTAAGACTCTTCTACCATAATTTCAATTTCCAGTTTAAAGAAACGTGGATTACGCAGACTCTCAGATCTCCCCCTCTTTGCAATAGGCTCAGAGAGCAGGGATATCTCCATCCATCTTGGTTCCCAGACTTTGTCAGGTAATCAAGACCAAAACTCCAGAATAGTTTTTCCTCCTCATTACATTGTTTCATAGTTTGCCATTGTGAGATTTGAACTCTTGATACTCTTTTTTTTTGAGTAAACCTGTTTCCATCTGTTTCAGATGAAGTTACATTGTTTCATAGTTTGCCATTGTGAGATTTGAACTCTTGATACTCTTTTTGAGTAAACCTGTTTCCATCTGTTTCAGATGAAGTTACATTGTTTCATAGTTTGCCATTGTGAGATTTGAACTCTTGATCTGGGGGTTACAAACCCAGTACCATAACCACTTGGCTATTTAGGCCAAGCTCAAAATGAACTCTTGATGAAGTTACATTGTTTTCATAGTTTGCCATTGTGAGATTTGAACTCTTGATCTTGGGGTTACAAACCCAGTACCATAACCACTTGGCTATTTAGGCCAAGCTCTTCCTCCTCATTACCTTGCAGACAGCCTTAAATGGCAACAAATACTGAATTTGCTCTCCGTTTGCTGCATTGGAAGTTCAATTTGCAATCACTGGATTGCTAATCCAGTAATCTGGCACCAGTATACCTACAGCCTGGAGCAATCAATCAACAATAATGTAATGCTGACTGTAGCCCATTTGTTTAAAATAATGCTGATTGGAAAATCCTGATTAGACTGACTATATAGGAGGGACCATCACAGCCTGGTCTAATCGTGACCACATTACATACAAACTTCACTGCATCTCTTCTCTCTCCGAGTAGATTAAACACAAACATTTACCCCTATTACCAGGGTTCAGATCCAGCCTTGACATCTCTGCTGATTGTGAAAATACTAAACAAAATAATTTGGACAATCTGAATCCAGTTCCTCATGGCTGTGGAATCATGGCATAAAATTGCCTCCAAATGGACACCTTTCCTAGGATGTCACGTGATGACTAGTATTGAACATAGTGCATTAGGGAGTGTTTCCTGGGGTTTGAGGCTGACGTGGTATAGAGGGAATTTTTACTTTGTACCTAACTGCTATGCCTGACTTAGGAATGTTTGGGGTGGTGTAGAGGGAGTTTTTGTTTTTGACTCGTGATGTCTGCTGTATTAGCGGTGAACGACATAGTGTAAAGGGAGCTTTACACTGTCTAATTTATGCTGTCCCTACCCTGAGATTGTTTGTTTGGGACACTATAAAGGGAATTTTATTCTGTAGGTAACGATTGTTGTACCTGACCTGGGAGCGCTTGATGTAGCAGCATAGACAGAGTTTCAGAGTGTATATGTAGACCTGACCTAGCACTGAGTATATGAAATAGAAAGTGTTCCATTCCTAGCAGTAATATTTCTCATCTTGATGGACGCAACATTCCTTTTTCAAATAATCCTGCCAAAAGTGCAGGTGTGTTGGTGTTTTGTCCTGTTTCTTGTCTCTTGTGCACAGAACAGAAGTGACTGCACTTGAAGAAAATTGTGCTCCTATGCAAAGTTAGATGGTGTAAATGGAATTTATGGAAATGCAAATTAGTTCTAAGCCTGTTCTCATACTGAAATGTGTTATTTGCTACATAAACTAATCATTCCTTGGCTAAAGGATTTGCTTTTTGTGTCCCACTCACTTTCTTGGTGCAGATTCCGGCCCATTTCTGTGTTCAGGGAATCCGATGAGGAAGGCAGTGGTTTTACGTGCTGTGCATTCTCTGCCCGAGAGCGTTTTCTGATGCTGGGGACGTGTACCGGAGAACTCAAGCTCTACAACTTATTTAGTGGCCAAGAGGAGGCCACATACGCCTGCCATAACTCCGCCATAACGCACCTAGAGCCATCCAGGGTAAGTGAGGTGTTACCAGACTCCCTCCGTGCTCTGGGAAGGGTGTGAATTTAAATTTCTAAAGAAAGACAGCACCTTTCACAACCCCAGTTCCAAAGCACTTTACAACAAATTACTTTTGTGTAGAAATGCAGGAACCAGTTTGCAAGCAAGATCCCGCAAACAGTCATGTGATGATCAGATTTTTCAAATTTGGTTATTTTGGTTGAGATAAGTATCAACCCCTACTCTTCTTTGATATAGTTTTACCTGAGAGAGCAGGTGGCCTAATTTTAATATCGCGTTTGAAAGGTATCATCTCCCAACAGTGCAGCAGTCCCTCGGTACTGCACTGGAATGCCAAGTTAGATTATCATACCCAAATTTCTGGAGAAGAAGCCAATTGTCCACTCACCAGTGGCTTTAGTCAGTGAATAGCTGAACCATGCAAAGCAGAAAAACCCAAATTCAGTCTCCAGTTTGTGCTGAATTGCCTGATTTGAGTCGGGTGGTGCTACATGTAGCCTAGGGTTCCCACTCCTGAGAGCTGTTTATTGAATCCTGCTGGAATCTGCAATGTCCTCTCAGTCACATCCCCTAACAGACACTGGCTGTCCTCCTAACTGCAAGATGTCCACTTTTGGTAGGATACAGGAGGGTGATTTGGATCTGTGCTGCCAAACCCCAGCAGGAATATCTGCCTTCAGGCCAGGCCAGGGGCACACCACAGCATGATTGTGGCACCCAGCACTGTTGACAGAATCCTTCATAGCGTGAAGCCCTTGATGACAGCCTTCAGACTGCTCCTGATTTTTATGCTCTTGCCTTTCCAAAGTCTATGGTTAACAGTAAATTGATATGTAGCTTGGTTTAGTCCTTTTTCATTTTCTGTTTTCTCTTCCCTCGCAGCCACTTGTCAAAATATTTATTTCTAACCTATGTATCCCATTAGCATGTTATTGTGCACCATCTCTCTTGGTTTCAGAATCCCACTGTTGTGGTTATTGTAGCTGCAGGCCCAAATGATGTCTGTGCTCCCTCCAATGCATTAGTCATGGGGTCATCTAATGGGGGGCAGACCAGGATGGTGTGTGAGCCAGAAACAAACACCCAGAAAATGCATTTCTACAGCACCTTTCACAATGTCAAGATGTTTCAAAGAGCTTTACAGCCAATGAAGTACTTTCTGAAGTGTAGTTGCTGATGTAGATATGTGATAGCCAATTTGTGCACAGCAAGGTCCGATGTAGCATTATCAAATAACATTTAATGTTGGTTTATGGATTATGTGCAAGTAGCAATCAAACTGTTATTACTTAATTTACTATCAGACCTGATATTTAATCCTTTTGTAATTTTTGTGCATGTGCTCTTGCAGGATGGATCCTTGTTATTGACATCAGCAAGTTGGGGCCAGCCCCTATCTGCTCTCTGGGGAATGAAGTCTGTCTTCGACATGAAGTAAGTGAAGATGACTTTCTCAAGTATAAGGGTTGTAGGTGCCAGAGGTAAAAATACAACTTAATAGCCTGTTGCTTTGTACAATTTCTTACCCTGAGAGATCCTTTCTGATGACATTTTGGAGCCTTTCATTAGCTTGAATTACAGTGGAACAAAACAAAGGGGCAGGTGTATTGCAGGGATGAATCCCTTTGTTCCTCAGTAAATGTCTGTCCAATAGAATTTGTAATTTCATTCATGATTTGATCTAGCACTACTGGACACTTGCACGTGGAGAATAATTCCTGAATTTTCAAATGCCAATTAATTTTTAACACCATGT
Source organism: Carcharodon carcharias (assembly GCF_017639515.1). Classification (NCBI taxonomy): domain Eukaryota; kingdom Metazoa; phylum Chordata; class Chondrichthyes; order Lamniformes; family Lamnidae; genus Carcharodon; species Carcharodon carcharias. The sequence goes on from NC_054473.1 coordinate 79,401,299, forward strand.
CAAACTCTGATCTCTTGATTGTCCACATATCAACTTCCATTAGACAATGTTGGCCAGCCATCAGAAGAGGTAACTTTAGTTGATTGTCCCCTCTCTAGCCCAGAGACATGGAGGCCAGTTGTAGAGTCCCTATTCATCTTAAAACTTTTTTGTTTTAGTTAACCTAAAACAAGATCTCGATGTTTAAATATGTTAGAAAATGCCAGTTCAATCCCTGTGGTGGTTGGAAAACAGGCAAGGTGGGGGTATCTGTGGCTTAAATGTGGCTTTAATCACAGCATTCATTTCAAAGATAATGTACCAGCACTGTATGTGCTGCATTGGAGAGGTGCTGGCATGTACCAGTGTGTGGTGCATTGGAGAAGTGCTAATGGAGGAATCATTTGGGTAAAAGTAGAGGCTTGTATGTGTTATGCTGGAAAGAGGAAATATTTTTGGCCTGAAGAGATGTATAATACATCTTGGTGACATCTCCAAACAGGCCTGATCTGCACTAGACCTGACACAAGTGTCTGAATGTTCGCTTTGGATTTGTGCAGTTGGGATTAACTTGGCACTGGTGTTCTTTATGTTTCAGGCACTCTTTCACAGACGATCATTATGTGGAATTCAGTAAACTCTCTCAGGACAGAGTCATTGGGACAAAGGAGGAAGTGGCTCATGTGAGTAGTTTGGCCATGGCCTTTATGCGATACAGTTAATGAGATAATTGGTAATTTGTCCTGCTAATGCTCCAGTGGCTAAAGACTCCAGCCTCTGTACTAGTAATCTGTACAGCTCAGAAAATCTCTAGTGCATGATGTTGTCAGGTGATCTAACCCTGGCTGAAGAAGGTGAATAAATCAGCCATGGCTTCCACTGCCGTTCACAATCCAGTGACTCCTGTTCAAAGATGCGCTGTGTAAACTGGAGCCATCATCTTCGGCCCTCACTACAAATTCTGTAGCTCCTTCACCAATTTCATTCTATCCCCAGCCCAGACAGTGTCAGAGGCTGAATCAAGCTTTTTGTAACTTCATAAAAACCACCACTTCCATCTCCATTACATCACCTGCCTCTACCCATCCTGCTGAAATCCTTGTTTATGTCTTTACCATCTCCAGATTTGATTATTTTGATGTTCTCCTGCTTGGCAGCCCATCTTCTGCCCTCTAAACTTCAGCTCATCCAAAACTCTGCTGCACATATCCTATTCATATCCTGTTCGTCACTCACTCCTGCCCTTGCTCAATTTACCTTGGCTCCCAAGGGCCATATCCCTTTGTGTCCTTGCACCTCTCTGTATACCTTCCTGTCCCCAAACTGTCTTGCTGTGGCCTCTTATGTGTCTCCCCTACTCTCTTTGCCGCACCATTAGCGGTCATGCCTTCAGCCATTTCAGCCTTGTGTTCTGTCATTTCCACCATTGATCTCTCTGCCTCAACACCTTTTAGAAAGACTCTGCCTAAAACCCAACTCTTTGACCAAGCTTTTGGTTACCCTTTCTATTGTCTTTCTTTTGGCCTTGTGTCCATTTCTACCCCTGAAGTTTCACATTTTTCTTTGTTAAAGATGCTGTATAAGTTCTCAGGTTACAGTATTTGGGCATGTAGATTTCATTAGAACTGAGTCTCAATCCAGTTCCTAGAGCAAGTAGATCAACACAAAACTAAGGCAGCACTAAATTTAACAAACTTGCTCAAACCCACAAGACTCTTAGGAGAGAGGTAGAAAAAATGTTACGTTATTGCACTGACATAAAGATTGAGGAATGTTGTCATGGCAAAGTGGAGAAAATTTTGCTCATACCTGTCACTTGGTACTCAAATCCTCCAGCACCAACGTCACTTGAGCACACAACATACATGCATCTTTTTTAAAAAATTCTTGGTCTTTTTTTCTGTCCGTAGATATACGATATCCAGACTGGCCAAAACATCCTCACTCTCTACAACCCTGACCTAGCCAACAACTACAAGCGGAATTGTGCAACATTTCACCCTACAGATGATTTGGTGTTAAATGACGGAGTGCTGTGGGACATCCGTTCAACACAGGCCATTCACAAGTTTGATAAGTTCAACATGAACATCAGTGGAGTGTTCCATCCAAATGGGCTAGAAGTCATCATCAATACAGAGATTGTATCCTTCAGTCACGGGAACTATTGCACTAGGGGCCTGGGATGTTGTATAACACGGTCATCGATTTAAAGACATTTGAAATGTTTTTTTAGAAGGAAATCTCCCTGTCAGTCCTAAAGACCTAGATTTTTAACTGGGGTACAGTTGTAGGGGGACAGTTGTAGGAACACACCAAAAAATTGTTTCTGTGGAAAGGCTTCCACCCCCCCATTTTCTCCCATCATTGAGTGTGCTAACTTGTATGTCAGACTTGGCTCAGTAAGTAGCACTGTCATCCCTGAGTCAGAAAGTTGTGGGTCCCAGTACCAATCCAGAAACTTGAACACTAAATCCTGGCTGATGTTCCAGTGCAGTACCGAGGAAATGTTGCACTGTCTGAGGTGTCATCTTTTGAATGACCAATTACACAGAGGCCCAATCTGACCTCTCAGATTAATGCAAAAAAAAAAATCCCATTGCACTATTTGGGAAAGAGCAGGGGCATTTGCCCATATTTTGGCTTTGTGCCCTATCAGAAGGAGTCATTATACTTTAATTTGCACTGATAAAACGGGGTATAGGATGGCAGCAATATTTCTTGGTTAACTTTTATTCTATTCTTGGAATTTGATGACGCTGCTTGCTCTGAGGACATTAAGATCAGTCTCAAAACATGCAAAATATTCCATGCAGGCTAGACCATCTGGGGGTAGCAGATTCTCTTCATAATCCAGTTGAGTGTTTACATCAACTCCTGGTGCTAGCCCACAAATCACCCAGACTTATTTGTGAGCTCCAAACAGCATTTCAGAGATGCAATTTCAGTATCATCACTGGGTTTATTTAATTTATTAGTACTCTTCAGAAAAATTGCACTTCGTCCACTAATCTTCATGTTGCGAGGCGCAATTAATTCGTCAAACATTATCATAGAGAGTACTTCAGTCCCATGTAATACAGTTCTGAATGCTTTTTGCACACAACCAAAATTTCAATGGCCGAAACCTGTAATCTTGTATATACTGCTTTTTTAATTGTAGGCCTAGTACTTGCCTTGCTCTTCACTCAAAATCTGGTGACACTGAAAGGCAAGATGATGTAGAATTACAGTAATGGGATGATAGACTTTGAGTTCAACTAAGGGAAAGAGAAGATCCTGCTGTAAATTGAAACCATTGAGCTAGGGTAGCTTGGATTATGAATCTTGTTTTGCATCAGTGTCGGGCCCATCTGTACCAGCATCCTGATGTTTTTTGAGAGGGCAGGGTCCTGCTGTGATCCTTGTTTTGAAGGAGGGAAAAAATTGAACCCTTATAAAATTAAAAAGAAATTTGGATCTTTGATCTGGGCTCTAACTTGGAGCACTTGTGGGGAGGAGCCCCTTGTCTTGGACAACTGTTTTTTTGAGATGTAGCGTCAGGATTAATGGTGAGCAGAATGCTGCTGAGACGCCACCAATATAAAAATCCCTTTGTCATAAGCTGGGTTCACAAAGAAAAATCTTTTTACTGAATTTCAAGCAAAACTGAAAAGGAATAAGACAAAAGTTGAAATCTTGCTGGAAATCTGATGGGAAAACAGTAAATGCTTGGTGGATCAATGGCAAGAGAAGATCGTAACAGTTTCTTGGGCAATAGGTCATTCGCCTGAAACATTACTGATGTTCCTGTCTCTGCAGATGCTACTTGACCTGATTGTTTCCAGAATTTTGTTTGTATTTAAAGCCTATTACAATTTTTATTCATTCATGGGATGTGGGTGTCACTGGCTAGGCCAGCATTTATTGCCCATCCCTAATTGCCCTTGTTCAGCGGGCATTAAGAGCTAGCCACATTACTGTGGGTTTGGAGTCACGTGTAAGCAAGACCAGATAAGGATGGCATATTTCCTTCTTTAAAGGACATTAGTGAACCAGATAGGTTTCTACAACAATCAACTGGTTTCATGGTCATCATTACACTTTTTAATTCCATTTTTTTTTTAATTCAGAAATTCCACTATCTAGCCTTGGCGGATTTCAAACCTGGGCCCCCAGAGCATTACCCTGGGTCTTTGGATTACTAATCCAGTGACAATGCCACTACGCCATTGCCTCCCCCATAAATAAATAAAAACGTGAAGAAAAGACATTCAAATTCAGAGAGGAAATTAATGGTTGAGGCCTAAGCATCTTTGTGAAAATTGTGGAGAATAAAAAATTGAACAGGTTTACCTATTACTGTAGCTGTACATGGCATTTACAAGAGAGCATATTTGATGGTATTTCTATGGAGTAGTTCAGCATGCTTAGGGCCTGCTTGACCAGGGGCCAAAAATGTACAGGTTTCCTTGAGGGTACTTGTTGGGTCAACAGTCTGAATCCCTCCATGTGGAGATGTGCTATAGGGTTATTTTTGGGTCGAGGGGCTCCTTCAAATACTTCCTCAGTTCCAGATGGAGTCTAGACATAGCGCACACTTGAGTGGCATTCGCCCCAAATGTGTTTAATCCTCATTCATTGAAGTTTTTAAATGTTCCGTTCATGATCCAACAATGTCAGTGTGGGTTCTTAACAAGGGCTATCTTTCAGTGGGACCTGCGGACATTTCATCTCCTGCACACTGTCCCAGCATTAGACCAGTGTCGCATTGTCTTCAACAACACAGGCACAGTTATCTATGGAGGTAAGAGCCTCAGAGGGGTGGGGGAGAGGTCATATTGGTGGAGATCATTTGCAAAACATTTCAGCTGTGTTTTGGAGGAGGAAAGAAATTAAACCTTTATAAAGTTGAAAAGAAATCTAGATCTTTCCTGAACCCACTTATAACTGCAGTGCTTCATTCTTAAGTTCCTTGGTCTTATCCCTCCCACTAGGCTGCAAACTGAATGTCTGCTTTAGATTGCAGGGGGTGGTTGGGAAGAGCTGGTGTGGGGTTTTACAACACATGCATCTTTTTGTAAAAAGGCTGACCTAGTTCCCCCCCGCCCCCAGCACCATCTCCCTTCCACTCCTTTACACTCATCCAAACAACTCCTGGATGTGAAAGCTGGACTTTGTTCATAAGGACATTACTGCTGGGGTACAGTTTCACAGGCAAACCTCCAAAACCTCAGTCAGATGACCATTAACTGTAGAGGCACTCACTTGGCCCGACCTGACATAATTAAAAGGTGTTTTTCATGATCAGAAATAGTGATCAGGAACAGGTATCCTGATTAGTACTCCTTCCGCTCCCCCCATACAAAAAAGCCACACCCCTACAATTGTCCTGAATATCGCTAGCTCACTACAGCTCAGCAATGGAGCCTCAGGTGTTTCAACTCTCTCTCACTTAATAGCAGACTGCGCATTGCATTTGCACATGGAGCCAATTGGGAACCCATGGCTTGGGCTCAACTTGACATGGAGCCTGTGTAAGAACGATTTGTGTTCACACATCATCAGCTTGACTCTGGCAGCAATGTCTTCTGAGAAAGTTATTAGTTCAAGCCCCACTCAGAAGACTTGAGCTCGTGGTGTAGGTTAACACTACCCAAGTACTGCAGAAGTAATGCATGTGTTGGCTGTACTGGCATTCAGATAGAATACCACACTGACTCCCAATACTTGGTTCAGATTGATATGTGAGGTAGTTATTTTGCACTGGAGCAGTATGTTGCAGGCCAATTTAGATTATTTAAGGGAGTGACTCCACTTGGCAGATATTCTTTCATGTGGATGAATGCAGTGTGTCATGCTTTTGAGCTTGGAAGCCATGCAGAGATACATATTAACAGTCAAAGCTCAAGAGGAAAAACCTGAGACTAACCATCTGCAGTTATTAACATTAAAGGTTCACAAACATTGTGAAGCTGCTGTAGAGAAGAGGCTGTATCGTTAAGACCACCAAATATGAAACATTGCACATACTTGACTACAAACGTTATACATACTTCTTTGGTATGTCCAAACTTTGGAGCATTATGTTTAGATTTAATTCACCATTCCTAGTCAAGAATATCGAGACCCTTGTCCATATGCACACCAACCAGAATGATAGTTGGACTAAAAGATCTTAACTAACATATACAAATCTTTGAAGGTAGCAGGGCAAGTTGAGGTTGTATTTTAAAAGATAAAGCATTTGGATTCATTGTCCTTATTAGCATAGAGTACAAAAGGAAGAATGACATGCTAAATCTTTCTAAATCACTGACCAGGCCTCAGCTGGAGTATTGTGTCCAATTCTGGACACCGCACTTCAGGAAGTATGTCAAGGCCTTGGAGTAGGTGTAGATGAGATTTGCTAGGATTTTGCCTGAGATGAGGGCCTTTGGTTGTATTGAGAAACTGGCAGTGTTCTCTTGACAGCAGAGGTGGTTATGGGGAGATTTAAAAGAGATGCTCAAAATTATGAGCTATTTTGATAATCAAAGTAAATAAGTAAAATCAAATTTCACTGGCAGGAGGGTTGATAACCAGAGGACACCAATTTAAGACATTTGGTGAGAGAGCCAGAGGAGAGCTGAGAAATGATTTTACAGAGTGAGTTTTTGTGATTTGACAAAAAAAGTAACATGACAATAAAAGTAACAGATGGAGAATTGGAGGGAGAAAACATGCAAGAAATATAAAATCAGACAGTAAAAGCTTCTACAAGCATATAAAAAGGAAGAGTGGCTAAAGCGAGCATTGGCCCCTTAGAGGATGAAACTAGGGATTTAATAATGAAAACAAGAAAATGGCAGAGACTCTGAGCAAAGAACAAAAGAAGTGTTTTGTATTTGTCTTCACTGAAGAAAATCAAGAGGCAAAAGGGAGGGAAGAACTTAAAACTATCACTAGAGAGAAAGCACTAGGAAAACTAATGGGACTAAAGGCTGACAAGACCCCTGGACCTGATGGCCTGCATCCTAGAGTCTTAACCTGATGTATGTACATTTTTATATATAAGTTAGGTTAGATAGGTTGTGAGTGAGCAGAAATTTGGCAGATGGAATATAATATGGGGTTGTACATTTTGGCGGGAGGAATAGAGAAGTAGTGGCTACAGAGATGATGGATGCATTGGTTATAATCTTCCAAAAGCTAAGGACTCATGGTGTTAGGGGTGATATATTAGCGTCGATATAGGATTGGATGCCTAACAGGAAACAGAGTCAGGATAAATGGGTCATTTTCAGGATGACAGCCTAACGAGTGCAATGTCACAGGGATCAGTGCTGGTGCCTCAATTATTTATGATCTATATTAATGACTTGGATGAAAGGACCGATTGTAATGTAACCAAATTTGCTGATGCTAAAAAGATAGGAGCAAGTTGTGAGGACAATACAAATAATCTGCAAAGGAATATAGATAGGTTAAGTCAATGGGCAAAAATTTGGCAGATGGAGTATAATATGGGGGTGTCCACTTTGCCTGAAGGAATAGAAATGCAGAATATCATTTAAATGGAGAGAGACTGCAGAATGCTACAGCACAGAGGCGTCTGGGTGCCCTTGTAAGTAAATTTCTCAAAGTCGGCATGCAGGTACAGTGAGTAATTAGAAAGGCAAATGGAACATTTGCCTTAATTGCAGGGGGTTGGAGTATAAAAGTAGGGAAGTCTTGCTGCAACTTACAAAGCATTAGACCACAATAAGGAGGGATATCCTTGCATTGAAAGCAGTTCAGAGAAGGCTCACTAGGCTGATTCTTCCCTGAATGAAGGGGTTGTCAAATGAGGAAAGGTTGAACAGGTTGAGCCTATACTTATTAGAGTTTCGAGGAATGACAGGTGGTATTATTGAAACATAAGATTCGAAGAGGGGGCTTCACAGGGTGGATGCTGAAAGGATGTATCATGGGGCAATCTAGAACTAGGGGACAACGTTTAAAAATAAGCAGGGTCTCATTTAAGACAGATGAGGAATTTCTTCTCTGAGGGTCATTAGCCTTTAGAATTCTCTTACATAGAGCAGTGGAGGGAGGCTGGGTCATTGAATAGCAATAACCTGCTCGCTGACGCCCGGTTTGGGTTCTTTCAGGGCTACTCAGCTCCTGACCTCATTACAGCATTGGTTGAAACATGCACAAAAGAGCTGAACTCCAGAGGTGAGGTGAGAGTGACTGCCCTTGACATCAAGGCCTCATTTGACCAAATGTGGCATCAAGGAGCCCTAACAAAACTGGAGTCAATGGGAATCAGGGGGGAAACTGCTGGTTGGAGTCATACCTAGCACAAAGGAAGATGATTGTGGTTGTTGGAGGTCAGTCATCTTCGCTCCAGGACATCACTGCAAGAGTTCCTCAGGGTAGTGACCTCGGCCCAACCATCTTCAGCTGCTTCATCAATTACCTTACTTCTATCATAAGGTCAGAATTGGGGATGTTCACTGATGATTGTACAACGAACAGCACCATTTACGACTCCTCAGATACTGTAGTAGTCCATGTCCAAATGCAGCAAGACCTGGACAACATCCAGACTTGGACTGACAAGTAAGTAACATTCATGGCACACAAGTGTCAGGCAATGATTATCTCCAACAAGAGAGAATCTAACTATCATCCTTCCACATTCAGTGGCATTACCATCACTGAGTCTCTGACTATCAGCATCCTGGGGGTTACCATTGACCAGAAATTGAACTGGACTAGCCGTATATATGCTGTAGCTACAAGAGCAGAGAAAAAGCCACTCTCAATCCTGACTTGGAAATATATCACCCCCCCTTCACTGTCGCTGGACCAAAATCCTGGAACTCCCAACAGCACTGTGGGTGTACCTACACCACATGGACTGCAGCGGTTCAAGAAGGCAGCTCACCACCACTTTCTCGAGGGCAATTAGGGATGATCAATAAATGCTGGCCTAGCCAGCGAAGCCCACATCCCTTGAATGAATAAAGGAATATATATTCAAAGATGAGCTAGACAGATTTTTGATCTACAAGGCAGTCAAAGATTTAAAAAGGAAAAGAGTAAGTGATCATTGGTCCTCTAGAGATTGAGATATAACAATGGAAATAAGGAAATGATGGATGAACTAAACAGGTATTTTGTGTCTGTCTTCACTGTGGAGGATACAAATAGCACCCACAAAATAATTGTGAACCAGGAGGTGATAGAAGGAGAAACTGAAAACAATTGCTGTTACCAGGGAAAGGGTACTAAGGAAATTATTAAACTAAAAGCTGATAAGTCCTTATATCTTGATGGACTTCATCCTAAAGTCTTAAAAGAAGGGGCAGTAAATGTATTGGTAATTCCCTAGATTCTGCAAAGGCCCCATCAGATTGAAAAATAGCAAATGATGACTCTTCAAGAAAGGAGGGAGACAGAAAGCAGACCAGTTAGCTTAACATCTGTCATAGGGAAATTGCTGGAATCTGTTATTGAGGAGGTTATAGTGGGGTGCTTAGAAAATCTCAATGCAATCAAACAGAGTCCACATGGTTTTGTGAAAAAGATATTGTGTTTGACTAATTTATTGGAGTTCTTTGAGGAAGTGACAAGCATCATAGATAAAGGGCAACCTTGGATTTTCAGAAGTCATTTGACAAGGTGCCACATCAAAGGTTACTACACAAAATAAGAGCTCATGGTATAGGGTATATTAGCATGAATAGAGGATTGGTTAGCTAACAGGAAACGGTAGATATAAATGGGTTTTTTCGGGTTGGCAAGATGTAACAAGTTGACTGCTATAAGGATCCATGCTGAAGCCTCAACTATTTACAATTTATATCAATGACTTGGATAAAGGGATGGAATGTATGGTTGCTAAATTTGCTGATGACACAAAGATAGGTAGGAGAGTAAGTTGTGAAGAGGACATAAGGAGTCTGCATAGGTTAAGTGGATGGGTGAAAATTTGGCAAATGGAGTATAATGTGGGAAAATGTGAACCTGTCCACTTTTGGCAGGAAAAATAGAAAAGCAGATTATTCACATGGAGAGAGATTGCAAAACACTGAGGTATAGAGGAATCTCTCTCCATTCAAGTATCATGTTGCTTTTCTATTCTCCCTGCCAAAGTGGACAAGTTCACAATTTCCCACATTATACTCCATCTGTCAAATTTTTCCCCACTGTCAGTTGCCTGATACATGAATTGCAAAAAGTTAGTATGTCGGTACAACAAGTAATTAAGAAACACTAACATTTCGGAAGGCGATGATTTTCTGTGGAAAGTAATATTGCAAAGGAAATGGAATATTCAAAAGGGATGTTTTGCTACAGTTGTACAGGACGTTGGTGAGACCACATATGGAGTACTATGTGCAGTTTTGGTCTCCTTATTTAAGAAGGTTCCACTCAGCTGATACCTGGGATGGTGGGGAAGTTATTTTATGAGGAAAGGCTGGACAGACTAGGCCTGTATCTATTGGAGTTTAGAAGAATGAGGTGTGCTCTTTCCTGAGGGCACTTGACAGGGTAGATGCTGAAGGATGTTTCCTCTTTGGGAGAGACTAGAACTAGGGGACACAGTTTTAAAAATAAGGAGTCTCCCATTTAAGACTGAAATGAGAAGACATTTTTTTCTCTTAAAAGACTGCAAGTCTTTGGAACTCCCCTAGAGCGTGGTGGAGGCAGGGTCATTGAATATTTTTAAGGTAGAGAAGATAGACTCTTGTCCAAAAAGGGAGTCAAAGGTTATTGGGGGAGAGGCAGATTGTGGAGTTGAGGCTCATCAGATCAGCCATGATCTTATTGAAAGGTGAAGCAGGCTTGATGGGCCAAATGGCCAACTCCTATGTCTTATGATCTTAAGGAATGCACTACCTAAAAGGATGGTGGAATCAGGTTTAATAATAGCTTTCATAAAAGAATTGGATAAATATGTGGAAAATAATTAATATGGGGTTAAGGAGAAGTAATAAAGGACTGGGTTTAATTGGGTAGCTCATTTAAAGAGGCAGCACAGGCACAACATGAAGAATGGCCCTCTGTGCTGAGATTCCATGACCAGGGTAGGCTTCGGGCTTTTATACTTTGAAGAAACAGATTTTTAAAAATGATTGAATTGAGTTGGGTCTAGTGGGAAAAGTTATTTGAGATGCTGAAGAATAGTAGGTCTAAGGGTATCCATACAAAAAATATTTTGATCGTTAGATTAGATGTTAGGAAATATTACTTTCCACAGAAAATCATCGCCTTCCGAAATGTTAGTGAAACGCTGTGGGTCTGGAGCCGTTGTTGTCCATAAACTTGGAAAGCTCTTGAGGGTGGTTTCCTGTTATAGAGAATCAGTTATTAATTACCAGGTAGTCAGTAATGGGCTTGCCTAGTCCCCTGGACTGTGCTTCACCTTGAGAAGTCAGAGAAAAATTTCCCAGAGCTTATCCTGAAGTGGCCTCAGTTTTCCTTTGCCCTTTTCAGGTGATTGGGTATTTGTGGATTTGCTTGGAAGGGGTGGGTTCAGTGGACCTTGAAGTCTTTGCTGTTTATGTATAATAATCCCAATGCAGTATTTAAAGAGTGAGTTTCCTGTTTCTGGCTCCTGGATTGTGTTGTACCAGGTGCATGCTACTCTGGGATTATCTGATGTTTGCAGCCAGTTTATAAATACATCCCTACAAACATTCCCTCTTCAACCAACCTCATCAGTCAGTATCATGATTCATTTCATAAAGAGAATAAACATGGTTGAGCTAAATGGCCTGTTTGTGTGTTATAATTTCCCAGTTAACACCTGTGCTGTTTTGGGGATCTTGCGCGCAAACTGGCTGCTGTGATCTGCTTACATAACAGTCATCTTATTGCAAGTGGTGTGTAAAGTGCTTTCAGATGTGGTTCAAGGCTATGTGAATTCGGGTCCTTTATCTGATCCTATTTTGTCTTCTAGCTATGCTGCAGGCAGATGATGAAGATGATTTGATAGAAGTGCGGATGAAAAGTCCCTTTGGATCCTCTTTCAGGACCTTTGATGCTACTGATTACAAACCAATAGGTGAGCCAGCTGAGCAGCTACTCTGCTTCCTGTTGAGACGTGGTTAATATCTTGTTACTGGTTACTCCCTGGACTAGTATTGTGTGAAGTGGATGGTTACTCTGGGGTGGTTTGCTGTCAGCTTGTTTGTATTACCCTTGGAGAGTAATTTCCCTACCTTTGATACTTCAACCCATCCACTGCCACTATTTCTTTGGTGCTCAATGTCCTGCTTTGCTTGTCTCACTAGTGTGCACTCCTCTCTCGCCACCGCCCCCCCCCCCCCCCCCCCCCCCCCCCCCCCCCCCAACCACCGCCACCCCCCCGCCAACCCAGAGATGCCATAGTGAGGCAGGGCTGTAATATGAGATCTGTATGTTTTCAGGGGTCAACATGAATATCTCACCAGTGTGGTAACATTCTCTGCCTCAGAGCCAAGCCCACCAAATGGCAAAATTAAGTGGCTGTTGGCAGTACAGGGCTGAGAAGGTGAAGGAGATGAGGCCAAAAGTACGGGAAATGGAATAGATGTAGTTGAGGGCCCTCTCAGCATAACAGGAAAATCCTTGGTTGAGGAAGAAAAAGGAACCTTTGGAATTTATCATCATCAGAATAGACGTGATGGAGACAGGGAAACTAGGGAGGATGGTATGGGGACCTTACAGGAAGTGGGTGGGATTGGTACAGTCTAGGTAGTTGTGGAAGTCAGTGGGGCTATAGTAGGTGCTGATTGACAACTTTTCCTTAGATATAGAGAAATCGAGGAAGGGAAGAGTCAAAGATGGATTGTGTTGAAGGTGAGGAAGGGGTGGAAATTTGAAGCAAAGTTGATTAAACTTTGCAGTTCAGAACAGGAGCAGAAAGCATTACCAAGGCACTCTTCAATGTACCAGAGGAAGAGTTGCGTGAGAGAATGCAAGTAAGGCAACAAAGAATGTTCCCATATCCCATGAAAAGGCTGACATAGCAAGGACCCGTAAATGTCCTGTTATGACACCTTTTACTTGGGGTAAGTGACCGTGGTGAGACATTCGTGCTGACCTGTGGAAAGATAAACATCTCATATTTCTGCGACCCTGGAGACGCAGAATAATATAACAATGCAGGACATGCAGCACCAGGAAATGAGGGCAGTGGATGAGTATAGGAGAATTTGTCCAAAGTAAGTTCAACCAGCCAGGTGGAGGAAGGTGGTGCTGGATGGTTACTTGTTGGTGATTCAAGGAAGAAGCAGAGAGCCCTCAGGCCATCCTGGTGGAAGATGAAGGAGTAGAGCAGGCTTTTCTAACCTTTTTGTGTGGGGGAGTGGGGGGCACACCTCCATATTTTTCCCACTCAAGCAGCTGATGAGCAGGTTTTGGAAAGATACAGGAGTTTCAAAAAAAAGTTGTGCAGGGCAAAAATAAAGCAATGAATTGATTTAAAAAAAAAAAAGAGTAATTAATAAAACTGACCATTAGAGTGTCAGGAGGTGTGTGTGTCCGGCTCACTCTCAGTCTCAGGGTGTTTACTCATTCCCCTCACCCACTATGAGAATGGCTGAGAGTATGTGTTGATGTGTGGGGATGCGGATGACTTAGAATCCTGAGACTGGGAGTGAGCCAGATACTCGCGCGCTCTTGCTCTCTTTCTTTCCCCCCCCAACCACCATCACCACCACAGGCCATGCGGCTCCTTCTTTTCCCTCTTCCTCCCTCTCCCCAAACCCACTCACTCTCTCCCAGCACAATTACTGCTGCCAGTGATCGCTGCTCCTCCAGTCAGAGATTGTTTCCCTCCCACACATGTTTGCTGATCAGGATCACTTATGAGCCTATCAACTGCAAACGCAGGAGAGTAAAAGCCTGTGATTGGAGGAGCAGCCCCTCACAGAATTTTCAACTTCACTTACAGGATTTACCAGCATTTTGAACAGTATCTCCAGGGGGCCCACAGAGAATGACTTTGGGGGGCCATATTCCAGCCTGCGGGTTGAACAAGCCTGGTGTAGAGAGATTGTTCAATGTTATGGAGCTATTTGCAATGGAGTACCAAGCACTTGCTGACTTCAAATATGTGACAATGTGTGACCGCTTATTCTACCAGCTCACTGTTAGTGGTTTTCTAGTGGTCACACTTTTATTGCAAGTCGTTAAGTAACACTCCATTTATTTTGCGATTCCTGTTTAGTTTTGTTGTATTGATTGGAGGGTAATCACTGCTTTTTGTACCCATCAGCGTGAGGAGTGGAACACTGTCCTATTTCAGGCACCCTGTGAAGGCAGCAAGTGATCTCTGTTTAGGGTTGGTACCCCGTTAGTTACATGGTAAAGCTTACCATGCTGGACTCTGCTCTAATGATGTGCTTCAGTCCCAGCCTCCAGAAGAGTATTTCCTGACTGCAAAACTCTACGTTTTCCACACCAGCAGCCCTCTCTTTTTTGAGGTTATCCATTTAGTGTTGACTTATAGGCGACTTTGTATGACGTGCCTTTGTTCGCTCGAAGCACAAATTGATTTTATACAGGACCCTGACATGAAAGCCTTTGCTGGTTGACATTAGTCTTTGGATTGAAACCCAAGTCCCAGAAGTAAGGCACTCCCTGTTTTCCTTCCCCGCCACCTGGCTCCCCCACCCTCCTCCATTCTGAGCTTTTGTCAAACCTTCGTAAAATGTGGCTGAGAATTTATTTTTCTTTTGTGTGAACACTTGATGTTCTTATGTCCTAAAGAACTAACAGATGATGTTGGGCTCTTCCAGCAAATTGCTGAGCAAATTACAGTTGCTCCTCCCAAATTTGACCGCCTGTCTTTATAGCCAACATTTAGCCATCCATTTTCACACTAGACAAGGCTTGGGTGTAGGGTGATGGGAGTAGAATGCACTGTGGGTAGTCCATTTAAGATAAAGCTTGCTGACTAGCTTTAACTTTTCACGTTGAATGATGAGGTAATGTGTTCTTGTGATAATTTGCAGCAAAACTGTTCTTGAAATGTTCTTTTCTTTTAAATCTTATTTTTAAAGCAACCCTTGACGTGAAGAGGAACATTTTTGATCTTTGCACAGACACAAAGGACTGCTATCTGGCTGTGATTGAGGTAGGCCCAGGCTCTGGTCTACAGTGTGAAGAACTTGTTAGCTCTCAAACTGTCTTTTCACTGGGGGGAAATCATTGTTTTCAATATATTTTCTCTGCTGAAGGATGGACACCAATTGTCCCCCAGTACCTCGCCAAAGAGATACATGTGAGAACGTGACAGATTATGAAGGACAGTGCAACCAAGTATGACAACCAAGAGACACTAAACAGTAATTCAGGAGCAAGTTCCCTGGCTAATTCCCCCAACTCCCTCAGCCCAATTCAAGAATTACAATGTCCCAAGTTCATCACAGACTGAGGATCAAACGTGGGACCTTAGGCTACATTAAATCACCTGGGAACTCATCAGTGACTTTGTCTTTTGAGTGGGTGGTTTAAAATGGGTTAGAATTTCTGTTGTAAACACTAACTCATTAACTAGCCAAATTTAACAGTTCTCTCTTTGTGTGTGTGTGTATGTGTGTGTGTGTGTTGGGGGGGGTGGGGAGAGGTCAGAGAAAAGGACTGCTCAAAACCATCTGTGCCCCATTTGTACTCCAATGTTTGCTTCAACATTGATATATGCTTATTTTCTTCTTTTTACGCATCGTGGTGAGGAGCTTCACTGCTAGATGAGACTCCTCTCATTTTGCACCTGTAATTAGCATCAGGTATAAGTCCTGCCAAGCAATAATTAGACCAGGTTAATGGCAAGGCAAAACTCCCTCCACAGCAATTTGCCTTTAACCTCACCTGTTGAGAATAATCCCCTGCCTCATCAATATGGTATCTATATTCCCCTGACAGCTCTTTTGAATTGAACGAAACTGATTTCAGAGACTCATTTCACGAGAAACTGGGTTGAGTCTGTCCAAGCATACATCACCTGCAAACTTCCCACCTTTCCCAATTAAAGGACTTTGACTGCATCAGTGTGGGCTGAATTCAAACCTAGGGTTTGAAAACAAAAGGACAGAGATGGGACTGTGCCAGCTAGAGTGTTGAGCAACTACTTTGCATGTTGAAAATAGTCACCATCAGATATAAGCTGGTTCAGGAAAGTATTTGATCTTTGCAAGTCAGCCGATCTCTCGGAGTGATGCAGTTGGGGTCGAGAAAACTCTTGTTTTAGCTCACTGTTTAGTGACTTCTGCTGGAAGATGCAAATGATTGAACGCCTGATAAGAACCGAATTGCACTCAACTGTGACGTTCTCCGTTTTGGAATAGACTGCTGCCCAGTGTGGCTCGGAGTGGCACATGAAGATTGGTTACTGGGGCAACCTGTAGTGAGCATTTGAAGTTGAACCTCATGCAGGCTCAGAAGAACAGCACCAAAGCAAAAACAATTCTCATCCTTCTTTTCAAATCACTCCATGGTCTCACCCCTCCATATCTGTGTAACCTCCTCCAGCTCTGGCCTCAGCACGTTCCTGTTTTCTTTTGTCCACCATTGTTGGCCATGCCCTCAGCCATCCAAGTCCTAACCTCCTGTACTTCCCTCCCTAAACTTTTCCTCTCCTCTACTTCCCTTTCCTCCATTAAGATGCTCCTTAGAGCCTCCCGCTTTGTCTGAGTATTTGTGTCACTAGTCTAACATTTCCTTTATGTGGATTGTTGTCAGTTTTTTGCCTGATAACACTCACATGAAGTGCCTTGGCTGTTTTACCCACAATAAAAGCACTGTATAAAGTTACCTTGTGGTTAAAGCTGCCTGTTGAATTTTATTTAAAAGCATGCTTGTATTCCTGCACACCAGTGTTGTTTGGTATAGTGTGATGCTTCTCAGTGTATTAATGATCCACAATGTGTTGCAGAACCAAGGTGGTAGCATGGATGCCCTATCGATGGACACTGTCTGCAGATTATATGAAGTAGGACGTCAGCGGCTTGCTGAGGAAGAGGATGAAGAGGAGGATCAGGTCTAGATCTTGTTAATCGATTCTCGCATGTTTAATTTTAACAGTGAGATTGTTCATGGCATTTTCATGGCTTCGCGATTCCGCATGTGGAAGATGGCAGTCCTTTTAAGCAGTGTAAACACAGACACCTGGCTCGTGGCTAGCTGTCTTCCTCCCCATCCAAGCTGAACAAGTCCCTCCAAGAGTGACCAGCCTCCAGACTGGACTTAAAGAACAGACTTTAGACAATTCAGGGACTGGTTTTAAAGTTTTTGTTTCTTTGTTGTGTGCAGAAAAGTAGGATAAAGGATGTATTCCTTCAAGTATTAAAAGAGGGGAAAATTGGAAGGAAAGCAAAGACGAGCAGAAATAACAGTTTTCCAATTCAAATCACAGTAATAAAGCCACTTTGAACTGTTGAGTCACTAAATTACAGTAATGTTAATTACAGCTCACACTACAGTAATGTTAAGATTTGATTTGGTGTCAGACTGTGAGCTGAAGTCTAAAAATGGCCAGTCCAGGATGCAGAGTATTCCCTGGAGCTGCCAGTGGCCAAGAGTTTAATTGCTGGTAATGTGTCTTTTGCAACGTGCTATTTTGGGCATCTTAATTTTGTTCAGAAGAATACCGAGAACAGCAGCAGTGACCAAAGTTGTCTCCATTGAGTCTTTTCTCTCCAATAATCTTTAGATTGTTGACAGGACTGCAAAATGTAACTGCAAGACTTGTACACAGGCCAGGAGTGATTGGGTTCTTTGATCAGTAGGCAAGCTTCCCTGCCCAGCATTAACCCTTCAATTGTGAGCACGGCGGTATTTTACTGAGCTGTGCAGACTAAACTGGTCCCAGGTTTGGCCACTGGCCTGTGTCAATGTAGCTGATCTCAACCGTGGCACAACAGTGACACTATAGCTAACCTTGCCACCCTTTGAACAAGGAAGGGGAAAGATCAGCCAGCGTTCTTGTTCCTGATTACTGTCAGTGCCACCTACTGCAAGGTTGAATAGAATATTGATCCTGTTATGATGCCCCAACAGACAAGTAGACTGCTAACACACTCAATTATCCCTTGGCTGTGGTGGCAAGGGGCCATTGGCACCTGGAGAACCAGCAGGAATTGGCATTTTTGTTGGAGGAGACACAAACAAGTGCAGTGACTTTAAGAGCAAGGGGGCAAAACCTTGAAATTAGATCTAGTCTGCTCTTGGATGATGTGCCTTCATACATGGGGTAGTGGAAATCTGGAATTCTTTCTCCCAAAAAACTGAGATTGTTTATATATACATATATATAGGGTTTGTTTTTTATTCAATCACAGGATGTGGGCATCATTGGCTAAGCCAGCATTTACTGCCCATCCCTATTTGCCCTTGTTCAGAGGGCATTTTTTTAAGAGTCAACCACATTGGTCTGGAGTCACATGTAGGCCAGACCAGGTAAGGACAGCAGATTTCCTTCTCTAAAGGACATTAGTGAACCAGGTGGGTTTTTAGGACAATCGACAATGGTCATCATTAGATGATCATTGGAAGGGTTTTATTGAATTCATCTTCAATCATCTGCTGTGGCGGGTTTCAAACCCGGGTCCCCAGAGTCTTACGTTGGGTCCCTGGATTATTAGTCCAGTGACAATACCACTATGCCATTGCCTACCCTGGGTCCGGAACCATGCTGGGTAGATGGAGTTGAGATACAGATCAGCCATGATCTAATTGAATAGTGGGATAGGCTTAAGGAGGACTGGATGGCTCAATTGTCCCTAATATTGTGTTTTGCATATTTTGATGGAAGTTGATTGGAGAAAGCAGCACTGGATATTGTACATAATTAGTGATGTTGCTACTGTCACAGGAGGAAGAGGAGGAGGATGATGATGATGATGACGACGACGATGATGATTCTGAAGATGACCTGGATGATTTGGATACCGACCCACTGCTGGATGGAGAGGATGAAAATAACGGGAGTGAAGCAAATGCAGCCCAGGATGGAGAACGTGACTTCACACCTTCTGATGAAGAGGAGTTGGAAGCTCTACTGGGTAATGGTGAAGAGGAGGCTGAGGAGGAAGAGGAGGAGGAGGAGGATGACTGGGAGGATGAAGATACAGACATTCTTGGAGATTGTAAGTCAATCCATTATATGTGCAGTAGCCTCATAATGGGCAGGACTGGGTAATGAATATTCCTGGATACATGGTGTTCCAGAAAGAGAGGGAAGGAAAGAAAGGCAGAGGGATGGGAGCATTGATTAAGGAGAATATTACAATGCTGGAGAGAGCGAATGTCTGCAAGAGCCGAGGATAGAATCTATTTGGTTAGAGCTAAGTACCATTGCACTACTGGGTGTATTTTATAGGCCACAACTAGTGGGAGAGATATAAAGGAACACATTTCCAGGAAACTTAGAGAGGTGAAAGAACCATAGAGTTATGATAATGGGGCACTGCAATTATTATCATATAAACTGGGGTAATAGTTTATATGATGTCGCAGGTGATATGTGCCAAGCGGACCCAAATCCAGAAGGGAAACTTGGCCATGGATAACGGTTTTGCAATTTGTATTTATTACAAGAAGATTTGTGCACTGAATTCAGAATGTGTCCACTAACACCTTCAGCAATTTTAAAAATTTAATTAAAACATTTATTAACAAAAGAAAAGAATTTAAACACATAAGGTTACAGTTACTTGACATTATAACAAATCCCAAAATTTCTAATTAATCTGATTCCCAATTACACGCCCACTTTAAGGCAACAGTCCAAAATAGATTTTAAATTTAAATAAGCAATCCAGCAAGATTACCACAGCACCCACTCGACACTGGAATCCCAAAGGCTTTTAGGTCCTGGAACAGCACTCCTTCTGCAGAGTAGCTGGACGCTTTCTTCAAAGCTATTTCACCCGGTATATCTTTCAAGATTTTACATGGCCACCCCCACATAGCCTTCCATCCTTCTTTTTATATGTTTCTCTCTTTTTAATGTGCGAAATCCCATTGTTCTACATGTCTTTGGAAATTTACTTTTCCAATAATATAAAAATCTTTTATAAAAACAAAAAACTGCGGATGCTGGAAATCCAAAACAAAAGCAGAATTACCTGGAAAAACTCAGCACGTCTGGCAGCATTGGCGGAGAAGAAAAGAGTTGACGTTTCAAGTCCTCATGACCCACAGAACTGAATGAATATAAGGAGAGGGGTGAAATATAAGCTGGTTTAAGGTTGGGCGGGGGGCGGCAGAGAAGTTGGGGGGGGATGGTGTGGTTGTGGGGACAAGCAAGCAGTGATAGGAGCAAATAATCAAAAGATGTCACAGACAAAAGAACACAGAGGTGTTGAAGGTGGTGATATTATCTAAACGAATGTGCTAATTAAGAATGGATGGTAGGGCACTCAAGGTACAGCTCTAGTGGGGGTGGGGTGGAAAGATTAGCAGGGCATAAAAGATTTAAAAATAATGGAAATAGGTGGGAAAAGAAAAATCTATATAAATTATTGGAAAAAAACAAAAGGAAGGGGGAAGAAACAAAGGGGGTGGGGATGGAGGAGGGAGTTCAAGATCTAAAGTTGTTGAATTCAATATTCAGTCCGGAAGGCTGTAAGGTGCCTAGTCGGAAGATGAGGTGCTGTTCCTCCAGTTTGCGTTGGGCTTCACTAGAACAATGCAGCAAGCCAAGGACAGATATGTGGGCAAGAGAGCAGGGTGGAGTGTTAAAATGGCAAGCGACAGGGAGGTTTGGGTCATTCTTGTGGACAGACCGCAGGTGTTCTGCAAAGCGGTCGCCCAGTTTACATTTGGTCTCTCCAGTGTAGAGGAGACCGCATTGGGAGCAACGAATGCAGTAGACTAAGTTGGGGGAAATGCAAGTGAACTGCTGCTTCACTTGAAAGGAGTATTTGGGCCCTTGGATGGTGAGGAGATAGGAAGTAAAGGGGCAGGTGTTGCATCTTTTGCGTGGGCATGGGGAGGTGCCATAGGTGGGGGTTGAGGAGTAGGGGGTGATGGAGGAGTGGACCAGGGTGTCCCGGAGGGAACATAAATAATCTTTTATGTTGTTAATATAGCCTTTTTCCTTTTGGGAAAGATGAATGTGTTAACCTTGCCCTATTTATCTTGTTAGTTGTAAACATTCTACCATTCCTTCGAAAACCAAACAACTCCCCACTTAACTTAAAATGCAATTTTCATTCATGCCTTATCTACTGACCCTTACATTCTAGCTCTCTCATTAGAATTTCAAATACCATTTTTACACCTAACCCTTTTGATAATTTCTAACTTGACTCTAATTCAATTAAATCAATCATCCACACTCACACCCATAAGCCTATAGTAATGTTGTAAAAAATATGATAGTTTCGTGACATAGTGTAAAGGGTAGAGAGGGAGAAGGGTTTCTGAAGAGTGTTCAGGTTAATTTTCTTGCCCAGTATATTTCTGGCCAAACAAGGAAGGGGGCATTGCTGGGATCTGCTTCTGGGGAATGAGGTGGGTCACGTGTCAGTAGAGGAACATTTGAGGAGCACTGATCATAACTCCAAAAGGTTTAGATCAGCTATGGAAAAGGGCACAGAGCAATCTAGAGTAAAAGTACTTGACTAGAGGATGGCCAAATTTAGTGGGCTGGGAACGGGCCTGAGCCAGGTAAATTTGAATGAATGATTGGCAGGCACATGGATAACTGATCAAGAGGAGATGGTTTGGGTGCAGTCAATTTATATTCCTATGAGGGATAATGGTAAGGCAACCAAAGCCAGACCTCCCTGGATGACGAAAGAGAGAGAGTAAGATGAAGCAGATAAAGGGTGCCTATGATAGATACCAGGATAATGATACAAGTGCAAACAAGTCTAAATAAAGACATTTCTGAGGGAGAGTGAAAAGAGACTGGCAGCTAAGAAAAGGAAATCTGAAAATCTTCTGTAGGTATATTAATAGTAAAAGCATAGCAAGATGAGGGGTTAGGGTCAATTCAGGACCAAAAAGGGAAACCATGCATAGAGGCAGAGGGCATGACTGAGGTGCCAAGTGAGTACTTTGCATTTTTCTTTACCTAAGAAGATGCTGCCAAAGCCATAGTGAAAGAGGAGGTAGTTAAGATACTTGATAGGCTACAAATTGATTTAAGAGGGAGTAATAGAAAGGCTGGCTATACTTAAATGTTGATAAGTTACCAGGAGAGAATGGTAAGTATCTGAGGATGCTGAGGGAAGCAAGTGGAAATCACAGGGATGGTACCATATTGCAAATGTACACACTTGTTCAAAAAAGGCTGTAACGATAAGCCCAGCAGAAGAGGCTTGCCAGCGAAGTTGAAGCCCATGGAATAAAAAGGACAGTGGCAGCATGGGTACAAAGATGGCTGAGTGACAAAGCAAGGAGTTGTGGTGAGCAGGTTTTTTTGGACTGATGGAAGGTATACAATGGGCATCACCAGGGCTTAGTACTAGGACCACTGCTTTTCTTGATCTAGATCAATGGCTTAGACCTGGGTTTGCAGGGCACAGTTTCAGAATTTGTAAAGACACAAAACTTGAAAGTGTTGTGAACTGAGGAGAATAGTGATCGACTTCAAGAGCACATAGATGGGCTTGTGGAATGGGCAGGCACGTGACAGATGAAATTTAATGCAGAGAAGTGCAAAATGATTTATTTCGGCAAGAAGAACAAAGAGAAGCAATAGAATAAAGGGTAAAATTCTAAAAGGGATGCAAGAACAGAGACACCTGGGGGTAAATGTACACAAATTGTTGAAGGCTACAGGGCAGGTTAGGAAAGTGAATAATAAGGTATATGGGATCCTGGGCTTTGTAAATAAGAGACAAGTACAAAAGCAAGGAAGTGAACTTTTACAAAACACTGGTTTGGTTGCAACTGGGCTGTTGTGCCCAATTTAGGAAGGATATGAGGGCTTCAGAGAGTGCAGAAAAGATTTACGAGAATGGTTCCAGGGATGGGGCTTCAATTAGGTTGATAGATTGGAGAAGCTGGGATTGTTTTCCTCAGAAGATTAAGAGGAGATTTGATAGTGGTGTTCAAACTCATGAGGAATCTCGACAAAGTAGATGGAGAGAAACTGTTGCCATTGGCAGAAGGGTTGAAAACCAGAGGACACAGATTTAAGCTGTTTGCAAAACAGCTAATGGAAACACAACAAAGATCTTCTTTACTCAGCAAGTGGTTAGGATATTGAACGTACTGCCTGAGAGTATGATAGAGGCAGATTCAATCGTGGCTTTCAAAAGGGAATTGAATAAACACCTGAGGAGAAATAATTGCCAGGACTATGGGGAAAGGATAAAAGAGGGGGGACCAGCTGAGTTACTCGTGCAGTCAATGGGCCTCTTTCTCTGCACTAACAATTTTAGGATTCTAGTCCAGAGAGTTAAGAGCTGCCTTCCAAATTCACTTCCTAATTTTTTATGCCAACATTTTCCATGTAAGTTCCTTGAACAGTGTCTTTCAAAACCTTAGCATGTCCCAAAGCCAATTAACTCTTTTGAAATATAGTTATTGTTGTAATGTAGGGAAATGCCGCATCTAATTCATGCACATCACAGAAATATGAGCAGATAATCTGTTCTATTAATGATGATTTGAGGGATAAATGTTGGCCAAGACACTGGGGAGAAACTCCCCTGCTCTTTGAAATACTGCCATGAGATCTCTTACATCCAGGGGAAAGAACAGACTGGCATCTGTGCACATCTGCCTGACAATGCAGTACTCCCTCAGGATGCATTGTAGTATGATCATGTGCTCAGTTCTCTGCAATGGGATTCCAACTTCTCAGATTGAATGAGTCACGGCTGACACCTAAATCCTGTACAGCATTGTTGGGCAGCTGAATGTCCTAGCTTTCAACCCGGCACTGCACATACTCAAGGGCACTTCCTGAAGCCAACCACCAGGAGGCCCTTGAGTATATGGAGCACATTCCTAGCCTTTGCAGTATACAGTGTCAGTGAATTGGTGGCACAAAGCTCACATTTACTCCAACACACCATGTTGCCATCTGGAATTTGCTCTCCAAGTGCCATTCTCACAAAACTCAATACAATTCTGTGCAGTTTTCTACTTCTTCGTGGAAATGTCTAGAGCCAATATTTTAATCCAACACCACCTTTAACAAAACAAAAACAGAATTACCTGGAAAAACTCAGCAGGTCTGGCAGCATCGGAGGAGAAGAAAAGAGTTGACGTTTCGAGTCCTCATGACCCTTCGACAGAACTTGAGTTCGAGTCCAGGAAAGAGCTGAAATATAAGCTGGTTTAAGGTGTGTGTGTGGGGGGCGGAGAGATAGAGAGACAGAGAGGTGGAGGGGGTTGGTGTGGTTGTAGCGACAAACAAGCAGTGATAGAAGCAGATCATCAAAAGATGTCAACAACAATAGTACAATAGAACACATAGGTGTTAAAGTTAAAGTTGGTGATATTATCTAAACGAATGTGCTAATTAAGAATGGATGGTAGGGCACTCAAGGTATAGCTCTAGTGGGTTTTTTTTTTATATAATGGAAATAGGTGGGAAAAGGAAAATCTTTATAATTTATTGGGAAAAAAAAAAAGAAGGGGGAAACAGAAAGGGGGTGGGGATGGGGGAGGGGACTCACGACCTAAAGTTGTTAAATTCAATATTCAGTCCGGAAGGCTGTAAAGTCCCTAGTCGGAAGATGAGGTGTTGTTCCTCCAGTTTGCGTTGGGCTTCACTGGAACAATGCAGCAAGCCAAGGACAGACATGTGGGCAAGAGAGCAGGGTGGAGTGTTAAAATGGCAAGCGACAGGGAGGTTTGGGTCATTCTTGCGGACAGACCGCAGGTGTTCTGCAAAGCGGTCGCCCAGTTTACGTTTGGTCTCTCCAATGTAGAGGAGACCACATTGGGAGCAACGAATGCAGTAGACTAAGTTGGGGGAAATGCAAGTGAAATGCTGCTTCACTTGAAAGGAGTGTTTGGGTCCTTGGACGGTGAGGAGAGAGGAAGTGAAGGGGCAGGTGTTGCATCTTTTGCGTGGGCAAGGGGTTGTGCCATAGGAGGGGGTTGAGGAGTAGGGGGTGATGGAGGAGTGGACCAGGGTGTCCCGGAGGGAGCGATCCCTACGGAATGCCGATAAGGGGGGTGAAGGGAAGATGTGTTTGGTAGTGGCATCATGCTGGAGTTGGCGGAAATGGCGGAGGATGATCCTTTGAATGCGGAGGCTGGTGGGGTGATAAGTGAGGACAAGGGGGACCCTATCATGTTTCTGGGAGGGAGGAGAAGGAGTGAGGGCGGATGCGCGGGAGATGGGCCGGACACGGTTGAGGGCCCTGTCAACGACCGTGGGTGGAAAACCTCGGTTAAGGAAGAAGGAGGACATGTCAGAGGAACTGTTTTTGAATGTAACATCATCGGAACAGATGCGACGGAGGCGAAGGAACTGAGAGAATGGGATGGAGTCCTTACAGGAAGTGGGGTGTGAGGAGCTGTAGTCGAGATAGCTGTGGGTGTCTGTGGGTTTGTAATGGATATTGGTGGACAGTCTATCACCAGAGATTGAGACAGAGAGGTCAAGGAAGGGAAGGGAAGTGTCAGAGATGGACCACGTGAAAATGATGGAGGGGTGGAGATCGGAAGCAAAATTAATAAATTTTTCCAAGTCCTGACGAGAGCATGAAGCAGCACCGAAATAATCATCGATGTACCGGAGAAAGAGTTGTGGAAGGGGGCCGGAGTAGGACTGCAACAAGGAATGTTCCACATACCCCATAAAGAGACAGGCATAGTTGGGGCCCATGCGGGTACCCATAGCCACACCTTTTATTTGGAGGAAGTGAGAGGAGTTGAAGGAGAAATTGTTCAGCGTGAGAACAAGTTCAGCCAGACGGAGGAGAGTAGTGGTGGATGGGGATTGTTCGGGCCTCTGTTCGAGG
The DNA here is from genome assembly GCF_017639515.1 of Carcharodon carcharias. Taxonomy (NCBI): domain Eukaryota; kingdom Metazoa; phylum Chordata; class Chondrichthyes; order Lamniformes; family Lamnidae; genus Carcharodon; species Carcharodon carcharias. Next base: position 79,427,155 of record NC_054473.1, read on the forward strand.
AAGAAGCTAAGGGCCCTCAGACCATCCTGGTGGGGGATGGAGGTGTAGAGGGATTGGACGTCCATGGTGAAGAGGAAGCGGTAGGGGCCAGGGAACTGGAAATTGTTGATGTGACGTAAGGTGTCAGAGGAATCACGGATGTAGGTGGGAAGGGACTGGACAAGGGGAGAGAGAAGGGAGTCAAGATAACGAGAAATGAGTTCTGTGGGGCAGGAGCAAGCTGAGACGATCGGTCTACCGGGGCAGTTCTGTTTGTGGATTTTGGGTAGGAGATAGAAGCGGGCCGTCCGAGGTTGGGCAACTATCAGGTTGGAAGCTGTGGGAGGGAGATCCCCAGAGGAGATGAGGTCAGTGACAGTCCTGGAAACAATGGCTTGATGTTCAGTGGTGGGGTCATGGTCCAGGGAGAGGTAGGAGGAAGTGTCTGCGAGTTGACGCTCAGCCTCCGCGTGGTAGAGGTCAGTGCGCCAGACAACAACAGCACCACCCTTGTCAGCGGGTTTGATGACAATGTCAGGGTTGGACCTGAGAGAATGGAGTGCAGTAAGTTCAGAGAGAGACAGGTTAGAATGGGTGAGAGGAGCAGAGAAATTGAGACGACTAATGTCGCGCCGACAGTTCTCAATGAAAAGATCGAGAGAAGGTAAGAATCCAGAGGGAGGGGTCCAGGTGGAGGGAGAATATTGAAGATGGGTAAAAGGATCCGTTGAACTGGGAGAGGACTCCTGCCCAAAGAAGTGAGCCCGGAGACAAAAAAAAAAACCACTAGAGCTATACCTTGAGTGCCCTACCATCCATTCTTAATTAGCACATTCGTTTAGATAATATCACCAACTTTAACTTTAACACCTATGTGTTCTATTGTACTATTGTTGTTGACATCTTTTGATGATCTGCTTCTATCACTGCTTGTTTGTCGCTACAACCACACCAACCCCCTCCACCTCTCTGTCTCTCTATCTCTCCGCCCCCCACACACACACCTTAAACCAGCTTATATTTCAGCTCTTTCCTGGACTCGAACTCAAGTTCTGTCGAAGGGTCATGAGGACTCGAAACGTCAACTCTTTTCTTCTCCGCCGATGCTGCCAGACCTGCTGAGTTTTTCCAGGTAATTCTGTTTTTGTTTTGGATTTCCAGCATCCGCAGTTTTTTTGTTTTTACCACCTTTAACAAAGTGGTTACATTTTTGGTCTAATGTTTTTCTTCTGCATTTTGTGCCCATGGTGAGGGATATTAGTGCTGTGGATTGCAGAATTTGCTATTCTTCATTCCCAAGTCAGATATTGCCACTGATCAAATTCAGGGTGATCTCCACTCTGCTGCTGTTACAAATCACACGCACCCCAACACCCCCAGATCACCGCGCGCGCCCCCCGCCGGCCAAATACCACTCCGAATGTGTCATTGTGATCGTCTCTGAGTTCCCACCTTGGCCTCTGCATTGAGTGACTTTTCATCCTGGGTCATTTCAGCCTCCATCGCAACCCTTGTTAAGTTCACTGCCTCTCTTTACTCCCTAAATCTCTCCTTCCATATAAACTCTCTTCTGTGGCTATCCCCTCACTCTGAACTCTCTCAGCCTTTCCACTCTCATCATAACTATCACTGATAAGGCAATCTGATCGTTGCCTTGTATCGTTATCTGCATTCCCCTTCATCCTCCCAAACCCACTTCTTTCTGTGTACAGCCATGGAAAATACTCTTCCCCTAAGTCATTTACCACAGAGCTCTCAAATTCCCAGCTACCTAGCCTTTAACCTTTCATTTAATTTGGCCCCAGCAACTCTCCACTGTCATCTGGATGGATCAACTGCACTCACCTGGTCTTATTCTATCCAGTCTTAGCCAGAAAATCACCTGCAACAACTTCTCTTCCCATTCTGCACCATTTCCTCTGGTGTTACCAAGGAACTATCCTTGGCAGCCTCCTGTTTCTCATCCACATGTTGTTCCTCAATGACATCATCAAAAACATGGTGTTTTCCACATGTATACTGAAGAATCACAGCTCCACACTTCCACCTTTCTTGACCCCTCCACTGGCTAAAAATTATTAGATTGCATGTCTGACATCCAGTACTACATGAGCAGAAATTTCTTCCAACTAACTATTGGCAAGCCAGATGCTATTATCTTCAGTCTCCATCACAGACCCTGTTGCCATCCCTCTCACCCCAACTTATCTCCATGATGATTTTAAACATAGATGCACCTTCTGCCTTCTCTTTTACCCATTCTTCAGTTCCATCACACCCTGTGTTCTGGCATTCTCCCCCTTAACTCCCTCATTTGGCTACGTTGCTCCCCACCTTCAAAAGTCACCTCTAAATCAACTGCTTGACCAAGTCTCCAGACACCACCACAATTCCTGCAGCTCCTGCTTAGTATTCAATGCCCCTAGCCTCTTCTGGAATGTTTCACTGTGTTAATGAAAGGGAAAGTTTTGTTGTTTGATGATCTTTCTGCTGATCCGAGCTCACTGAAAGCAAACGTTCAGTCTGATGGAAACTATTCAGTCTCTCTCAATCCAGTTCGATTCTCACTGATCAGTTGGTTTATTAAAGTGAATCACTGAATTTGAAATAAATATTGCAAAGCGTGTAGATAGGGGTGTGAATAAACATCACATTAAAACACTCATTATCTCCTTCATAATATAAATGCTTTTTTCTTTGAATGCTGTGGGTTATTATAGCACTGCAACTACATCCTCGCATGTGTGGATGCTACTCCTTACAGGTCAGTGGCTTCAGGAGATTTGAATAAGAAATGCCCCAGTGCAAACAGTCAGCTAACTCCTGATCTGGTGAAACTCCACTTGTAACTAAATGTCCATGTTATTTTGAATCCTTTGTTGTAAATGGCCCTGCCATAATAGTGACTAATGTTCCTGCTTTCTTTATCCAGCGGATACCACAGATAACTCTGACTTGGAAGATGATATCATCCTGTCCCTGAATGAATGATGCCACCAGCTGGATCTTTAGACCTGGCAAGAATCAAGGTCCAGGCGTGAGGAATGCCCCCTTGGTGGAGGCAGCAGAGGATAGCAAGAGTAATGAAGAATGTTTTACTTCAGGGACCGTGAGTTCAGCCCTGACACGCGCACACGAGGAGAAAGAAGCAAAAAAAAATAATCAATCCACTTGTAACTTTCTCATCAAGTTGTATGTGGCTACAAAAACTGGTCAGCTCCCGCGGGCTGTGGAGCTGTGGAATAATCTTGCCTCAGTGGCTAAGAGGCAGCGAGGTTGTGTAAGGTCTGCCATTCACACCTTAGCAGCTTCACAGGATAGAGACAGTGCATTTTTTAAAAAAAAAAATTGGAGAACAGTTTTTTAATGGATTTTCTAAAAGACATTTGTTTATATGTGTGTGTGTACATATATATATATTAAAAAAGTGGAAGGTTTATAAAGAGAACCATATATAGAGAGGTCAGAATTAAGAGATGGGCCATAATTTTCCACCTTTCATGCCACGGGTAAAGTTTTTGGCCTGAACTCAGTGCTCTGCTCAATGCATCTCATTACTGCTCACATTTTAACATGAGAGAGCCTCTCAATCGGTGTTGCAGAATATAGATTGTGCTTTAGTTGCTGTGGCCTCCTGGGTACAATAAGTGTTGATAAATTAATCAGGATGCTGAGAGGCAGCGGATGTGCCAATAAATGATCGCCTTTAATCAAACTTTCATGTGACAAGTACGCAAAGCAATTGTGTCCCAGCATTTCCCACTGCTCAGGGTCAGGCACACCCTCGCCTAGCTTCAACCTGCTGAAAAGGGAGAGGGATGCTAGTCTCGTTCTCATTTCCACTGCTTGTAGGGAGATTACAAGTCATGTAGAACGTGTGTTAAATGTGACTGCAATACGCAGTATTATTCTCTTAACATTAGGAGAGGCGCTCTGGTGTAGTAGGGGTTACTGTTAACCTTTTGTATCCTGGTCATCTTTGTAGCTTCTCTAAATGGCAATGCTGGCTAATGGTCCTTTTTTGCAGAGATTAAACATAGCTCAATTCATGCAAAGGGAGCAGGTTTCCATTCCATCCGTGTGGGCTGACTTGTCCCAAATGTAAAAGGTCTATACTATAACCTGTAGCAGGGTTTCATATCTTACCAACCTTACAACAGGCAGCCAGAGCCATAGAGGAGTCTCCTCAAGGAATTGTAATGTACCTCTATATGAGTATCTCTTGATAACATAAAACCTCCCCTTATTCCAGTGATTTAAGTGACTGTGATCTTCTCATGATACTAAAATTCAGTGGGTCTCTTGCTTTCTGATTTTACAGTTCCTTGCTGTTGTCCCTGGATATTCTTTTAAGCACATTTCATTCTCTGTCAACCCTTTTCCACTTCTAGATAAAGACCTTAGCTGTGGTTTACAACAATCAAGACTGCATCCAAGTCTCTGAAATTTTGACATAATGACCGTAGTTTTTAGATTACTGCCCTGCCTGTTTGAGGTTTCCCCTCCCCTCCTACCATCTGGGAATAGAATTGAGATGAAGTTTGGTGCCAATCTAAGCAGTGAGTGACTGTGATCTAATGAACTCTGGGCCAGTATGGTAATCGAGCATTGTGTGCAAACAACATTTAGAAGAGGGTAGAATACGAGGCCTGAGCAATCCTGTTGCAGATTTTAGCACAAGTTTGAGTAAGCACCATAAGTATCTGACCTGGACGTAGTGCCTGACATGTCTCTTCTGTATATTTAAATTATCATGTATCTTGGGGGTTGGAGAGGGGGGTGTGCTTAGTGGAACACAAACTGGCTTTTCATCTGAGATCTGAATTCTAATCTCTTAGGTGGCAGTGTTTAAAGTCACTCTTGCCTGGCTGTCAGAATCCTATATAAAGTGGATTTTTTGGAACGTCTCCATCTTTCTACTGATGGAGATGGACACATGAGGCCTGCTTAGTTGTCTTGCGTAAGTGGCTGATGTGGTAATGTCACACTGCAGTTGGGCAGGTATCTGCATTGTACAAAATCTGGGTGTTCTGATTTAGGAATTGCCCATTAGTGCTTAAAGCAGCTCTTTCCAAACCTCCAGGTTCACGAAATTCAAACAGGAGAAACTAATGAATAAGGGACCTAGGGCTACTGACATTGAGGGATCTGGTCATCAATGACCAGGTTGCAGAGCCTGAGGCTGTTGAACGTCCAGTTGTAGGACGTACCTCGGGTTGGGGCTGATGCACTTGTGACAGTTTAGAGGGATCATTTCTCTGTATTTAAATGATGCTGGACCTGCCCTGGGACTGGGTACAGGACAGTGAATAAGGGAGCTTTACCCTGTTTCTAACCTGTGATGTAATATGACCTATGAGTGCCTGATGCTCACTCTAAATTCCTGAAGTGGAATGTGTTCCACATCCCCAGTGCTGTCTTCTATCTCATGAGCTTAAAACTCTCCAAGGAAAGACACAGCCCCAGTAGATCTTAACACTTTAATAAATGTGCTTGCAATCATCATTGATCTGGAAACTCTTACCCTGAGTGGGGTGAGCACAGCACTAGCCAGCCTTGAGGCAGGCATGTTTCAAATAAATAATTTTTTTGAAGCCCCCGTGTGTGTTCCTCTTGGAACAGATTCAAAGCAGTGTGTTAAATCTTGTTGGCATACCGTTATTGTTTGTGGGCTTGTAAGGATGCGGGTCAAAGTACCACTGAAGTAACTTGTCAAGAAGGGCACAGGAAAACCCTGTTAATAACAAAGGGTTAATTCTTTAGCCCTCTGCCTTTGTTCCCCTGACAGTAGCTGCTGACGATTAAGCCAAATGATGGCCCTAATACAAGTATCTGCCACTAAGTGGTGCTAGAATACAGGAAATGCTGGTTGCATGGACTGTGCCCGGGCACGTGATGTCAAGGATGGTGCTTTTTTAAAGAAACTTTTGTTATTTTTCCATTTGTTCTTGCTGGATCTGGTTGACAGGTACAGAGTAACTTGTGCTACTGCCCAGCCGTAATGTGGACTGTTAGTGGCAATACACCTCTACCAATGGATTTTCAAAGTCCTTTTTTATATATATTAAAAAAAGAAAGAAATATGAATAGCTTGTCAGTGAGTGAAAAAAAGACAAGCAGGGACTGGAACTGCGATTACCTTTCCAGAGGTGTCTCAAATTTTTTTGTGCATCTTCTTGTAATTTACGAGCCTATGATACGAAGCACAAAAAGGAAACTGTAAAAACAATATTAGGCCTTGTACAGAATTTAGCTGAAATATTTTTATTACTGAAATCAAAAGAATAAAGATTACGCAATCAGAGTCCATCCATGTGTTTGTGACTTTTTTGTTCTATTTTAAGGGAAGAAAGAATTGTATTCATGCAGCAACTTTCTCAGTCCCAGGATGTCCCAAAGCATTTTACAGCCAATTCAATACTATATTTTATATAAGTATATTTCCTGTTGTAATGTAGGAAACCTGGCAGCCTTTTTGAATCATACAATGGCTACGGTACAAGAGGAAGCCCTTTGGCCTCTCGTGCCTGTGCCATCCCTCTGCAAGAACAACTCGGCCAGTCCATTTCCTTACCACTTCCCCATAGCTCTGCAAATGTTTTCTCTTTAGGTGCTATCCAATTCCCTATTGAAAGCCACAATTGAACCTGCCTCCACCATACTCAGGCCACACATTTCAGATCTTAAGCACATGCTATGGGGAAAGAATACTCTCCTCATGTCACTAATGAGTTTTTTGCCAATCGCCTTGAACCCGTGTCCTCTGTTTCTTGATCCTTCTGCTAATGGAAACAATTTCTCTCTCTACCTTTGTCTAGATCCCTCACTATTTTGCACACCTCTGCTTTCTCTGAAGGGAAAAACTCCAGCCTTGAACATAACTGAAGTCCTTCACCAGAACCATTCTTAAATCTTTTCTGCATCCTCTCTAAAGCTTGTACATCCTAAAGTGCAAATACGCAAAATTGAATACTACTCCAGTTGAGGCCACACCAGTGTTTTATAAAGGTTCACCATAACTTTCTTGTGTTTTCTATTTGCCTTTTTAATCACTTTCTCAGCCTTCCCTACCACCTTCAACGATTTGTGCACATATACCTCAGGTGTGTCTTTCTGCACCCCTTTTAGAATCCTTTTATTTATATAGCCTCTCCTTGTTCTTCCTAACAAATATTTCACTTCATACTTTGTATTAAATTTCATGTCACATGTCTAACCATTCCACCAGCCTTATGTCCTTTTGAAGTCTCATTATTTTCACAGTTCGCAATATTTTCAGGTTTTGTCATCTACAAATTTTGAAACCGCGCCCTGTATATCCACATCTAAGTCATAAAAGCAACAGTCCCAGTACTGATCCCTGGGGAGCCCCCATTGTATACCTCCCCACACTCCAAAAAGCAACCTTTCACCACTGTTCTCTGGCCCTGTCACTCAACCAAATTTGTATCCATGCTGTCCCTTTCATTCCACGGATTTCAATGTTGCTGACAAGCCTGTTATGTGACACTTTATCAAATGCCTCATGGAAGGCCATATACACCACATCAACTGCATTTCCCTCATCACCATCTCTGTTATCTCATCAAAAAACTTAATCATGATGTGCCTTCAACAAATCCTTGTTGGCATTCCTTAATTAATCCACACTTGACCAAGTGACTGTTAATTTTGTCTGGGACTATCATTTCTTAAAAATTTCTGACCACCAAGATTAAACTGACTGGCCTATAGTGTAAAACAAGAAAATAATGTTTGCAATTTTCCAGTCCTGTGGCACCCTCCCTGGAGCTAAGGAGGATTAGAAAATTACAACCAGTACCTCCACATTTCAATCCTTAATTCTCTCAGAATCTTTAGATGTATTCCATCTGGTACTGTTGACTTAGAAACTTTATTAAGCACAATCAGCCTTTCTAATAAATGCTGTTCAATTTTTAGCTCATTCAGTATCTCAGTTACCTCCTCTTTCACTGTGACCTCAGCAGGATCTCCTTCTTGGTAAAGACAAGACATGTATTCATTTAGTACTTAAGCCATGCCTTCTGACTCCCTTTTTTGTCCCTAATTGATCCCACCCCTCCTCTTATTACCCTTTTACTATTTATATGACTATAAAAGACTTTTGGATTCCCTTTTATGTTGGCTGGCAGTCTCTTATAATCTCTCTCTGCCTCTCATTTCCTTTTCACGTCCTCTGAACTTTCTGTATTCAGCTTGGTTTTTGCTTGTTAACTATCTGACATATGTCCTATGCACCCTTTTTCTGCTTCATCTTTCATCATCCAGGGAGCTCTGACTTTGGACCTACCTTTCCCCCTCATTGGAAGTACCCTGATTATACTTGAACCATCACCTCTCTAAAGGTAACTGTTCAATAACAGTTTTGCCTGCCAATCTTTGATTTCAGTTTACCTGGGCCAAATCTGTACTCTCCCCATTGAAATTGGCTGTCCTCCAATTAATTATTTTTACTCTGAATTGCTCCTTGTCTTTTCCATAGCTAACCTAAACCTTGTGATATTATGATCACTCCCCTAAATGTTCTCCTACTGACACTTGGTCCACTTCATTCCCCAGAACCATATTCAGCAATGTCTCCTTCAATGGACTGGAAATGCGCTGATCAAGATAATTCTCTGGAATACACTTTTTCCCCCTCTATGCCCTGTACAGTGTTACCATCCCAGTCTATATTAGGATAATTCAAGTTCCTTATTAACACTACTCTCTAGTTTTTACATCTCATCTAGGTTACCTATAGAATACACCCAGTAGTGTAATGATCCCCCTTTCTCAACTCTAACTAAATGGATTCTGTCCTTGACCCCTCTAGGAAATCCTCTGCAATGTTTTTAATGAATACTGCCACTCTTGCTTCTTCCTTTCCTCTTATGCACTGCAAGTTCCCCACAAACAGCAACTTTTTATTCTTTCATGAGATGTGGGTATTACTGTCAAGGCCAGCATTTGTTTCCGATCCCTAATTGTCCTTGAATGGAGTGGCTTGCTCGGCCATTTCAGAGGGCAGTTAAGTGTCAACCACCTTGCTGGGAGTCTGGAGACACATGACAGCAGATTTTCCTTCCCTAAAGGACATTAGTGAACCAGATGGGTTTTTATGACAATCGATGATAGTTTCATGGTCACCATTACTGAGACTAGCTTTCAATTCCAGATTTTATTAATTAATTAAATTCCACCAGCTTCTGTGGTGGGATTTGAAACTGTGTTCCCCAAAGCATTCGCCTGGGCCTTCTGGATTACTTGTCCAATGACATTACCATTTTGCTACCATCTTCCCTTTAACATGATAATGACCAAATATCTGTGTTTTCTTAATATTAGTTGATAGATAAATACTGACCAAGACACTAGGCAGAGCTCCTTGCTCTTCCAAATAATGCCACAGTCTCTTTTGTGCCTGAGCATCTCTTCTGTAAAGCACCACCTCTGGTAGCACAGAAATTCCTTCAGTTCTGAACTGGAGTGTTAGCCTGAATTATATGCTTAAATCTCTAATATGAGGTTTGAACTCACCACCTTCTGGCTCAGCTGGGACCTCTCACTGCCTCCTCAAAATCCATTGACTCTTAATTGTGAGTAGTTTTCTGAGCACCTTCAGTGCATTCGCTTGTGTGATGAATGCTCCCTGTATGATCCAGTTCTTGCAAAATGTCTACACACAATACTTTCTTCAAGGAAACTCTGGATTATCAGCAGGATCGGGGCAATGAACATAATTGTACTACCCCTACCACCACTCTTGCACAGCAGGGATCTTCCACATTCAAGTGTTTTATCAGGGGAGGTATGGTTCCTTCTTTAAGGCACGCCTTTTGTACAGAATTCTGCTTAACTTACTTTTCCTTTTAGTGGACACACGTATTGCTCAGAAACTGAGTCCAGATGACCAAATTAACAATAACAACTTTAATTTATATAGCATCTTTAACATTGTAAAACAGCCTAAGGTGCTTAGCAGGAAATAGTAATTAGGGTTAAACCCCACAGTGTGATCACTTTTGACTTGAAAAATATGGCCTTGTCAGTCTTACCCTTCGGGTGTATGTAGCAAGATGAGCTGGTGCCAAATTTAATGGGTTTGGTGAGGGAGCTTGTGATTCGGAGCAGTCAAATTTAACCAGCAACATTTTGGGGCAAAGGAGGTAAACTAAGAGAACAGGACTGGCTTGACTTTGAGAGGGACCATGTTCCTGGTCATATTCCAGAGACCCAGAAATAGATAATTTACGATAGATGAATGAGTGTACACAGCATATCTTGATGTACAATATGTATTCAGTGCACCATGAAACAGATAAAAATAAATTAAAAACAAAAAACTGCAGATGCTGGAAATCCAAAACAAAAACAGAATTACCTGGAAAAACTCAGCAGGTCTGGCAGCATCGGCGGAGAAGAAAAAAGTTGACGTTTCAAGTCCTCAGTTCCGTTGAAGGGTCATGAGGATTTAAAACGTCAACTCTTCTCCGCCGATGCTGCCAGACCTGCTAAGTTTTTCCAGGTAATTCTGTTTTTGTTAAAAATAAATAAAATTGTACAATGGAACAGACAGCAGAAATCTGCAGCTCTTCTTATTTCTCCCCTCCCCCACAAAGGCTGTGGATTTCAGAGGTCAAATTGAAACTTTCAAGATTGTAATCAGTAATTTTTTGTTAGGTAGATGCATCAAGGGATAGTGTTGAAAGGTAGTTAAATGAGATTGAAATACAATCAGCCATGATCTAATTGAAGGGTAGAAGAGGTTTGAAGGATTGAACAGGCTACTCATATTCCTGTTTCATCTGAAATGCAGTGCAAGAATCTTTCAGAACTCCACTGGAGGGTCGCCCTAGAATTTGGGCTTAAATGTGAAATAGGGCTTCAATCCACATCCTCCTGACGAAGGTGATTTTGCCCCTTGCAAAAACATTGTAAAACATTTATTATCTCCCACCCTGATCGTCTTCCCCCCACCCCACCCCTGGCATAGCCCAACCTTCAATTCCTAGATTCTAAGAGATGCAGACTTCAATGTTTACAGCTGCTGGCTGGTTTAGCCATTCTTCAGATCTGGCTGGATCACCTAAAACACTATCGGACCCTTACTGTCCTCTGCCAAAACTCTTCCTTATTCTAGGATCACCGTGGAATGCAAACTTCAGCCCCTCTCTTCTTTTCTTTCCTATAAACGGTCTTAAACTCCTCTCCCCTGCTTGCTCAACCCTCACCCCAAACCACAAGTATGAGTAGCTCATGGATTTTACCACTAAGATCGAGGCCGTCTGATCAGCTGCATCTGGCTCCCCAAGCCCACCAGGCCAAACTTCCTTAAAATATCTCCCATTCAAGCCCTGATCTCTCATTTTTCTCCAGTTTCTTGTCTCTCCTCAGGCCCTCTTCAAGCTGATCTTATCAATGAGACTCATCTACTCCTCCCGTATCTCCATTCCAACTAAGCTGCTGACCACTGAACATCCCATCTTGGTCCCCATATTAGCTGATATTGTGAATGATTCACTCATTAGGTACTGTCCCCTTCAAATCTGCCACCATTTCCCCCTCCTCTCCCTCCTTTTGACTCCTCCATGGTTGCAACCTACTGCTCCATTTTTAACTTCCTTTTCCTCTCAAGTCTTTGATCATTCCAAATCCATTCCTACCTTGCCCACAGCTCCATGTTTGAACCTCTCCCATGAGGCTCACCCACCCTGCAATGCACTGTCCCCAACCCCCACCACACTACTGAAACAGCTCTCATCAAAGTCAAATTATATCCTGTGTAACTGTGACAAAAGTAAAATATTCCTCCCTGTCCTTCTCGACCTGTCTGCAACCTTTAACACAGTTGTCCACACCATCCTCCTCCAATGCCTCTCCACGGTTGTCCAGCTGGTTGCAACTCCACTCGCTTGATTCCATTTTTACCTATTCCACCATAGCCAGAGAAGCCCCTGGGATGGCTTCCCATGGTTCTATCATTCTCTTGGGAGACCTCCAAGGACTTATCCTTGGCCCCCTCATGTTTCACGTATACATGCTGCCCCTTGGTGATATAAGCCATAAACATCTCAGGTTCCACATGCACACTGCTGACACCCAGTTGTATCTCTGCGCCACCTCTCTCAAGCCCTCCACTGCCTCTGTGTTATCAGGCTGCTTGTTGCAATGCAAGATTCTGAAGGAACTGGACAGGGGTGACACTGAGAGGCTGTTTCCCCTGGCTGGGGAATCTAGAACATGGTGGGGGTGGGGGGGGGGGTGGGTGGGTGTGTGGGGGGCACAGTCTTAGAAGAAGGGGCCAATCATTTAGGACTGAGATGAGGAGAAACTTCTTCACTCAAAACAGTGGTGAATCTTTAGAATTCTCTACCCTAGAGGGTTGTGGATGCTGCATCGTTGAATATATTTAGGGCTGGGATTGGCAGGCTTTTGGTCTCTCAGGGAATCATGGGATGGGTAGGAAAGTGGAGCTAAGGTCAAAGATCAGCCATCAGACCGTTGAAACTCAAAGGTGAACATTGTTGTCGGATAGGACTCCTGATCAACCCTGCATGAATAAAGAATGGCATATTGTGGAACTGTGTAGCTACGTGATGCCACATTTGTGCAGGGAGTGAAGCAAATGCTTGTGGGTTGTATCTTTGTTGTGTCAATTATTTTAAAGTAAAATTCACCTTTTTACTTGAAAATCATTCGTCTGTTTGTTCAAAAAGCGGAATCTTATTGGTAATTTCTTCATTTGGGGTTCATTCAGTAAATTTGGTTAATTTGGTTTGCAGTTCCCCACAGGGATTGTAACAATCTGTAAAAATTAAGTTAGGTATGAACTTAATTTGAATTCTCTTGAATTTAGAAGATCAAGTGGCGGTCTAATTAAGGCATTCAAAATAATAAAAAGGTTTGGCAGTGAGTCCAGAACAAGGGGCCACAGCCTTAAAATTTGAGCTCGGCCTTTCAGGAGTGAAATCAGGAAACGCTTCTTCATACAAAGGGCCAGATTTTTGCTCCCAAGTTGGGTATCTGAGTTGGGAAATTTCTCGGCTTGGCACAGCTGCCTCGGGAAAAGTTGCCCTGAGTGACAGGATCCTCGCTCTGGGGAGAGTGCCTGGGTGTGGGGTGGAGTCAGGTCTGCCACCCCAGGATGCAGATCAGAGGCGGCACAGGGATTGCCCAAAAGATCTGCCTCAGTTCCCTGGAACTTTGTCCCAGTTGTTCTCTTAAATGTTAGGCCCTCTAGCCCTCACCCCTCACCCCTCCTCTCCATCCCCAACCTCTCCCCAGGCCATACATGCTACTGTCCCTACGCCCATCCCCAATGGCTCATTATGGCCCCAATGTCAACTTAGTGCTAGTTCGTGCCAGCTCAAGATCATCTCCATAGCCCCTTACAGCCCTTATTCCAACTTAGTGCCAATTCATGACCTACCACTCATCCCCATGGCCCCTTATAGCCGCTTTGTCAACAATGCCAACTCATGCTTCCCACACAACTCCCTTTGTCCTTATATACCCCATGGGCAGACCTCAGGTGGCATGTTGAGATAAAATAAAGTTCTAAATATCTATTACAGCTTTCACTATAATAAACAAACACCCTATTCATGAAAGCCCGTTCAATAGACTGAAACTCCCACAAGTACTTAATCCCTTATAAAAATAAACATTTGTATTCATAACCATGCATCAAAGACAGCTAATCCTTTAATAACATTTCTGAGCTGTCAATCAAATGGTGAACTAACATCCCCACCCTTCCACCAGGACGGGCAGTAAATGCTGGCCTAGCCAGTGAAGCCTACATCCCATTAATGAATAAAATAAAAGATTGGTTGTGGAAAGCAGCCAAGCATACATTATGCTGTAATGCTAACACTCAGGGTTATGTCAACTAACTGCTAGGACAGATCTTTTTCAACTCTCCCAGACACAGGCAGGCCGTTTTTCTTTCAATTTTTAAAGGGCTGGCCACTTAAATAACTTGACAGCTTAACAGTTCTACAGTCCTTATCCACCCTTCAAGTATATCTACTCTAAAAATTCACAACTCTCACACTACGGGATGAGGCACTTGCTCCAGCAAAAATAGCCCTGCTGAGTTCAGGGCCCTACATGTGGAAGTCACACTCCTCTGTTCCCCACCACCCCACCCGACACGCCCCCACCACCCCACCAATTCCTACCCCCCTCCCCCCAGCCCTCCAATTCCTACCCCCCTCCTCCCAGCAAAGATAGGAGCTGTCAGAAATGGTTGTCCCAGGTCCCGCCCACCATTCTTAAAGATCCCTGGAGTCTCCAAGACTCCCTGAAAATCCAGTCCAAAGAGTGATGGAACTCTGGAACTCTCTCCTTCAAAAAGTTGTGGATTCTTCAAGTCAATTGAAATGACCCAAGTTTGAGATCAACAGATTTTGAAAAAGTAAAGTTATCAATGGAGCAAAGGCAGATAAATGGATTTAAGATACAGATCAATCAAGATCTAACTGAATGCCATAACAGACTCTTGGGGCTGAATGGCCTCTTTCTGTTCCTGTGTTTGTGCATTTCCTTTCTAATAGTTCTATATAAGTATGCATGCGAGAACACAATAAAGTTCAAATCTCCAAAACAGAAAGGGCTGAGAATGTTATGGGTTAATTAGACTAGATGGGCTGAATGACCTGTTTCTGTGCTGAGTAACACACCCTGCCCCCGCCATTAGATCCATTCCACTTCCTCTATCGGTGACCCAGTGGCCACCGGCTCCCAGGCGAATCTTTCCAAAGGAGCCAGTCTGTCTCTGATAAAACTTCACTACAGACTGAAGCACGTTGCCCGGACTGACACTTCAGTAAGGCACTGAGGGAGTGCTGCAGTGCCAGAGGTGCCAGCGTTAGACCTCGGTTCCAGTTACCTGTAGACAAAAATAAAGAGTAGGGACTTGGCCAAGAGTTCAACCTCAGCCACCAACACCTTAAACTGATTAACTATTCATTAATTTGCGGTTTGTGAGTTCTTATTTTATGTGAATGTCCAGCAGCTTTTTCCAGATAATGGTGACTACACTTTGGAAATAATTAATTGTCTGGAAGCACTTTGGGATGTCCTGCAGATGCGATAAGTGCATTATAAACACAAATTCTTTATCAGTAAACATCAGTTGGATGGGCCTTTCCACAGATGAAGATGCCAAGGACTAAATTTATAACTCACTCTTTTGCAGGATTTCAAGAACTGAGTCTGCCGACAAAATCTTAACCTATTCCTTCCCTGTTCAGGAGCCAACAGAACTGCATTCACAGGATAAATTAATTCAGGCTGGTGGACCTGAATCCCCAGCAACATTAGCCACAGTTTACACCTTGGTCACTCGGCTGATTCTTCAGCTTCCTGAACAAAATGGCTGCCAAGTGGCTCCTTAAGGATTAAATAAACAATGTTATGGGATTGGACAAAGACTCGCAAGAGCCATTGCTGTTTTTATTCTGACATATTGGAAAATTATAACAGAGGTTGTCCTTCGCTTTGAGTCCCTGCCATTGGTTGCCATGGATTGATTCTCTCTCATGTGAGGAGCTGCCATTTTGTCCTGTTTCTCGTTACAGCAGTGCATCCTGGGAAGGTTGACATATTTCCAACCAGCTATTTTGCTGTCAGGGAGCAAACATCTCTAATCGGATCTTGTCAGATTCTTTCTGGATCTGTCACATTGGCAAGCAGGAGGTCATTGCTTGAAGCATAAACTGCTGAAATGTGAAAGATAATGAAGTCGGTGCGAGTGGGGGATGGGGGTGGGGCTGGTTAGGGGGTTTCCTTCTACAAGACACACACACACCCCCCTGCCTGACACCCCCCATTGCCATTGCATTGCACGCTGCTTTCGAGCACTTATATTTTAAATTCCCACATCAAAATCAAGGACAGTGAAACAGCGATGAGCCTGATTCAAAAGCGCCTTGTCTGTGAGGTGAATCTTCTGAAGCGAACTCTTATCCTCACTGCGGTTTCTTGCTGTGTGTTTCCTGAAAACAGAATGAGATTGTTGGGGGTTGAATGGGTTATTCATTGAAGCAGAATGGAGCATTATTGAAGGAGGAGTGTACTGCAGGGCAATGTGTGGCACATTGTCTGAGTCCCTTCCTGTAACCCCTGCATTTGTGTGTGTGTTTGTGTGTTTGTTGTAGGGAAGGTGGGGGACTGCAGTCAACCATATTTAGAATGAAACATGAGCAGCTCCAGTGGCTGGAGTCCCAGCGGCCCTCTGTGTGAGAGACAGATGAACCAGATTGTTCTTCAGGCCGCTTAACACAAAGGAGGCTGCCAACAGTATCCCAGAGCAGGCCTTTTTTATTTACAATACAACTGGAGGAGGCTGGGAGGGAGAGAGGGAGGACTATGTCTTGAGCCTCTCAGCTGTCACCACTGCCCCCCCCCCACCACCACCAACTACGTCCCACTCCTGGGTTTATAATAAGATGAGACCATGTTTCATTAACTCTTCCAGCACTGAAGCAGATCTCTGAACAAGGCAATTGTTTTAAAAAAAACAACAGAGAAAGAAATGTGAATGCTGCAGGGAATGAAGATGCTGCAAACATTCAATACTGAGCCCAATTTTTAAACTCCCATTGACTTACACAGGGTTAAAATTGGGCCCACGTCAGACAGCTGAGGAACTAAAGTTGCAAATTTGAAAGGATAGGTCACCTATGGAAGGTCCAGTCACCCCCTGGAACACTACCATCACTCCTCCCCCAATCCTGCAGCCCAAACACCTCCTGGAACCCCCTCCCCAAGTGCTCCCAGCCCCCTCCTCCTGCAGTCCAATTACCCCCTGAGACTCCCCCATTGCTCCCACCCCCCTCCTCCTGCAGTCCAATTACCCCCTGAGACTCCTCCATTGCTCCCACTCCCCTCCTCCTGCAGTCCAATTACCTGAGATTCCCCCATTGCTCCCACCCCCCTCCTCGTGCAGTCCAATTGCCTCCTGGAACCCCCTCCTCCATTTCTCCCACCCCCCTCCTCCTGCAGTCCAATTACCCCCTGAGACTCCCGCATTGCTCCCACCTTCCTCCTCCTGCAGTTCAATCACTTGCTGGGACCCCCCCACCCCCACATTGTTCCTACTCCTCTCCACCTGCAGTGAAATTACATCCTCAACTTGCCATCACTTTGACCACCAACCACCCCCCCAACTTTGCCCTTGCCGCTGTCAAACATTCAGACCCACAAACGTCCTCCTTCTCGCCTTTCCCTTTTCCTCAGTGCTCAACAAAGACAACTGCTCACCGAGGATCCGAACAGACCATCTCACCTGGTGCACGCCATCTTTAACCGGTCGCAAATCAGGCGGCACAAGTTTCCCATTTGCCATTGACTTAATCTTGAAGGCCTGCCTTAATTTGGAGAAGTTGTGATTTAATGAATATTCATGGCATGCAAATGTAAGGGAAAGAGGTCGCTGCCACTGGATGCTGTGAGACCTGACCCACTGATGGTTTCATATCTTCAACTCAACGTGTCGTCGGGAAGCTAAGATTCTAGCTTCTGCCTGATTAAGTCACCCTGCCTGCCCCGATTTCTCCTCCCAGCAGCCCCATTGAACTCCACCCCAGAAACCTGTATGAAAAAGCAGACAAAAATGCAAAAATAAAATCTCCGATCCAGACAAATGGGAAAGAGACAAAGAACGGCAAAGAAAAATAGAGTTACAGAAAAAGAGAATGAAAAGAAACTGGCAAGGGGAATCAAAATCAACACACAATAGTTTTACAATCATGTTAAGGAAAAGAGGGTGGTGAGGAGCAATGAGGCTTCTTTGAAAACTAATAATAGTGATATTGTCAATGAAAATAAGGAAATGATGAACATGCTGAATAATTACTTTGTCAGTATTTGCTGTAGAGGAAGAAGTCAGCCAGCTGGATATCGCAAGGAAACTAGTGTTGAATCAGGGACTGGGACTCATCAAAACAAAATAACAGTAATGAGTGAAATAATGGAACCAAAGAGCTACTACTTTGGCATCTACCTGGTTATGTGGAAAATTGCCCAGGTATGTCCTATACACGTAAAGCAGGACAAATCCAAACCGGCCAATTACCACCCCATCAGTCTACTCTTGCTCATCAGTTGAGTAATGGGAGGGGTCATCAACAGTGCTATTAAGCAGCACTTGCTTAGCAATAACCTGCTCATTGACGCAGAGTTTGGGTTCCACCAGGGCCACTCAGCTCCTGACTTCGTTACAACCTTGGTTCAAACATGGACAAAAGAGCTGAACTCCAGAGGTGAGGTGACAGTGACTGCCCTTGACATCAAGGCAGCATTTGACCTAGTGTGGTATCAAGGAGTCCTAGCAAAACGAGTCAATGGTAAACAGGGGGAAAACTCTCCGCTGATTAGAGTCCTTCCTAGCTCAAAGGAAGATGGTTATGGTTGTTGGGGGTCAGTCATCTCAGCTCCAGGACATCACTGCAGGAGTTCCTCAAGGTAGTGCCCCCGGCCTCACCATCTTCAGCTGCTTCATCAATAACCTTCCTTCTATCATAAGATCAGAAGTGGGGATCTTCGCTGATGATTGCACAATGTTCAACACCATTTGCAACTCCTCAGATATTGAAGCAGTCCATGTCCAAATGCAAGCAACACCGGGACAATTTCCAGGCTTGGGCTGACAAGAGGCAAGTAACATTCGCGCTACACAAGTGCCAGGCAATGACCATTTCCAACAAGAAAGAATCTAACAATCTCCCCTTGACGTTCAATGGAATTACCATCACTGAATCCGCTGCTATCAACATCCTAGGGGTTACCATTGGCCAGAAATTGAACTGGACTAGCCATTTAAATACTGTGGCTACAAGAATAGATCAGAGGCTAGGGATCCTGTGGCAAGTAACCCATCTGCTGACTCCCCAAAGCCTGTCCATTATCTACAAGGCACAAGTCAGGTGTGTGGAATACTCCCCACTTGCCTGGATGAGTGCAGCTCCAACAACACTCAAAAAGTTTGACACTATCCAGGACAAAGCAGCCCACTTGATTGCCACTGCATCCACAAACATTCACTTCCTCCATCACTGATGCACAGTAGCAGCAGTGAGTACCATCTGCAAGATGCACTGCAGGAATTCATCAAGGCTCCTTTGACAGCACCTTATAAATTCATAACTAACTATCTAGTCACAACTACTATCTAGAAGGACAAGGGCAGCAGACACATTGGAACATTTCATCTGGAACTTCAACTCCAAGCCACTCACCATCCTGACTTGGAAATATATCACCGTTCCTTCACTGTCACTGGGTCAAATCCTGGAACTCCCTCCTTAACAGCACTGTGGGTGTACCCACACCACATGGACTACAGAGGTTCAAGAAGGCAGCCCACCACCACCTTCTCAAGGGCAATTAGGGATGGGCAATAAATGCTGGCCCAGTCAGAGAAGCCTGCTTCCTGTGAACGAATAAAGGAATACCCAGGACCAGATGCCTTCCATCCCAAGCATTTAAAGGAAGTAGGTGAGAATGTTACAGATGTTATAACTATAATTTTCCAAAGCATGAGCCATTCCTTTAGATGGGAAAACGGTGCATGTCTCCACTATTTAAGAAAGGTGAGAGAGTGAAACCAAGGAATTACAGACCAGTTAGCCTAATGTCTGTTATGGGAATTAGTAGAGTCCATAAGGATAAAGTGAGTGAACACCTTGAAAATTTTCAGCTGATCAGCATGAGCCAGCATGGATTTGTAAATTTGTAATTATTCAATTCTGTCATGTCCTTATTTTCATTGATAATTCTGATGGAAGGGTCACTGGCGTGAAACGTTAAGTCTGGTTCTCTCTCCACAGATGCTGCCTGAACTCCTAAGTATTTCCAGCATCTTTTGTTCCTTTTTATGTTTCCCGCCTCGGCAGTATTCTGCTTTTGTAGATTTGGAGAGGGCAAGTCAAATCTGACGAATCTAATTGAACTTTTTGAACAGATGATTGAAGCAGGGGAATGTCTCTGGATGTTATTTACATTTATTTCCAAAAGCCATTTGATAAAGTCCCTTAGAATAGACTATTAGCTAAAGTTAAAGCTCATGAAATTGAAAGCAAGTTAGTGATTAGGAAATTGGCTGAGCAGCAGGGAGTAGGGATAATTGGCAGGAACTCTAATTTACAGGATATGACTAGTGGTGTCCCGCAAGGATCTGTGAAGAGGCCTCAACAATTCATCATATTTATTAGTGACTTAGATGATGGGATAGAAGGTACATATCCAAATTGGCTATTGTCATAAAGCTGGAAGCATTCTAAGCAGTGCAGATAGAAACATAAAATTATATAAAGATATCTCTGTCTTAAAGGTGTCAAACGACTTTAAAGAGATATCAACAGTGTCATGACGAGAAAAGGCAATGTCATAATTTTAAAACATAAACTGTACCCAGTGTAGAATCTTCTGTAACTAACTTTTCTTCTTAAAATGGACACTGATGGGCTGCACAAGATGGCCACCGAAGGTCACCTGACTCTTGGCCTGTGGATTCAAGAATTGCCACACTGACTCAAAGGAATACATCCCAGACTGAGAAGTGTCAATATCCATATCCTGAGACCATCCAAGCTGCATTCCTGATTTGAATGGGTCATTCTGAAACCATGATGGTAATTGCCTCAAATCTCCAGGGTGAATGTCTTGAAACAATAATCAAGGTTGTGGCTAATCAACCTAAGCCCAACACCAGATTTAAAAGGGAGCTGAGAGAAACCCTGTGGTAAGGCAGCCATGTTGGTCTCCTTATTTATTTATTAAATGCTATCTACACAAAAAGACAACAATTGTAGAAACAGCAGCAGCAGAGAGGGCAGTAATATCTATGCCTTATGACCTGGAGAGCATACTATTGTAAGGTTTCCAAGCCTGTTCCTTTTCAAGTCCATCAATACAGCAAACCGACCTCCTGGTAATGAGTTTGCAAGTAACTAACTTTGTGACCTGCAGAAAGTCCATCTCTTCGAGAGAATCCTGCGACATCTCTGATATTCGACTTCAGCTTGAATTCAACCAACTACAGTTCAGGAGTGAAAAACCTCTTCTTCATCAGGTCTGCACCATGTGTTTCCCAAGACGATCCAATCATGTGAATTGTGAGCTATTCTTTTGTTTATAACGTGTAAACATGTAAACTATATTTTCCTCAAGTGTGTGTGTATGTGTGTGTGAGAGTGGGTGAGTGAGTGACATAACATTAGATTTTCAAGGTGAATGCATGAATAAATAATATTCTTTGTTTAAACTCACAAAAAACTTGCTGCTGGTTATTCAAATTGTCCAGACACGCAGGGATTAAAAAACACACAATTCTTCCTTTTCAAAAAACACACTGATTATGGACAGTAAGGGAAGGGAACAGGGGTTTCAGTTCTCTCTCACCCCTGTCCGTAACAATAGATGAATTGAATTGGCAAAAGGATTTCAATATAGGCAAATGTGAGGTCATCCACTTTGGACCTAAAGATTACAAATCAAGGGTGCTTTCTAAATGGTGTAAAACTAGAAACATTGGAGATCCAAAAGAGACTTCGGAATTCCAGGTGAACAGATCATTAAAATGTCATGAACAGCTACAGAAAATAACCCAAAATCTTAAAAGAGTGGCTTTAATGCCCTTTGTGCCCAGTGCCTAGAATACCAGAGGGTCTGTTAGACCTGGTTAGACCTGGACCACTGTGAGGAGTTCTGGGAACTGCACCTTAGGAACAATCTACTGACTTTGGAGAGAGTGCAGCATACTTATTTACTAAAATGATGAGGGGAGATTAAATAAACTAGCGTTACATTCCCTGGAATTCTGAAGGTTAAGAGCTGATTTGATTATGGTTTTCAAGATATTAAGGGGAACAGATAGCGAGAAGCTCTTTCTGCTGGTTAGGGAGTCGAAGATTAGAGAGCAGATTAAAAATGAAAAATTCAGGAATGGAGAAACATTTCAGGAATGAAATGCTGCTACATTCAAAAGAACTTTGGGGCTGTCTTCCGCAATGTCATGGCTTCTTTAAGCAGCAAGGTGGTTGCTGAGGGAGAGTGCAGCCCCTTTAAACAGAGGGGATTGTTGAGAATGAGTATGGCCCCTTTAAAGAAATGATCTGCTCATGGACCTTTTCTGCAGAGGGGCTGGTTTGCTGTGGGTGGGAAAGGCACCTTTAAGCTGGGGGATGGTGTTTGCTGAGGATGAGAATGATCCCTTTAAACAGAGGGTGTTTACTGATGTCATGCATGGCACCTTTAAGCAGAGGGAGTTTGCTGCAGGTTGGCGAGGCTCCTTTAAGAAGAGAGGGTTTTGTTGATGTGGACACGGCCCCTATAAGCAGGAGGGGTTTTGTTGAAGGGCAGGGGGAACCGAGGCCTCTTTCAACAGAGGGGGATTTGATGAGGGGATGAGGTCTCTGTAAAACAAAAACAGGATTTACTGAGGTTGGACACAGCATCTTAAAGTAGAAGGAGTTTGCTGTGATAGGGTGAGGCCGGTTTAAGCAGAGGGGCTTCACTGATGGTGGGCATGGCCCTGTTAAACAGAGAGGGTGTTTGCTGAAGATGCGTGTGGCTGCTTTAGGCAGCTTGCTGAGGGGTCATGGAACCTTTAGGCAGAGGGGGTTTGCTAAAGTTGTTTTCAGCCCTTTAAGCAGAGGGCATTTTCTGAGCTGGATATGTGCCCTTTAAGCAGGGGGCATTTTCTGAGCTGGATATGTGCCCTTTAAGCAGGGGGCATTTGCTACATCCTAGGGTAATAAAAGAAGTGGCTAATGAGTTAGTCGATGCGTTGGTGTTAATTTTCCAAAATTTGCTAGATTCTGGAAGTTTCCATCAGATTGGAAAGTTTCAGATATAACCCCTCTATTCAAGAAGGGAAGGAGGCAGAAAACAGGAAACTATAGGCCAGTTAGCTTGATGTCTGTCAGGAGGAAGTTATTAGAATCGATCATTAAGCAAGTTATAGCTGGGCACTTAGAAGAGCTCAAGGAAATTGGGAAGAGTCAGCATGGTTTTGTGAAAGGAAAATCATGTTTAACCAATTTATTTGAGTTTTTTGAAGGATTAACATGCACATGGATAAAGGGGAGCCTGTAGACGTACTGTACTTGGATTTCCAGGCATTTGATAAGGTACCACATCAAAGATTATTATGGAAAATAAAAGCACATGGTGTAGGGGATAACATATTAGCATGGATAGGGGATTGGCTGACAGAAAGCAGAAAGTTTGCATAAATGGGTCTTTTTCTGATTGGCAGGATATGACAAGTGGATTCCCACAGGGGTCTGTACTGGGCCCTCAACTTTTTGTGATTTACATCAATGACTTAGGTGAGGGGAGTGAAGACATGGTGGCTAAATTTGCAGATGACACAAAGATAGGTAAGAAAGTATGCTGTGAAGAGGACATGAAGAGGTTGCAGATGGATACAGATAGGTTGAGTGAGTGGGCAAAGATCTGGCAATTGGAGTTTAATGTGGGAAAATGTGAAGTTGTTCACTTTGGCAGGAAGAACAAAAAAGCAGAGTATTATTTAAATGGAGGACGACTGCAGAATTCTGAGGTGCAGAGGGATCTAGGTGTTCTAGTGCATGAATCACAAAGTCAGTATGCAGGTACAGCAAGTAATTAAGAAGGCTAATAAAATGCTACCCTTTATTATGAGAGGAATTGAACATAAAAGTAAGGATGTTATGCTTCAGTTATACAGGGCATTGGTGAGACCGCACCTAGAATACTGTGTGCAGTTTTGGTCTCCTTATTTAAGGAAGGATGTAAATGCATTGGAGGTGATTCAAAGGAAGTTTACTAGATTTATACCTGGAATGAGTGGGTTGTCTTGTGAGGAAAGGTTGGACATACTGGGCTTGTTTCCACCAGAGTTTAGAAGAGTGAGGGATGATTTGATTGACGTATACAAGATCCTGAATTACCTTGACAAGGTGGACGTCAAAAGGATGTTTCCTCTTGTGGGTGAGTCCAGAACTAGGGGGCAATGTTTTAAAATTAGGGGTCGCCCTTTTCTGACAGAGATGAGGAGAAACTTTTTCTCTCAGAGAGTTGTGTGACTTTGCAATTCTCTGCCTCAGAAGGTGGTGGAGATTAGGTCATTTTTAAGGCAAGGGAATCAAAGGTTATCGGGGTTGGATGGAACATGGAAATTGAAGCACAAGAAGATCTGCCATAATCTTATTGAATGGTGGAGTAGGCTCGAGGGGCCGAATGGTCTTATGTTCCTATGATATGGCCCTTTTAAGCAGGGGAGGGTTTGCTGGGGTAATGGAGCCCCTTTAAGCAGTCAAGGGTTTGCTGAGGAGACATGGTCCCTTTAAGCAATGATGGATTTGCTAAAGTGATGCGGCCACTTTAAGTAGTTAGGGTTTGCTGAGGGGACACAGTCCCTTTAAGTAGCGAAGGGTTTGCGGTCTCTTTAAGCTGTGATGGGCTCGCTGAGGGGACGTGGCCCTTTTAAGCCGCAGCCTCCGGACGGTCCCTGATGCAGCAGCCGGGGGGCCGCTGATTGGCTGAGCGCCGCCAGTAGCTGGTGAATTGCGGAGATTCCCCAGTCCGGGATTACTTATTCCTGGGATCTTCCTGTGCTGAAAACTCCGGAAGCTCCGGTGCTGAACCCGTTTCTGCGGCTGTGGTGAGTCCGGGTCCCCCGCTCCAGCTTCCTGTGTCCCAGCCTGTCTGCTCAGGACCCTCAACCAGCCCGGGTGCAGCTCTGATCCCTTTGGCCCCTGACACTGGACAAAAAGGGATCCTGGCTGTCTGGGCTTGTGGGTGCCTGGGTGTTTGATGAGGGGAGACTTGTAGGGGATACAGTTTCTGAACGGAAGACTCTTGTGTCTCAGTTTGTGCAGTATTGTCTATTGCAGCTGGCAGGGGTTCTGTGTGCTAACATTAGCCTCACTAGCCATGGATAAAGGAGGAGCAAAATTGACCCCAGCTTTCACTCCTGATCCCCATCCAGAGACTCTGACGGTGTGTTTGTGTTATGTGTGGGGTGCATGTGTTGTGTGGAAGGACAGGGTCAGGCCTGGTTCTGAGGTTCTCTCATTGTTAGACTCAACACTTGATGAATGGCCACTGAAGATCGGTTAGTGCCCACAAAACAGCACAGCAGTTACAGTCAGGAGAGAGACAGCATGAACAATTCTCTTAAAACTGTGTGCATGTGTGAAGGATGGCAAGCATGAGAGTTTGTAAGCTTGTTTTGTGCAGTGTGAGTCTAAAACTATAATGTTGGGTGTGTGTCAGTTTGACATCGGTGAGTGTGTTTGTGCCTCCGAAATACTTTAGAATATATTTCTGTGTTAACAGCACTACATAAAAAAGGTTTGTATTATTCCATCACTGCTGGGTAATGTTTGGAAGAATCATTGTATGTTGTTGTGAAGAAATATTGGGATTAGTGTTTTAATGTGTTGGGTTATGTTGTTGAGCTGTCTCTGGGCCAGCTTATGTTGGAGATAAGTGAGTTTCTCTGAACTGTCCAGCCAGTTTCTCCTGTTCTGTTGCAATGTGTGTTCTTAGTGATGGTCTCTCTTGAGGCCAAAGTGGACTCAGTGGGAGTGCCCTGTATCAGAAAAAAGGTTGATACAGAACTAAGGAAATAGGTTACCAAGCCTTCCTTGTCACTGTGCTCTTAAAGATGTTACACATGATGGGCTGAATGGTACCCTCCTGTGCTCTACGATTGACTGAACAATGTTTCCGTGGTGTGTGTTGTTTATCCCAGGATCCATGAGTTGAAAAGTTTTGGTATTGCCTCACTCCTGTGGTTGAATAATTCTACATTTAATTGCTTCATTGAGAACTTCTAATGACAACAGGTCTTTGGACTGCTCTCTCCATGCATGAGGACCACACTCGGGTTTCTGACAGCCCTGACCACCCGTCCCATGAAAGGAGTGAGGCACGAACCAAGGCATTGTAGAGCAGTTCACACATGATATTGGAGGGTACTGGAAGGGATCTGTGTTCATATTTAAAAGTTAGAGACTATAAAGAGAAAACTGCATTAATTTTAGAAGTTACAGGTCATGCTGGTAATTTATCAGTGGATATAATTTAATTGGATTATCAGAAGACATATGCTGAAGTTCCCCACACAAGGCTTTTAACAAAAATTAAAGATTATGGTATTAATAATTCATCGGTTCTTGCCTCTGAGCAGGAATGTTGCAGTTTTAGGAACAATACAAGGATTTGGGTCCATAATCTGGGTTAACACGTCTGTACTGAGGGAGTGCTGCATTGCCAGGAGTCCTGCCCCTGGATGAGTCATCAAACTGGAGATTATGAGGCTGCTGTGCAGCTTTAAAGATCCCATGGACACCACAGAGAGAGTAGCTGATCACTCACCCAAACGCTGTGTGTAAATTTGCGGCTGTTAATTTGTCCGCATAACATCAACCACTTTGTTTCAAAGTGCTTCACATCCCATTAATTACTGTCATTTGTTTCTGTGTGTATGTGATGAGGTCCGTTATAAATGCCAGTCCTTTTTACTTGTGAATGTAGCCTTCGACAAATCAATGAACAACTTGCATTTTTTTTTTAGCCCTTTTTAATGTAGAAAAACATCCCCAGGCATTTTGTGAGTGTTTTATTTAAAGAAAAAAACAAATGGAGGAGGAATTCCAGGGCTGGGGGCAAAGATGGGGGTTTGGATTGGAGGGGTGGGGTTGCACAGCCCAACCAATGCCTTGTTCAAGAGCCAATCTTGGGAATGCTGCACCTGGTGCTGGTGGTTTGTGGGTCTGAGCCAGGCCCAGCGGTGACCAGGATGCAGTGAGACTCCCAGCAAACCACAGGAGGCAGATGCTAGGCATTTTCAGCGGGCCAATAGATTCTATTAACAGATTCACAGAATCATTATGACACCACAGGAGTCCATTCAACCCATCAAGACCATGTCAGCTCTTGAGAACAATCCAATCAGTGCCATTTCTTCTACTCTATCCCCATAGGCCTGCAAGTTCATTTCTTTCAAGAGCCCATCCAATTTCCTTCTGAAATTATTGATTGCCTCAGTTCCCACCGCCCTCGTAGGCACTGGGTTCTAGGTCATTACCACGTGCTGTGTACAAAAAAAACATTCTTTCTCACATTCCCCCTATATCTCTTGCTCAAAACCCTAAATCTGTATCCCCTAGCTATCAGCTAATGGGAATATCTTTTCTTTACCTACCTTATCTATGTCTAAACATGTCATTATCTTGTACACCTCTATCAAATCTCCCCTCAATCTCCTTTGCTCCAAGGAGAACAACCCCAGCTTCTGCAACCAGACCTTGTAACTAAAATCCCCCCATCCCTGGAACCATTCTGCTAAATCTCCTCTGCACCCCCTCATGGACCCTCACATCTTTCCTAAAGTGTGGTGCCCAGAACTGGATGCAATACTCTGGTTGGAGCCTAACCAGAGCTTTTATAAAGGTTCAGTGTATCTTCCCTGGTTTTGTGCTCAATACTTCTGTTAATGAAGCCCTAGATCCCATATCCTTTGCTAACCACTCTCTCAATATGTCCTGCCACTTTCAAAGTTCTAGGCAAATTAACTCCCAGGTCCCTCTGTCCCTGCACACACTTTAGAACTGTGCTATTATATTGCCTCTAGCTATCCCTTTTGCTAAAATACATCACCTCACACTTCTCTGTATTAAATTCTATCTGTCACTTGTCTGCCCATTCTGCCAGCCTATCTATGGCCGGTAGCAGTTGACTAGTATTATTCCCCCGTTTGCCATTCCTCCAGGTTTGGTATCACCAGCAAATTTTGATATTTTACTCTGTATTCCAAGATCATATATATCAAAAAAAGCTGTTGTGCTAGCACTGACCCTTGGGGAACACCAATGTCAGCCATCTTCCAGTCTGAAAAATAACTGTCTACCACAACTCACTTGTTTTCTGTCTTTAAGCAATTTTTAATCCAACTGACACTGACCCTTCTATTCCATGAGTCATGATTTTGTTGTTATGTGGTACTTTGTCAAACGCTATCTTGAAATCCATATGGACAACATCCACTGAATTCCCTTGATCAACCTTCTCTGTTACTCCATCAAAACATCAAAGCACGATCTGCCTTTTACAAATTCATGCTGGCTCTCCTTAATTAACTTAAACCTCTCCAAGTGTTGGTTGATTTTTCTTTTCCTCATGCTTATTATTACTAAAACCACTGATATTAAACCAACCAGCTGGTAGTTACTAGGACTGTCCTTACAGCCTTTCTTAAATAAAGGTGTCATGTTTACCACTCCCCAATCCTCTTTCACCTCTTCCCTATATTTAGGGAAGATTGGAAGATTATGGCAAGTCTTCCCGCTATCTCCATCCCTATTTTTATTCGCAACCTGGGATGCAAGCCATCCAGACCAGAGAATGTATCCACGATAGTTGGCCTTTCCAGTGCATTCTGCCTATCAATTTTCACCCCATCCATTACCTCTACCAAGTCCTCTTTGACTGATGTTCTGTCAGCATCCTCTCCCTTACCACATACCGAGGCAAGGTTCTTATTAAGTATTCTAGCCTTGCCCTTGCCTCCAAGGATATATCACCCTCTTTGGCTCTGATAGGACCCACTCCACCTCTTTTTACCCATTTACTATTTGCATGCTGTCCAAAGATTTTTGGGTTCCGTTTTATGTTAGCTATTCTCATATTCACTCTTTGCCAGTCTTATTTCCCTCTTCACTTTGCTTCCCTTTCATAGCTTATTGCATTCTATCAAAAAAAAATGCAGTGGTCCTAGCGCTTTTAAAAAGTTCATTCCTGGGATGTGGGCTTCGCTGGCTGGGCCAGCATTTATTGCTCATCCCTAGTTGCCCTTGAGAAGGTGGTGGTGAACTGCCTTCTTGAACCGCTGCAATCCATGTGGTGTAGGCACACCCACAGCACTGTTAGGGAGGGCCTTTTTTGTGACTTTGTAGTGGTTTTTTACAACTGAGTGGCTTGCTAGGCCATTTCAGAGGGCATTTAAGAGTCAACCACATTGTATAGACCCTTGGAGAACACTGTCTGCCATCCTCCAGTCTGAAAAATCATTGTTTTCTGGCCCTCCTATTCCATGAATGTCAATTTTGTTGACTAGCCTTCATGTGGTACTTTGTCATAAGCTTTCTTAAAATCCATATAGATGACATCCATTGTGTTCTCACTGAAAAATTCATCTGACACCCTCTTCTTTTTCTCTTGTTTCATCACATTCCCCATCTCCTTCATCATCCAAGGATCCCTGGCATTGGTTCCCCTGTCTTTTGTCCTTGTTGGAATGTACTGAGCCCATCCTGACGTTTCTCCTTAAAGCTCACCCATTGTTTCATTACAGCTTTTCCTGTCAGTCTCTGGATCCACCCTCTTCCAATTTAGAAATTTTATTTTAAATTGTTCCTTGTCTTTCTTCATTACTAATCTAAACTTTATAGGAATGGGAGTAGGCCATTTGGCCAATTGAACCTGCTCCACCATTCAGTTAGATCATGGCTGATCATCTACCTCAACATCACTTTCCCGCGCTATCTCCATATCCCTTGATGTCATTAGTCTCCAGAAATCTATCGACTTCTGTCTTGAACATGCTCAATGACTGAGCTTCCACAGCCCTCTGGGATAAAGAATTCCAAAGATTCACACCCTCTGAGTGAAGAAATTCCTCCTCATCTCAGAGGAGGGTGCAACAGGGTGGATGTAGATAGGATGCTTTTTTCACTTGTTGGGATACCTCTACTTTTCGATGTTCTCAGTCTGTGTGCCGCAAGTATACCTGGCATTTATCCCCCAACCCCATTTTCCCAATAGAAGGTGGGGAATGTAAGGTTGAATAGATGTTACTGTCATTTGGGAGGGCTGTTTTCCTCAGGAGTTTGAGAGTCAGAATGGGCTTGATGAGAATTACCTATTCTCGTTCCAAGTGTACACTTTAAAGAGAGAGAAAAGAATAGGCACCCTGCAGTGCCCTTTCTAAAATCAGAACTGACTGAGATTGATCCAACTTTAAATTGGATTGAAATGGTAATGAGCTCTGCATTAGGCAGACTGAGGTGACATCGTCGGCAGACTCCCTTCAGAGAAATGGCCTGCCCCTTATTCTGAGACCATGTCCCCTGGTCTTGAGTCACCCGACAAGAAAAATATCCTATCTACATCCACCCTGTTGCACCCTGTACAAATTTTATAAGTTTTAATGAGGTCACCCTCAAGACCCGGTCTCCTCAATCTCTTCTCACAAGACAATCCCGCCATCCCAGGGATTAATCTGATGAACCTCCATTGTACTCCCTCCATGGCAAGTATATCTTTCCTTAGGTAAGGAGACCAAAGCTGCCTAGTAAGTGCTTTATGATGCTGTGATCAGTTACCCAAGTGCTGGTGCCCATACCCTTGCCATTATTATTTTAAACCCTTCACAATCACACTCGTGAGCCTCCCTGTGGGGACACTGATCCCAGTCCTGTGGAGGTGCAACCTGTCCGTTTGAACAGGTGCCTCCATCCCTGAACTGATCCTGAAGCCCCCATAATCTGAAGCCCTCATTCCTGCATCATGGTTCAAGCCATGCCTTGACCCTCGCTACCTTCCAATTTCTACTCTCATTTGCACCTGACACTGGGAATAATCCCATGATTATTCCCTTTGAGGGCCTACTTTTTTAATTTGCTCCTAAGTTCCTGAAGATCTGACTGTCAGACCCCAATACCTGGCCGCTCTGTCGCTGGCAGGTTTGGTCTCCTTACCTAAGGAAGGATATACTTGCCATGGAGGGAGTACAATGGATGTTCACCAGATTAATCCCTGGGATGGCGATTGTCTTGTGAGAAGAGATTGAGGAGACTGGGTCTTGAGGGGTGACCTCATTAAAACTTATAAAATTCGTACAGGGTGCAACAGGGTGGATGTAGATAGGATGCTTTTTTCACTTGTTGGGATACCTCTACTTTTCGATGTTCTCAGTCTGTGTGCCGCAAGTATACCTGGCATTTATCCCCCAACCCCACTTTCCCAATAGAAGGTGGGGAATGTAAGGTTGAATAGATGTTACTGTCATTTGGGAGGGCTGTTTTCCTCAGGAGTTTGAGAGTCAGAATGGGCTTGATGAGAATTACCTATTCTCGTTCCAAGTGTACACTTTAAAGAGAGAGAAAAGAATAGGCACCCTGCAGTGCCCTTTCTAAAATCAGAGCTGATTGAGATTGATCCAACTTTAAATTGGATTGAAATGGTAATGAGCTCTGCATTAGGCAGACTGAGGTGACATCGTCAGCAGACTCCCTTCGGAGAAATGATTAAACAAAAGGCAGGGATCTGCCTCTCTGAAATCCAAGCCCAGAGTAAAGCGAACCTCGCACACCCAGAGAGGAACAGGGAGAGACTGTCCGAGCCTGATTTCGGGACCCCTGGGGCTCCTTCATGGTTGTGCGTCAAGAATCTGGCCTGAAGCTCTATCCGTCCTCTCCCCACTTGTAGCCTTAGAAAATGGGTGGCCTTATAAAGGGGCTAAACCAGCTTTAGAAAAGGAGAGAGAATATAAAATCTATTTCTCTAGGTGATGGAGCTTCCAACTCCACAGAAGTGTCATCAAACAAAATTTGACACGGAGCCACTTAAGGGGATATTTGATCAAGTGAAAGTACAGCAACTTGGTTAAAGAGGCTGGTTTGAAGGTGGAGAAAGAGGTGGGGAGGTTTAGAGGGGGCATTGCAGAGCCTGGGAGCAGCTGGGCAACTGAAAACATGGCCGCCAGTGGTGGAACGATTAAAATTAGGGATGGACATGAAGCCAGAATTGGAGGGGTAAAGATATCTTGGAGGTTAATAGAGAGGGCTGAGGCTAAAGACAGCCCCTGTCATGAGTAAGATAACTAGTGCACAATCAAGTCTGAGAGAGTGCTGAGCTACTTAAGATTCAAGGAGGTGTCGAATCATTGGGTCCTGGGCACATGTAGCTGTGTAAGAAACTTCCGCTTGACCCAAGATGTGACTTGTGATCCTGTATAGCTCGATCTGAGGAGATGCTCTGATTAAAATGGGCTGCTGATTAAACCAGATCAGCTCACAAAGAAGGAAATGATGTCACTGCTAACAAGCTGCCCTAGATAAATGAGACTTTCTTTCCCCAGTAATCCCCACTTTAATCAGCTCGCTCTTTCACGTCATAACGTTATCTAACCCTTCCCATCCCATCCCTATGCCCAGAAAAAGCTCAACACAATCTGTATTTAGGAAGATATTTGGAGAATAAACTGACCAAGGAGTAGGATGGGAGGGGCCAAATTTCCATTGAATCATTGGTTTAATATTTTCCACATCAAATGGTTCTATCATTGGGTAGTTTGGGTCCCATTTTTATGGCCCCTCGAGGCTCCCAGATGCAACCACTAATACTCCTGCATCCTCTTCCTCAGTCCTGATGGACACTGTGTATTTATTTCTCACCATGAATTGCCTCTGTTACCACAGTTGCCCCGAACTCACCTCAGTGCTCCGAGAGGCCTGGATCCTCTTTGCGCTGTCTAAACCAGGATTGACTCCCAATGCTGCCAGAAGCTGGGATCTTCCCTTCCCGATGGTCCCAGAGGCCTCTGTGCTGCAGGGGAAGCGTGTGGGGGCTCTGTGATCTTCTAGACCAAGGGCACCCCTCAGGATAGAGTTAAGCCTGAATCCCCAACACACCGTACTGCCACATGATCTCTCTCTAGGCCTCGCAGACCCTCGATGCAGCCGTATTGTTGATGAGTGCCCTTGATAATTACTTGGCACCATGCCCTGTTCTTATGTCTGACTCAATGAGTAATTTGATGGGACATCAGCTACAATGTAAAAACTGTATATCTAGCACAATTCCTGTTCATCGCGCTTCATGTCACACTTTGTTTTTCAAACATTTAAAAAAAGATTCAAAACAGTGAAGTAATTTTTAATGTAAAAAAAAATGACCCAGAAATTGAAATGATTTAAATTGATGTGGGAGCTAGAATATCTGTGACTTGTGACTGACTTTACCCTTGCTTTCTTGAGGAAAGAGATGGAGGGCCAGGATTCTGACCTTCAGCCTGAAAAGCAATTCAACTCTGACCACAGCCAGTGTTTACTGAACAACAATTGCATTTGGCTGTGTTGTGCTGACTTGGATTTACCTCAGCAGTGGAATAGAACACAGTGCATTGCACAGTATAATGCTTGGTTCACATAACCTGACTTTTAAAAAATGTATTAATTTCAAGGGTGTCGCTGGCTGGGCCAGCATTTATCGCCCATCCCTAATTGCCCTTGAGAAGGTGGTGGTGAGCTGCCTTCTTGAACCGCTGCAGTTCATGTGGTGTAGGTACACCCACAGTGCTGTTAAGGAGAATGTTCCAGGCTTTTGACCCAGTGACAGTGAAGGAACGGCAATATATTTCCAAGTCAAGATGGTGAGTGATTTGGAGGGGAACTTCCAGGTGGTGGTGTTTCCATGTGTCTGCTGCTCTTGTCCTTCTAGATGGTGGAGGTTGCAGATTTGGAAGGTTCTGTCTAAGGAGCCTTGGTGAGTTCCTGCAGTGCATCTTGTAGATGGTACACACTGCTGCTACTGTGCATCGGTGGTGGAGGGAGTGATTGTTTAAGATGGTGGATGGGGTGTCGATCAAGCTTTATCCTGTTACGAGCAATGCCAAAAGAGATCAGCTAATCAATGTAAATGTTTTGCGTGTCCATCGGATTTGATGTCTCACACCAAAATGTCAAAAATAAGAAATGGTATAGAGCCAAAGTCAGTTATTTTATACTGTTTCTCTTCTGAGCTGAAGTTTGCAAGCACTTACCAATCTGCAAATTTTCCTCATTAAACAGCAATTAAACTCTTATTAGTTTAATGGTTTCTACAGTTAGTACCTGAACAGAGGCCTTAAAGGGACAGACCAGGTTAGCAGTGAACCATAATTGTGCTCCAGATCCCAGATTACTTGTAAGCAGAGCTGGGGAGATCAGCGAATGAATTGAAATTTGAATGGGTCAGTTTTGAGGTGAAGTCATTGTTGTAATTTAGGAAATATGGCAGCCAATTGGTGCAGAGCAAGCTCCCACATACAGTGACCAGGGAGGCAGTGGTGTGGTGGTATTGTCACTGGCCTAGTGCTCCAGATACACAGGATAGTGCTCTGGGGACCTGGGTTCAAATCCCACCATGGCATATGGTGACATTTAAATTCAATTTGAAAAAATCTGGAATTTAAAGTTCAGTGATTGTTGTAAAAACCCATCTAGTTCACTAATGTCCTTTTAAGGAAGGAAATCTGCTGTCCTTACCTGGTCTGGCCTACATGTAACTCTCAAATGCCCTCTGAAATGGCCTAGCAAGCCACTCAGGCAGGGCAATTAGGGATGGGCACAGCTAGCGATGCCCACATCCCATGAATGAATTTAAAAAAAATATCTGTTTTCAGTGATGTAGATTGAGGGATAAATATTGGCCAGGACAACAGGAATGACTCACCTACTCTTCTTCAAAATAATGTCATGGGATCTTTACCATCCACCTGACGCCTGCCTTAGTTTAATGTCACTTCTGACAGTTCTGAAGGAACCCATAATTTCAAAACTTGTATTTTTTGAGACAGACCTTAAATGAAAAGGGAAACAGGAAAAGGAAATGACTCTCCCAGTTTCTAAGGAAATGAAAACTGAAACTGAAATCAGAAACCAAAACTTCTGGGGAGACTGAAAATTGTTTAAACATATAAAAGGATACAGAACAATCCAAGCTCAGTAGAAGTTGATGAGTCCAGTGGTGCAGCACAGGCAGGCTGAAGAAGATGAAGGCTAGATCCACAATAAGCAAATACACATTGCTGCAGCTGCTTCTGTTTCTTGAAGATAACATTGATGGATCGATACCACCCAGACCGAGTTGAGGAGGTTCTGCAGGCGTGTACCATTTGTGGTGAAGAACGTGCCCATGGAACTCTGGTTGTGCACTGCTGTCAGCTGGAGATCAGGCTAGTCTCCTAGAAGGAGAGGAACTGAAATTCTTCATGAGGAAGACAGAGTTTGAAGGATTTTGTGACTGAGATTGATGACCTATATGCTGAATGGACAGTCGAACCAATTCAACAGATCTGTCTTAGATGTAAGTGTCATTTAATTGTGTAATTTATAGTTTATAATCGACCGCAATTTGCCTGTTAATTCATGTTTAACCAATGTTGATTGTCGGTGTTAGAGTACGGGTGGTCTGCTAGCATTTAGTGTTTGCTTTGTTTGACTGTTGAATAGTAAAAATTCTTCTGTTTTAAACTGTGGGATCTTGTGGCATCATTCTTTTTAGTAAATAATTGGGTTTTAGTTTTTTATTTAAAAATGACTGATCTCTACTAAGATTGTGACACAGGCTCACAATCTGAGGTAAGCATATTAGACGCTGAGCCAGAGCTGAAGTAGTTAAGTGGCTGTCTTCCTTTGCTGGATAGTGTTAGAACAGTCAGAACAGAGGGGGAGTCTCTAATACAAAGCAGTGTTTGTGAAGAAATGGCTGCAGCCAGACATGTTGCTTGACATTTGGTTGTTGAAAACCTTTGTGAGGGCGACTGTAAGCAAAGTTCCCTGCAAGAGTCTCCTTAACCAGATGTTCCCAGCTGCTGGGAGCTGTGGGGGGTGTGAGTTGTGGGGGGGGGGGGGGGGGGGGGGGGGGGGGGGGTTGGTGGGGGGGCAATTACTGAAGGTCATGCTTTAAGAGGGCGTGTGGGATTGAAGAATGTGAAGAAGTTGTTTGTAGTAACCAGCAACACATTAGTGCTCAATGGGCCACTGTGAACCATGGCTGCTTCCAGAATTGGACAGCCCACAGGTCACAAGGGCACAATGCTCACTCACCCAGAGCCTTCAAGCACAGGCTCCACACTCGTGAAGTTACTGAATCAGGGAAACTTGATCTCTCCACTGCAGGGGAGGGGGGCGGGGGGTGGGGGGGGGATGGTGGGGGTGGAGGAAGGGCTGGGGGATGGTGGGGGTGGAGGAATGGCTGGGGGGTGGTGGGGGTGGAGGAAGGGTTGGGGGGCTGGAGGAAGGGTTGTGGGGGGGGAGGGGTTGGAGGAAGGGTTGGGGGGTTGGAGGAAGGGTTGGGGGGGTTGGAGGAAGGGTTGGGTGTGGTGGAAGAAGGGTTGTGGGGGGCTGGGTTTGGAGGAAGAGTTGAGGGGGTTGGAGGAAAGGTTGCGGGGAGGGGGGCGGAGGAAGGGTTGCGTGGGGGGTGGGGGGATCAAGGTGGGGTGGAGGAAGGGTTGGGTGGAGAAAGGTTGGGGGGATCAAGGGGGTGTTGGAGGAAGGGTTGGGTGGTGGAAGGGGTGGGCGGAGGAAGGGGGGGTGGAGAAAGGGTTGTGGGGATCAGGGGGTGTTGGAGGAAGTGGGGTGGAGGAAGGGTTGGGGGGATCAAGGGGGTGTTGGAGGAAGTGGGGGTGGAGGAAGGGTTGGAGGGATCAAGGGGGGGTGGAGGAAGGTTTGGGGGATCAAGGGGGGTGGAGGAAGGGTTGGGGTGTGGGGGTGGGGGTGGAGGAAGAGTTGGGGGTTGGGGGTGGGGGAGGAGGAGGGGTTGGGGGTTGGGGGGTGGGGGTGGAGGAAGGGTAAAGGGTTGGGGGTTGGGGGGGGTGGGGGTGGAGGAAGGGTTCGGGGGGTGGGGGATGAGGATTTGTTGGGAGGATCAAGGGGGGGTGGAGGAAGGGTTGGGGCGATCAAGGGGGAATGGAGGAAGGGCTGCAGGGATCAGGGGTGTTGGAGGAAGGTTTGGGGGGATCAAGGGTGGGTGGAGGAAGGGTTGGGGGATGGAGGAAGGCTTGGGGAGTATGGAGGAAGGGTTGGGGGGATCAAGGTGGGGTGGAGGAAGGGTTGGGGTGATCAAGGTGGGGTGGAGGAAGGGTTGGGGGGATCAACGGGGGTGGAGGAAGGGTTGGGGAAGGTGGAGGAAGGGTTGGGGAAGGTAGAGGAAGCGTTGGGGGGGTTGGAGGAATAGTTGGGGGGGTGGAAGAAGGGTTGGAGGGGGTGGAGGAAGGGTTGAGCCATCAAGGGGGTGTGGAGGAAGGGTTGGGGGGGTCAAGGTGGGGTGGTGAGGGGGTGGAAGGGTTGAGGGGGGAAGGGTTAAGGGGGGAAGGATTGGTGGGATCAAGGGGTGGTGGTGAGGGGGCTCATGGGGTGGTGGGGGTTGTCAAGGGGTAGGGTGGTGGTGGTGGTGGTGCTGGGGGGGGCGGTGAGGGTTGGAGGTGAAAGGGTGATGGTGAAACAAAAGTTTGACCTGTCACAATCCACTTCCTCGTGGCATACAGTCGGCCTCAGTGTCTGAGGGAGCAACGGGGGGAGGGAGGGAGGGAGGGAGGGGTAAGCACACTAGGACTCTTCCTAATCATCGAGCTGTGACTCTGCTGGATTTACAAACACAGCCAATCGACTCTGTCTCCCTCTCCTCAAGTTCATAATTTTCTATCCAGTTCTCCAACAGAGTATATGAAAGATGTGCACATTGGCTTTGCTCCTTGCCTAGAGGGTTTTGTTCCACTTTTACTCCTTTTAAATGTGTTTATTTCCACTGACTACCTTCAGGGTATTTTGGTCTCTTCAATTGTTCCTGGAATCCAGATGTACTTCAGAGCAACATTAAGAGATATCAGTCAGATGGCAAAAACTCAGTCAAAAAAAGGTAGGTTTTAAGGAGACGGAGCGAGCGAGGGAGAGGTAGGAAGGGAATTCCAGAGCTAGGGGCCGTGGCAGCAGAAGGCTGAAGGAGTGATTAAAATCAGTGATATGCAAGAGGCCAGAATTGGAAGAGCGCAGAAGTCTGGAGGAAGTTAGAGATAGGGAGGGGCAGGGCCATGGAGGGGTTTGAAAACAAGGATGAGAATTTTAAATTTGAGGAGCTGATGGGTGTCAGAGAGCACAGGGAGGATGGGTGAGTGGGACTTAATGTGGGTTAGGTTACAGGCAGCTTGGAGAGAGGGGGAATATGACTGACAAGCAGGATAATTTGGCTGCCTTTGTGCAAATGAATGGGCCCTTTATTTGAAGAGAGCAGTTGGCCATGTTGTAAGTGGGGGTGGGGATTGTTCTGGAGTAGATGGATATGCTGACAGGGTGAGATGAAGGCAGG
The DNA here is from genome assembly GCF_017639515.1 of Carcharodon carcharias. Classification (NCBI taxonomy): domain Eukaryota; kingdom Metazoa; phylum Chordata; class Chondrichthyes; order Lamniformes; family Lamnidae; genus Carcharodon; species Carcharodon carcharias. The sequence goes on from NC_054473.1 coordinate 79,465,264, forward strand.
AGGAGATCCGTGTAGAGGTGGTGGGGGAGGCCCGTGTGGGGGTGGGTGTGGTGGAGGAGGCCCGTGTGAGGGAGACCCGTGTGGGGGTGGTGGGGGAGACCCGTGTGGGGGTGGTGGGGGAGGCCCAATTGGGTGAGACCCGTGTGAGGGAGACCCGTATGGGGGTGGTGGGGGAGACACGTGTGGGGGAGACACGTGTGGGGGAGACACGTGTGGGGGAGACACGTGTGGGGGAGACACGTGTGGGGGTGGCGGGGGAGACCCGTGTAGGGGAGACACGTGTGGGGATGGTGGGGGAGGCCCGTGTGGGGGTGGGGGTGGTGGAGGAGGCCCGTGTGAGGGAGACCCGTATGGGGGTAGTGGGGGAGACACGTGTGGGGGAGACACGTGTGGGGGTGGTGGGGGAGACCCGTGTAGGGGAGACACGTGTGGGGACGGTGGGGGAGACCCGTGTGGGGGTGGCCCGTGTGGGGGTGGTGGGGACGGTGGGGGAGGCCCCTGTGGGGACGGTGGGGGAGGCCTGTGTGGTGTTGGTGGGGGTGGTGGGGGAGACCCATGTGGGGGTGGTGGGGGAGACCCATGTGGGGGTGGTGGGGGAGGCCCGTGTGGGGTGGCCCGTGTGGGGGTGGTGGGGACGGTGGGGGAGGCCCCTGTGGGGACGGTGGGAGAGGCCGGTGTGGGGGTGGTGGGGGTGGTGGGGGAGACCCATGTGGGGGTGGTGGGGGAGGCCTGTGTGGGGAAGACCCGTGTGGGGGTGGGGGTGGTGGGGGAGGCCTGTGTGGGGGGTGGTGGGGGAGGCCCCTGTGGGGACGGTGAGGGAGACCTGTGTAGGGGTGATGGGGGTGGCCTGTGTGGGGGTGGTGGGGGAGACCCGTGTGGGGATGGCCCGTGTGAGGGTGGTGAGGGAGTCCCGTGTGGGGGAGACCTGTGTGGGGTTGGTGGGGGTGGTGGGGGAGACCCATGTGGGGGTGGTGGGGGAGGCCCGTATGGGGGTCGTGGGAGAGGCCGGTGTGGGGGTGATGGGGGTGGCCTGTGTGGGGGAGGCCCGTGCGGGGGTGGTGGTGGTGGCCCGTGTGAGGGTGGTGAGGGAGTCCCGTGTGGGGGAGGCCTGTGTGGGGGAGGCCCGTGCGGGGGTGGTGGTGGTGGCCCGTGTGAGGTTGGTGTGGGAGACCCGTGTGGGAGAGACTGGGTGGGGGTGGCCGGGGAGACCCGGTAGGGGTGACCGGTAAGGCTGGTTGGGGGTGGTGGTGGTGGGGGAGGCCCGTGTGGGGCTGGTGGGAAATGAGGCAGAGACTTTTGAATTCGATGCCATAGGGGAAAATAAGAATCTCCGAATGTCGATAATGATGGGCGCAATTGGGAATGAGTTAGATTCATGAATGAGGTGGAGCTCAGGAGCTTAAGTGGTTCAACCCAGAGGTGATCAAGGCACAGTCGAAGGTGTTGATGGTGGGGCTGAGGTGAAATTGGATGTACACATGGATACTGACATCATTCTTATGTGTGATGTTGCAAGGGGCAGTGTGTAGATGATCCGTAGATGGAGGTACCCAGTGTATTAAACAGATTTGCTTGCTAGCAATCTGACAGCTAGGAGTGAAACTGTATTCAAAATTCAGCTGCCCATTGTTACGGACAGGGAAGAGAGTCAAACCTGAACTCCTTTATTTTTCCCGCTGTCTGTCTGTAAGCGGTGGTGCTTTAATTTATGAAATAGGCTGTGGTGTTTTTACAACTATAAATAATTTAAGAATCACAGATTTAGATATCAGTTCATGTTATTGCTGTATTCCAGAAAGTCAGAGTCCAGTGAGGGTTCCTCCATGGAGGAGTTATAGTTCAGGCGGGTTCAGCTAGCTAAAGCTGGAGTTGCAGAATTCCTTTTAAAGTTGATGGTGACACGGCGAGGTGAGACATGGTTTGTTCAGCAGGCAATGGCAGGAATCTTCCAGAGAAATGGGCTTCAAGGAAGCATAGACTTGATACAGGCTGTTGGTTAGCCTGGAGTCCTGCTCTGGTGTTTGCAGGCTGGAGATTAAACAGCAGACCTGAGTTGCGAATCTAGAAATGTAATATTAAAACTTTCCAAGGGCCAGAAGCTTAAGTCATGTGATGTTGCCTATTAATGAGTCAACTGCAGGCTAATGAGCAGTTTCTATGCCTCTGGTCAAAATCCATTGTTCACCTTAAGAGATAGATGGTGGCTATTAGCGCCTCTGCAGATATAATGAGTTTTGATGGCTCTCCCTTTGTTGTAAAACCAGGCTGGGGAGATGGAGCCTCCGCTAGTCCCTAGTTTCATTGATTGTAATGTGCCCTCACAATGAGAGGGTTGAGATTCCACAAAGATGAGAATTGAGCTTTTGTTCTGTAACTGCTGTTGGAAATTTCCAGAAATAGTAGCTAATTTGTGAATATGTGTCTTGTAACAGCCATCTTTTAATTCAGCAAAGTCCATTTTTTAAATAAGAAGAAAAGTAATGTTTGATTTTACAGTTTATGATCTCTTTCATGACTTGGGAACATGATGCCATATCCTAATTGGCACCAAATTCTGTTCAGCCATCATCCCTGTGCTTACCCTGTGTGTTCCCGGTCCAATGCTTCAATTTTAAAATTCTCATCATGATGTTCGAATCCCTGTATGGCCCCACTCTCTCTGTGCCCCCCTACCCCTACATCCCCACCGCTCTCAATCTCCAGCCCTACAACCCTGTAAAAACTTGTGTTGCTCTAATTCTGGCCTCTTGAACATCTGCAATTTTAAATACTCCACCACTGGCTGTGCCTTCAGCTGTTTAGGCCCTAGGGTTCAAAATTGATAAGGAAGAAGTGTTGAATAGACTGTCAGTACTTAAAGTTGACAAGGTACCAAGACCGGATGAGATACATCCAAAAATATTGAAGGAAGTGAGAGTGGAAATTGCAGGGGTACTGGCAATAATCTTTCAGTCAGTCTTAGGCCTGGCCATACTTCTCAGGCTCTGCGTAATGATTCTACAGCTTATGTTTCTTTACCAACCACTCTATGCCTGTCTTCCACCAGTTACTCACTTCCTGCTGTGTCCACTCTGCTAGGTTTCTTACATTTGGTATTTTTAAACTCTCCAGCATTTCTCGGTTTATCAGTCTTTAGTAAATCATTACACACAAAAACAAAAAATGTTCGAAAAACTCAGCAGGTCTGATAGCATCTGTGGAGAGAAAGACAGAGTTAACGTTTCAAGTCCATATGACTTCTTCAGAGCCTTTATCCAGTAAATTATTCTTTGACTGTGATATAGTGTTAAGGTGGATCACTAATGTGCTGTCTGAACTCAGCACTGTCTGTCATTTCTTTTTCGAGTTTTCTATTTGAAGCACATGCTGATGAAGTTTTGACCCAAGGTCAGGGTCTCCCTCTTGGATGCCTCCCCTGCTAACTGTACAGCTTGTAGTTTCTCTTCCATATGCTCTTTTTCAACATACCACCTGCTCATCTCCTGCACAGCCTCCAGTCTTTGCAGGATAGCGACTTCTCTAGTTCTAAATTTTCATCTTGAGGGTGCTGCAAGTTTTGTGAAATCTTCTCCTTTACCTGCCTGAACTTTCCAAATTAGCCCTCTTTTTTTCTATCAAAAGTTTGTTGTGTCTTTAAATATTGACCTTGAGAATTTCAATAGCTGACTGCAACCCATTAATGTGGCTTTGCATGTTATCTCTCATAACAATGTAATCTCTCATAAACACTTTTGTTTAAACTTCTCAAATACCTCTACAAAATCATCAGCCTTCCAATTCATTGTGGACAGTAGCTATGCGTTCATTGCTGCGGCGGTGGCCATTTCATTTTTGCACGAATTGTTCAGTTTTTCCTCACTCTCTGGCACTAATTTGGGTTGAATTTTCTCAATCTAATTCAACATTAAATCCATTCAAAAGTTTTATTCTCACTCACTGACCCCTGCTGCCACCATATTACGTCTTCTGGTTCTCATAACTTTGAAATAATCACTCTTTTAAACTCAAAATGCTGTAACTTCATTGAGTATATTTACTGCTGCTTTCCATGTGGCTGGTGGACTGATGCATTGTTGCTTGGCACCTGACTGCAGTGTGGGAGTGAATGGCCAATCTAATGTGATTCTGCAGGATGGAAATAAACAGGAAAGAGTTAATGTATTAATATCTGTCATTGGCTGTAAATGGACATTTCATTTCTGAAATATTTCGGAAACATTTCTCGGCACAGGCTATCATGGCTTTAATATTTATTTATACAGAGCAAGAGCCAGACACAATCTGCCTGTTAAATCTCTGACTGGAATTGTGATCAGAGCTAATAGTAGGGCTGTCCCACTGAAGGTTACAGTGGGGATTTGAAGCAAAACTTTAGCATAGAGAAAAAGGGAACTGTCCCAGTGGCTCAGCTGGTCCATGCACTTCCCTGGCTGGCACTAAACACCAGTCCCAAGTTTCAATAGTCAAGTAATCTCAGGCCAGTGATTTGGTTATTGCAATTTGACCCACTACCTCTGGGCGGGGGAGGGACTGAGAATTCCCAATCCTGACATGTTGGTCAACAATATCCCAGTCAAAGTGTGGATGGTAGGTGCATACACATTACATACAAATCAAAGTAATGAGTTGAGCTTTTAAATGAGGGAGGTTGGGTGTTGTGAAATTTAGGGGTATAGGTTCATAATACATAAAAGCAGAATGCTGGAAATATGCAGAGAGGGGGGAATAACATTTCAGGTCAATAACTCTTTGTCAGAACATAAGAAATACAATGACTCATGTAAATTCTTTTCCTCTTTCCACAGGTACTGCTAGACCTGCTGAGTATTTTCAACATTTTCTATTATTTCAGATTTCCAGCAATTGCATTATTTTGCTCTTATATTAAAGATCATCAAAAGGGCAATAAAATACTCTATTTTATGGCATGCAAAAACCTCTTGCATTTATATGGTGTCCTTAGTGAAATTGCCTAAAGCATAAAATTATTTTATGGATTGCTGTCAAATGTTACGTTTGTTTTATTCTTTCATGGGACATCGCTTGCAAAGCCAGCATTTGTTGCCCATCCCTAATTGCCCCTGAACTGAGTGGCTTGCTAGGCCATTTCAGAGGGCAGTTAAGGGTCAACCACATTGCTGTGGGTCTGGAGTCACATGTAAGCCAGACCAGGTAAGAATGGCAGATTTCCTTCCCTAAAGGACATTAGTGAATCAGATGGGTTTTTACGACAATTGATGATAGCTTTATGGTCATCATTGTTGGGGATAGTGTTGGTTACAGTACTTGTATGTTAAATAAGCCATCGTATTCTTCTGTAAGTTTTGATTAACTACTTGTAACTATATACAACTATACAGTAAAGTACAGGTAAGGAGCTATCTCCATCCTAGGTCTTATCACATCTCTGCCAACACCACACTGACCTTAGATCTAGGCCATGTGCCTTCTTACATCACTCTGTGGGTGGTACTGTACTGAGTCCTACATTAACCCTGTACATACCAGACCATTCTATGCAACCATTACTGAGCATAGCTTTAAATTCCACCAGCTGCCATGGTGGGATTTGAACCCAGGTCTCCAAAGCATTAGTCTGAATTTTTGGATTCCTTGTCCAGTGACATTACCAATGGTGATGTTAGAGCAAGTGGAAAACAGATTGGTCCAAGAGGTGGGTTTTAAAGAGAATCTAAAGGAAGAATGCAAGTTAGAGAAGTGGAGAGATTCAAGGAGGGAATTCCAGAGCTTAGACAGCTGAATGTAAGGCCGCTGACAGGGGGCAAAGAAAATCAGGGAACTAATATAAAAGTTGAGATGAATGAATGAATCTTATAAAAGTTTAGCAAGAGCACAGTTAGTGTACTGTGTGCAGCATTGAGCTCCACACTATAAGTATGGATATTAGACAAGAGGGTACATCACAGATTCACAAAGATGTTGCCTGCTTTGAGGAAATACAAATAGGAAGAAAGACTTGAAAAATTGGGGCTTGTTTCATCTGGAGGTTAAAGGGATGATTTTTGCAAAAGGTCTGCTTAAAATGTTAAGGAATGGGACTGGGCAAATATAAACCAAGGAACTGAAATTGGCCTTGACTGGTGGAGAATTAGAAATCTGTTTTACACACAGTGTAATGTTCTTTACAATGCTGCAGTATGAAGTGCGCTGCTGATTCCCCATTGCTTGTTTTACCTTACTGTCCAAAATGAATGTGACCCCTGTTCCATTTTCAATGCTGAAGGGATGTCGATATTGTTAGGAAAGAGAGAGTTTAAGTAAGTTACATTGGTATTTGTGGGCGTTAGAAATGAGTTTTATCTTTAAGGTTTAAGTTTGATTTGTATTTATGTATCTATGTTAAGAAAAGGTCAAGTTGAGTTTTAGTTTCACTTTAAAAGGTGCCAGCATTTCTAATGAGAGTTTACAACTGTAAGAGAGGTCAAACAAACACAAAAGTAGAAAAACTGGGCTGTTGCCTAGCAACAGAGGTCCAGAGAGGCCAATCCCCCCCACAGACACGCACGCAAGAAACTAGAAACAACAGTTTTTGAGTTCAGTTGTTGAAGACAGCTGCCAGGCAGAAACAGCTAGTCCCAAGCTAAAGAAGAAAGTCCACAAGAATCCAAGGGGGTGGAACAGGAGAAAGTCCAAAGCAGACCTCCTTGTCAAAGGAAGGACAGGAACTTGGAAAAGGTACTGTTAAGAGTAAGGGGCAGAGAAAGGCTCCAAACTTCAAGCTTAAAGCTCCAAGCTGCAGGAAGCAAAGCCAAAGTGATATAAAGGCTTGTAAGAAGTCAGAAGGTCCAAAGAGACAACTGATGGTCTGTAACTGCTATGGTCAGGTGAAGCAGTGATGTACTGTTGACAGCAGAGTCGGTGAGAGATAGTGCATGGAAAAAGTCTTGAATGCGTGCGGTGACCATGGGGAGAGGAATATCGGAAGGAAAGTTCGAAACCCTGAAGGTGAACCCTTGCGGAAGGCGTCAGTTTGGGAGAAGATTCCGAGGCGAGTTCTTGGAAAGTGTTGATTGGAAATCCTCATGTGAAAGATAGAGCTCAGTGAGACTGGTTGGCTCATGGTGTAACAAGCGTCTGGGGGTAGTTGAGGAGAGATCCATAGCATCTGTCTGGGGTGGCATCTGTCACTTCGTTTTAGAGTGTGGTGTGTCTGACCACTGGTTGCCAATTGGTTTACATGGACTGTACTTATTGTGAACATTAGACTGTATGATAGCTTATATAACTTGTGTTACCCTTACAAATCTGTATATATCTGTAAAGGTATAGTTCTGGGTGACGGAGTATTGTAATATGGTTCTTATCTTTTCTTGTTTAATAAATGTTTTATGCTTTTGTTAAAAGTTCATTCAGTGATTCTGCTCAGTAGCCCCTCTCCACGTGTCTAAACAAACAAATAAAAGTTAGGATCCATCAAGCTAGGTTCCAGGGGTAATTTCAGCTGGGATCATAACAAGATTAAAATATAAGAAATTTTGGAGCAGGAGCTCAGTTTTTAAAGTGTTGTGAGGTTGTGGCATTGTAATGCCTCGGAAACCATGTCAACATTTAATAGCTGAGCTAGATAGATTGAGCAAATTGAAACAAAGGGATATGGGAAGAGGAACTTACCAAAGCTCCTTAGACAGCATCTTCCAAACCCATGACCACTAGCATCTAGAAGGACAAGGGCAGCAGATAGATGGGAACACCACCACCAGGAAGTTCTTCTCCAAGTCACTCACCATCCTGACTTGGAAATATATCGCCGTTCCTTCACTGTCGCTGGGTCAAAATCCTGGAACTCCCTCCCTAACAGCACTGTGGGTGTACCTACACCACATGGACTGCAGTGGTTCAAGAAGGCAGCTCAAGAGTAACTAGGGATGGGCAATAAATGCTGGCCCAGCAGCGAAGCCCACATCTTGTGAATTAATAAAAAAAAATTTAAAAAAAAAGACAGGCACATGGGATAAGCACTACTGCTCAGGTGATGGATTAACAGCAACACGGAGTGGATGGAGCATATGGCCTGTGTCTTCCTGTTGTCAGTTCCACGCAGTGATCTTTGTTTCAGTCAAAGGCCTTTTGCCAAGATGAAGCATCTGGTCTGCAGCTTTAACTAGCAAACCTTCCATTGTTAACTTCGAGTTTAGTCAATTGAAGCTGATGCAAATAATGCAACTTTGGACCAAAAATGAGTTGTTTGGCCTCTTTAATGAGAGAGACTCAGGTTTTCCAACATGGTTGTCCCCCTCACTGATGGAGATGTTTGAATGTCACCCACAGCTGGTCCACTTGTTCTACCACTCCCTGGAACCACTGCTGATTCAATGGGGCAGGGGGATCTGGGAGACACCAGGGAGCTCAGTGAGCCTGCTGACTGCTGTACACTCAGATCGCAAAGCAAACAAGGCTGCAGATTTTACTGTCTTGGAGACAAAGTTTGACAGTCCTGGTTTTTGGATCTTGGAGTCAGCGCATTTTAGTCAGAACGCTGTGCTGCCAGATTTCCCTCCGAGACATTAGATAATCCCTCACCCGATTTATATGTCTGTAATTGAGGAATCTCTTGTAGGATGGAAGCCCGCAGTGTAAGAGAGTAGTATACTTTGAAAGGACCAGGAAAAGAGATGAAACGGGGAACGGATGATGGGATTTTAATTTAATTAAGTTTGAGGCAAGTACTTTGCCAAAAACCTTTCTTTTAAGTTTTTTAAACTCCTTGCAATTTTCCCTACTCTCCTGAAACTCAACATTGTTGTCCCTCTGGCACTTTGGTACCATAGAAAAGTTTCAGCATAGAAAGAGATCATTCAGCCCCTCGTGTCTGCACCAGCCGAAAAATAAATTTTTTTAAAAAACTAGCTGCCCATTCTAACCCCACTGTCCAACACCCAGTCCATAGCCTTGCAGGTTACAGCACTTTAGATGCAGATCCAGGGGCCTTTTAAATGAGTTGAGGGTTTCTACCTCCACCACCAAACCAGGCAGGGAATTCCAAACACCTACCACCCTCTGGATGAAGAGGTTTTTCCTCATGTCCCCTCTAATCCTTCTACCAATCACCTTAAATCTGTGCCCCCTGGTAGTTGACCTCTCCACCAGGGGAAACAGGACAACCATGTCTGCTCTGGTCTAGGTCCCTCATAATCTTGTACAGCTCAATCAGGTCACCCCTCAGCCTCCTCAGTTCCAAGGAAAACAACTCCAATCTTTCCGCATTGCTGCAATTTTCAAGCCCTGCCAACACTCTTGTAAATCTCCTCTGTACTCTCTCCAAAGCAGTTATGTCCTCCTGTAATGTGGCGACCAAAGCTGTACACAAAATTCCAGCTGTGGCCTAATCAGCATTTTATACAGTTCTATCATTATATCCCTGCTTTTGTATTCAATACCTCGTCCAATAAAGGAAAGCATTCCAAATGCTTTCTTTACAACCTTATCCACCCCTGCTGCCAAGTTCAGGGACCTGTGGACGTGCACATCAAGGTCCCTCAATTCGTCTACCCCTCCCAATATCCTCCCATTTATTATGTGTTCCCTAGCTTTGTTTGCCCTCCCCAAATACATTACCTCACACTTCTCTGGATTGAATTTCATCTGCCACTTTTCCCCCACTCACCAAACCATTGATGATATTCTGGAGACAACAACTTTCAAGTACACGGCCAATTTTTGTGTCATCTGCAAATTTCTCAATCATGCCACCCACATTTAAGTCCAATCATTAATATATAAAACAAAGAGCAAGGGCCCCATCATTGATCCCTGTGGAATGTCACTGGAAACCATTTTCCATTCACAAAAAAATCCATTGACTATTACCCTTTGTTTCCTGTCACTGAGCCAATTTTGCATCCAACTCGCCACCTTTCCCTTGTATCCCATGAGATCTCACTTTCCTGACCAGTCTGCCATGTGGGACTTTATCAAATGCCTTATTGAAATCCATGTAGACAACATCCATTGCACTACCCTACCCTTATCAATCCTCCTTGTTACTTCTTCAAAAATTTCGATTAAATTAGTAAAGCACTACCTTCTCCTAACAAAACCGTGCTAGCTATCCCTGATTAATCCATTCCTTTTTAAGTGACAGTTTATCCTGTCTCTCAGAATTAATTCTAATAGCTTGCCCACCACTGAAGTCAGACTGACCGGCCTATAATTATTTGGTTTATCCCTCGCACCCTTTTTAAATAATGGTACAACATTCGCAGACCTCTAATCCTCTGGTAGCTCACCTGTATCTAGTGAGGATTGGAAAACTATCCTCAGAGCATCTGCCATTTCCCCCCCACCTTCCTTTAACAGCCTGGGATACAATGCCTTTGGCCCTGGCAATTTATCCACCTTCCAGGATGTCAGTCCCTCCAGTACATCCTCTCTCACAATGCTTACTGTATCTAATATTTCACACTCCTCCCTTTTAACTAGAATATCTGCATCATACCTTTCCTTAATGAAGAAAGAGACTAAGCACTCATTGAGAACCCTGCCACATCTTCAGCATCAGGGCACAAGTTGCCATGTACATCTCTGATCGGCCCTACCCCTTTCCTTAGTTATTCTCTTACTTTTAATGTACTGGTAAAACATCTTTTGGTTTTCTTTGATTTTACCTGCCAATATTTTTTCATTTCCTTTCTTTGCTTTCCTAATTACCTTTTTTATTTCACCCCTGTACTTTCTATAATCCTCTAAATTTTCTACAGTATTAAGTTTTTTGAGACTGTCATAAGCTTTCTTTTTCTGCTTTACCTTACATTGTACACTTCTAGATAACCAGGGGGGCTCTAAATTTGGCAGTACTGCCCTTTTCCTTTGTGGGGACATGTATACACTGTACCCATAGAATTTCGCCTTTGAATGCCTCCCCTGGTCTATCACTGATCTCCCTTCAAGTAGCTGTAACCAGTTCACTTTCACCAGATCACCTCTCAGCTTCGTAAAGTTTGTCTTTCCCCATTTTAGAACTTTTACTCCTGTTCTACCTTTATTCTTTTCCATAGTTATATTACATCTAATTGTATTATGGTCACTATCTCCAAAATGATCCCCCACTGCTACTTCATCCACTTACCCAGCTTCATTTCCTAAGACTAAATCTAGAATTGTTCCCCCTCTCATTGTGCTTGTTATGTGCTGGCTAAAATCGTTCTCTTGAATGCAGTTCAAGAATTTTGTGTCCTCTGTGCCTATTACACTGTTCGTATCCCAGTTGATATTAGGGTGGTTGAAGTCCTCAACTATTGTTGCCCTATTATTTTTGCATTCAGAAATTGGCCGACATATTTGCACCTTTATCTCCATCTCACTGTTTGGGGTCTATAGTACACTCCTAGAGGTGTGGCTGCCCCCTTTTTTATTTCTGAGCTCAAACCCATATGGTCTCATTTGATGATTCATTTAGTATATTATCCCCCCTCACAGCTGTAATTGATTCTTTAACCAATAATGCTACACCCCACCTTTTTTAACACCCCTCCCTATCCTGCCTGAAAACTCTATATCCAGGGATGTTGAGCTGCCATTTTTGCCCCTCCTTTAAGCAAAGTTTCCGTTTTAGCGATGATATCATGCTGCCATGTGTCTATCTGTGCCCTCAGCTCATCGACTTTATTTATTATACTTCTTGCATTTAAATAAATATTTTACAACATTGCCAAATTCCTGTGCTGTAAACCTTTTAACCTTTGTTTCTTCTGTCTTTCAGAGTCACCTGCTAATTTTCTGTCTCTCGTTTGCTGCTCATAATTTGTTCTATTTGAATCTGCCCTCAGGTTCTCATCCCTGTGCCAATCTAGTTTAAACCCTTCCAACATTAGCAAAATCTCCCATCAAGGACATTCGTCCCAGTCTTATTCAGGTGTAGACCATCCAGCTTGTACAGATCCTACCTTCCCCCGAACTGGTCCCAGTGCCCCAGAAATCTGAAGCCTTCCCTCCGGCACGATCTCTCCAGCCACACATTCACCTGGTGTATTCTCCTATTTCTATACTCACTAGAATGTGGCCTTGGGAGTAATTCAGAGATTACTACCTTTTGAGGTCCTGCTTGCTAATCTTTTTCCTAACTCTGTAAACTCAACTTGCAGGACCTCATCACTTTTTCTACTTATATAATTGGTACCAATGCAGACCGTGATCTCTGGCTGTGCACCCCCCTGCCCCCCTGCAGAATGCTCTGAAGCCACTCAGTGATATCCATAACCCTTGCACCAGGAAGTCAACATACTATCCTGGAATCACATCTGCGACCACAGAAGTGCCTGTCTGTTCCCCTAACTATAAAATCCCCTACCATTATTGCTCTCCTGTCTTTTCTCCTCCATCCCTGCACAACTGAGCTACCCATGGTACTCTGGTCATGACTCTCGCTGTTCTCTTCAGAGGAACCCTCTCCCCCATTGGTGCTCAGAGCTGAGTACCTGTTAGAAAGTGGGATGTCCTCAGGGATCTGCTGCACTACCTGCCTTGTCTGTCTGGCAGCCACCCCAGTCCCTCTCTGCCTGCTCTTTCTTAAGCTGTGGGATGACTACCTTCTGAAACGCGCTAACCACATAGCTCTTATCTTCATGAATGCACCTCAGTGACACCAGCTGCTCCTTGAGCTCCAAGATACAGCGCTCGAGTTTTTCCATTTGGTGGCACTTTCTGCACATGTAGTTGTCCAGGACATGCGTAGCATCCTGGAGTCCCCACATGGTACAGGATGTGCACTCAACAGGTATGAGCAGCCCTGCCATGCCTGGAATTATTTATTTACTGCACCAAGTGAGTGCTGGCAGATTACACACTGGAGCTTCCCAATGAATCCTTTGTTCATGTGCGTGTGCTTTTCAATTGAGCTTTGTTGGATAATGATCAGAAGCAGGAACCCAAGCCCAGGGGCACTAAAGCCAATTGTTGATTCATCTGGGATTGCCTGGACGATGATCGAAGCCGCCTGGTCATTGTGACTCAGTGCTGCTCAGGTGAAGCCTCTACGCACTAGGCCATATGACAAAGATTAGATCAATTTACCACCAGGATCCTTCATCATACTATTAGTTGATCAAGAAAAACAAAGTCAAGTTAAACTCGCCTTTTTAAATCATATAAATCTACCTATAATATTAGATTTGTGTATAGTGGCACCTGTTGCATTCAAATCAATGATTCTTCAGGGGAATGTAGCCAGAGCCAAGTTCGTGGAACCCTGGGTGGTTCAGCTGCAGAAGGACAGAAAGATGAGTGTAAGATCAATAAGGAATTCGTTAGTCGGGGCTCAGACAGGTGTTTCTGCAGCCGTAGACGTGACTCCGGGATGGTATCATGCCTCCCTGGTGCAAGGGTCAAGGACGTCACAGAGCGGCTGCAGGACATTCTTCTGGGGGAGGGTGAACAGCCAGTGGTCCACATCAGTACCAACAAAATAGAAAGAGGGATGAAGTCCTGAAAGCAGATTTTAGGTAGCTAGGAAAGAAATTAGAAAGCAGGACCTCAAAAGCAGTAATTTTAGGATTACTCCCAATGCCACGTGCTAGTGAGCATGGGAATAGGAGGCAAAAACAAAAATAGCTGGAAAAACTCAGCAGGTCTGACAGCATCTGTGGAGAGGAACACAGTTAACGTTTCGAGTCCATATGACTCTTCATCAGAACTAAGGAAAAATAGAAATGAGATGAAATATAAGCTGTTTAAGGGGTGTGGGACAGGTGGAGCTGGATAGGAGAGAGGAAGTGAAGGGGCAGGTGTTGCATCTTTTGCGTATGCATGGGGAGGTGCCGTAGATGGGGGTTGAGGAGTAGGGGGTGATGGAGGAGTGGACCAGGGTGTCCCGGAGGGAACGATCCCTATGGAATGCCGCCGGGGTGGGGGGGGTGGTGAAGGGAAGATGTGTTTGGTGTTGGCAGCATGCTGGAGTTGGCGGAAATGGCGGAGGATGATCCTTTGAATGCAGAGGCTGGTGGGGTGATAAGTGAGGACAAGGTCGACCCTATCATGTTTCTGGGAGGGAGAAGAAGGCGTAAGGGCGGATGTGCGGGAGATGGGCCAGACACAGTTGAGGGCCCTGTCAACGACCATGGGTGGAAAACCTCGGTTAAGGAAGAAGGAGGACATGTCAGAGGAACTGTTTTTGAAGGTAGCATCATCAGAACAGATGCGACGGAGGCGAAGGAACTGAGAGAATGGGATGGCGTCCTTACAGGAAGCGGGGTGTGAGGAGCTGTAGTTGAGGTAGCTGTGGGAATCAGTAGGCTTGTAATGGATATTGGCGCACAGTCTATCACCAGAGATTGAGACAGAGAGGTCAAGGAAAGGCAGGGAAGTGTCAGAGATGGACCATGTGAAAATGATGGAGGGGCGGAGATTGGAAGCAAAATTAATAAATTTTTCCAGGTCCCGACGAGAGCATGAAGCAGCACCAAAGTAATCATCGATGTACCGGAGAAACAGTTGTGGGAGGGGGCCGGAGTAGGACTGGAACAAGGAATGATCCACATACCCCATAAAGAGACAGGCATAGCTGGGGCCCATGTGGGTACCCATAGCCACACCTTTTATTTGGAGGAAGTGAGAGGAGTTAAAGGAGAAATTGTTCAGTGTGAGAACAAGTTCAGCCAGACGGAGGAGAGTGGTGGTGGATGGGGATTGTTCGGGCCTCTGTTCGAGGAAGAAGCTAAGGGCCCTCAGACCATCCTGGTGGGGGTTGGAGGTGTAGAGGGATTGGGCGTCCATGGTGAAGAGGAGGTGGTTGGAGCCAGGGAACTGGAAATTGTTGATGTGACGTTAGGTGTCAGAGGAATCACGGATGTAGGTGGGAAGGGACTGGACAAGGGGAGGGAGAAGGGAGTCAAAATAACGAGAAATGAGTTCCGTTGGGCAAGAACAGGCTGACATGATCGGTCTGCCGGGACAGTCCTGTTTGTGGATTTTGGGTAGCAGGTAGAAGCGGGCCATTCGAGGTTGGGCGACTATGAGGTTGGAAGCTGTGGGAGGAAGATCCCCAGAGGAGATGAGGTCAGTGACAGTCCTGGAAACAATGGCTTGATGTTCAGTGGTGAGGTCGTGGTCCAGGGAGAGGTAGGAGGAAGTGTCTGCGAGTTGATGCTCTGCCTCCGCGAGGTAGAGGTCAGTGCGCCAGACAACAACAGCATCACCCTTGTCAGCGGGTTTGATGACAATGTTAGGGTTGGACCTGAGAGAACGAAGTGCGGTAAGCTCAGAGAGAGACAGATTAGAATGGGTGAGAGGAGCAGGGAAATTGAGACGACTAATGTCACGCCGACAGTTCTCAGTGAAAAGATCAAGAGAAGGTAAGAATCCAGAGGGAGGGGTCCAGGTGGAGGGAGAATAATGGAGGTGGGGAAAAGGATCCGTTGAACGGGGAGAGGACTCCTGCCCAAAGAAGTGAGCACGGATGGATGTTGGTGTCGATGAGTTGTTGGAGCTTGCGTTCCTTAGCACTTGAGAGAAAGAGAAAAAGTTTCTTGTAGAGGCGTCAGATGAGATGAAGAATAAAATGAAACTGGGGGCATGCGCAGCTTTGAAAAAGGGAGCGGCGGTGCTGCTGGAGGGAGAGGTTGAGTGTGTTCATATGGCGGTGCATGGCACTGAGTGTGGATCTCAGAATACGACGGGAACAGCAGTCCGAGAAGCGTTTTATGTCCCGGAGATACCTGTCATCCTGGGTGGGTTCGAAACATGAGGGATGGAATTTCAGTTGAAATCCACGTGGGGTAAGTTGGAGACGGAGACAGTCACGGAGAAAGGAAATATGGCTGTGAAAGGGACCGTTCCCTCCGGGACACCTTGGTACACTCCTCCATCACCCGCTACTCCTATGGCACCTCCCCATGCATACCTGCCCCTTCACTTCCCCTCTCCTCACCGTCCAAGGGTTCAAATACTCCTTTCAAGTGAAGCAGCATTTCACTTGCATTTCCCCCAACTTAGTCTACTGCATTCATTGCTCCCAATGCGGTCTCCTTTACATTGGAGAGACCAAACGCAAACTGGGCGACCGCTTTGCAGAACACCTGCGGTCTGTCCGCAAGAATAACCCAAACCTCCCTGTCGCTTGCCATTTTAACACTCCACCCTGCTCTCTTGCCCACATGTCTGTCCTTGGCTTGCTGCATTGTTCCAGTGAAGCTCAACGCAAATTGGAGGAACAGCACCTCCTCTTCCGACTAGGCACTTTACAGCCTTCCGGACTGAATATTGAATTCAACAACTTTAGATCTTGAACTCCCTGCTCCATCCCCACCCCCTTTCTGCTTCTTCCCCCTCCCTTTTGTTTTTTCCAATAATTTATATAGATTTTTCTTTTCCCACCTATTTCCATTATTTTTAAATCTATACCTTTTATGCCCTGTTAGTCGTATTTCACCCCACCCCCACTAGAGCTGTACCTTGTGCGTCTTGCCATCCATTCTTAATTAGCACATTCTCTTAGATAATATCACCACCTTCAACACCTCTTTGTTCTTTTGTCTGTGACATCTTTTGATTACCTGCTCCTATCACTGCTTGCTTGTCCCTACAACCACCCCCCCCCCCCCCCCCCCACCTTAAACCAGCTTATATTTCACCCCTTTCCTAATTTTACTCAGTTCTGTTGAAGGGTCATGAGGACTGGAAACATCAACTTTATTCTTCTCCGCCGATGCTGCCAGACCTGCTGAGTTTTTCCAAATACTTCTGTTTTTCTTTTGGATTTCCAGCATCCGCAGTTTTTTGTTTTTATCTCTGTGTGACTTTTCATTTGTTTTTCTGTTTTCTGTTAAACTGTACACCAGTGGCTCTTGCTCGGGCCTTGGGAGGAAGACATGAGGGAACCTGGGCTTGTCTTTCTTTGGAAAAAGGATTTTGAACTGAATTAACCAAATTTTCAAGATTATGAAGCAATTGATAAAAAAAAACCCTAATATTTCCCTATGGCTCCTTCCTGGACTTCAGGACACCCCAAAGCACTTTATAGTCAATGGAAGACTTCTTTTTTTGAAGGAGTGTCACCATTGTATTATAGCTAATGCAGCCATTTTGTGCACAGCAAGTTCCCTAAACTGCAATGAGATAATGACTGGATACTATGGGCTGAAATTTTACATTGAGGCGCTGTCTCTGTCTCCTGACAGAGAGGTCGATGATGAGCCTCTCGCATGGCAGGAAATCCCCAGCCTAATTTTTACAGCTGTCAGCCTGTTAACTTGCTCAAGGCAAAACTTCAGCCCTCATGTTGAGAGGAAGTCCCACCTCTTTAGCTGCTAGCCAATCAGATGGCAAGGGACTCTCCAGTCCCATCAGCACCACCAGGAACAGTGGCCACTGCAGCCACTTCCACCCCAACAATTGTTGTTGGAGCCAGACACTGAGGCAAGGAGATGTGGGGGCTGTGGGCAGGGAGTATCCTGGGGGAGAGGAGGGGGGAGTGGCCCATTCACTATAGAGCCCCTGACAAGGCAACCTATCTTCTCTGCTTTGGTATGTCAGCCTGAGGGCAGGCTATTTAACAGCATCTTGCCCAGTAGATGGTACCTGTAGGAGTGTCAGCTTAGATTTATACTCAAATCTCAGACCCAGATGTGAGTGTGCTGCCACTTAGCCACAGCCAGGTTCATTCAACTGAAGGGTTCAAATTCCAAGTGCACAATTAGAAATGGAAGGAGGTGATGGTAGGAGGAGGAGTCAGGTGAAGATGTGAATCTAGGAACAGGCAGAGGCCATACAGTTAGAACATGGCTGATCTATACCTCAATTTCATTTAGCTGCATTTGCTGCATTTCCTTACCCAACAGAAATCTATTCAGTCCAATGTTGATAAGCTTCATTTGACCAATATCCGCAGGCATTTGATGGGGAGAGTTACAAATCTCCACTACCCTCTGTGAAGAACAACATCCTGGTTTACCCCTGAACAGCCTAGCTCTAATTTTAAGATTGTGCCCCTTCATTCTGGATTCCTCCATCAGAGGAAATAGATTCTCCATAGAATCCATAGATTCTCAATCCCTTTATCATTTTAAAAACCTCAAATCGATTACGCCTTAATTTATATAAATCTAGTCTATGCAACCAGTCCTCCATATATTAAACTATAGCAGGAGGTAGCAGAAAAAGTCAAGGAAGTGGCTGGGGTGTAGAGAGAGCTGGGGGTGGGGGGCAAGATTGAGCAATACATTGAGAGGGTGAGGTTGGGAAAATATGGGCAACCAGAGGGAAAATTACTCTGTGTCTTCACTAAAAGCCAGAGTTAAAAAAGGAAAGACTTGCATTTATATAGCACTTTTCATGAAGACCATATGTCTCAGTGTTTTACAGCCAATGAAGCATTTTTTGAAGTTGTCATAGACAATGTATGCAATATCTTTCTGCCATAATCAGTATGTGCCTTTTCTTACTCTTGGAGCATGTATTCCAATTAAATAATTCGGCAGCAAGCTTTTGTGAGTTTAACATAAAGGTTATTTATTCTCACACACTCCCAAATTAATGCAATGTCACACACAATCTAACGCACACATGCCCACAAAGATTGGATACAGCTAAAGGTAGTGCACTTTTACAGATTACAGTTACTTCAGTCTCTGATTTACGATCTCTGGTCTCCCATGAGCCAGGCCTATGGCTTCTTGAATGGATTCGATAATCTAAAGTTGAAGTGAGTGCCTTGTAAAGTGAAGGGTTCACAGCAGATTGTGAGGTTTGTTGTAGTCAGATATCTAAGAGGTTGATTCTCAGGTGAACTTTGAAGCTGGTACAGGTTAAGTACTTTGGCTGCTTGATGACTTGCAACTAAGTTCAGAGTCTGGTTCTCAGACTGGCTTACAATTGATGGGTCTGATGATCATTTGGGTTGAGGGTTAATAATGGTGCAGTCTCTGAACACAGTTTTGATCACATGACCACTAGATTCACACTTCTGATGCCCTCCCAGTCTAGTTTGAATGGGGGAGGTCATTGTGATACAAAGGGAAGTTGTTAATCGCCATTGAGTTTTGATCATCTTTTGTCCAGTATGAAACGTGGAGACAAGCATCCTGGAAACTCCATAGTCTTTAGGTATTAGCCCATCCTCATACAATGAGATGTGTCAATTCCACAAATGGCTGTGAAGTACCCTCACCTTAGTGCATATTTAATTAGGTATTTGCTGGAATTTAATATTGTCCGTAGTCCAAAAGTCATATGATTTGTAGCAGCCATCCTAACACCTTGTTTGTGTTCAATTTTTAAAAGTATTGACTGAAAGTCCATAATATGACATGGCCGTACTGGGCATGACAAAATGTAGTCACTGTTGTAATGTGGGAAACACAGCAGCCAATTTGCACACAGCAAACTCCCACAAACAGCTATGGGATAATGGACAGATAATCTGTTTTTTGTAATGTTAATTGAGGGATAAATATTGACCAGGCCACTGGGGAGAACTCCCCTGTTATTCTTCTTCAAAATAGTGCCATGGGATCATTTGCATCCACCCAAGCAGGCAGATGAGACCTCAATTTAGAGTCTCATCTGAAAGATGGCATCTCCAACAGTGCATGCAATGCTACCTCAGTAAACATGCATTGGAGCGTCAGCCTTGATTTTTGTGCTCAAGCCCTGGAATGGGTCTTGGAATCCTATGATTCAGAGCAACAGAGATACCAACTGAGCCATGGCTGACACATATGAAAAAGTGATGAGTGCACTAACTTCGACACAGAGTGAGAGAGAGAGAGATTGATCCTCCTTCTTCTTCAGAATAGAAGCCTCTACAAAATCTACTGATGAAAGATGTAGAAATTTTGGAGAGCACTCTTCAGCTATAACCACCTCTTCCCTATGTGCAATACTATTCACCGTCACCTAACTCCCTCTCTGACTACAAATACTGTGGATGCTGGAAATCTGAAATAAAAACAGATAATGCTGGAAATACTCAGCAGGTCCAGCAGTGTGTGTGGAGTGATAAACAGAGTTAACGTTTCAGATCAATGATCTTTCATCATCCTGTCATTTGATTCCAACTAGATTAGCATTGTCTTCACATTTGAACACTTTGCAATGAATTTGAGACCAGGTCATCACTGTAAATTAGAAACAGCAGCCCCTCCCGCCACCCCCCCCCCCCCAGCCAATACCCAGAGAACTCCTATAACCAGTACCTATTTGTTTTCCATTTTTCTTGCCAAAGAATTATCCATTCCGCATATTTACCCTGATTCCCCACAGCATTTGAGTTTAAACTCAAAGCCTTTCATATGGAACTTTGTTAAAAGCCTTTTTGGAAGAGCTATAACATTAGGTTATGGCAGGATGGTCATTTCCTCAAAAATGTCAGAGATTGGGTGGGATTTTTCCCCTTCTGAATCCATACTAATGACTGTTAGCCAAATTGGTTAAATTGAGTATGCCCAAGCTTTATGTGACTTCATTGTCTTCTGTTGGTCCTCTCAAGATTGAGGAGCCCAAAGTGCAATCAGCATGGACGTCCACAGGAGCAGGCAGTCCACGTTGTCACTGGTGGTGCTTGGGGGAGCTTCTGCAGCTGTGTCACCTCTGGCCTTCCTCTCGATGTGTCAAGATGTTGCGAGTTTGGCGTAGATGGTCCTTGAAATGTGCGGAACCAAATTTCAGTGCTTGCCTCCCTGTGGACCGATTGGCTGTAGTAATTTCCTAAGAAAGGTGGACTGCACTGCAGAAGTTTGTAAGGCTTTTTGGAGGGTTTCCTCGCATCGTTTGTACTGACCCTCCTTGACGCCATTTAGAAGATCTTCCTGGGGATGCTGTGATGATCCATGCAGCGGACATGCCCTGCCCATCTAAGTTGAAGTTTTTAGGTGGTCTTGCTATTGAGGCCAGCATTTGGCTGGTATTGCTATTGAGGACCTTGCTGTTTGTGATTTTTGTATTGCTGTTGGATTCTCATTGCCAGGTTATTGTTGTACTGATAGAACTCCTAATAATCAATATTATTACTTTGTGTGGAGTGGGACTAAGACTAATGGCTCTGTAATTTCCTCTGTATGTATTGAATGTGGGAACCGCATTAGCCTGGTTCCAGTCCACTGGGAATGAGAGAGAGGGGTTTTAGCTGGGCCTGCTGCCTCCTATTTAATCGAGATGGGAACTAATCTCATTTACAACCTTTTAGCCACGTAGATGCATCTGGCACAGAGTTAACCCTGCTTCAGGAGCAGTAAGTCGGTGCACATCTTCCAATGTGCCACTCAAGACTGGCAGGTCATTGACCTTCTCCCTTTCAGCCCACGCCTCCTCCCCCCATTCCCCCCCTCCCTTTCAGTACTGCAAAACATGGTCTGGATCACAAGGAATCGGCACCACTGACCTCGCTCAATAACAATCAGGATCACTGATGTGAGATTCAGCACTGATTTTTTTTTAAAAGCTTATTATTTTTAATCCTCTGTTTTTGATACTATTTCCAGTCTGTGCGCCTACCCGACAATGAACCACTGACTCACTGCCGAGGCACTATTGATGGTGCTCAGTTCTATGAAATGTAGCTGAGATGAAGGCAATGGAGGAGACAATCTATGGGATACACAAAGAAATTTTAAACATGCGTTTTGAGTTCACTGCACATCAAACACAGATGGAAGCTTCCCCCATCCAGTCAACTTCCCTTTGCTGCTGGGATGTACTTGAGTGCTCCACCTGTCACGTTGCTGGGTCTGTGGCGAGGGGAACGGTGGCATCCTGCAGTGTTTAAGATACAGCGATTGCACACTGTTACATTAGTGCCAGCCATGGCTCAATTGGTAGCACCCTTGCCTCTGAGTCACAAAGTTTCTGGGTTTGAGTCTGACTCCAGGGCTTGAGTACAAAAATCTCAGGCTGACACTCCAATGCAGTACCAAGAGAGTGTTGCACTGTTGGAGGTGCTGTCTTTCTGATGATACGTTAAACTGAGGCTCCATCCAACTGCTCGGGTGGATGTAAAAGATTCATATGATAGTATTGTCCTGCAGGCCATCACAAAAACGGATTATCTGGTCATTATCACACTGCTGTTTGTGGGAGAGTTTCCTGTAGGGAAACTAGCTGCCACATTTCCTACATTACAACAGTGACTACACTTCAAAAGAACTTCATTGAGATTGATGGTTGTGAAAGATGCTATATAAATGCAAGTCTTTTTTTAATTGACTTGCATCACCCAATTGACCATTATTTATCTTGTGTGAGCATGGTTGATGAGGGGTGTGCTCTGTTTGACAATGGGGAGCATCTTAGTTGAGTCTGATTGTGTCCTTCGCCGCTATCAAAAGTGGATCACTTTCCACAAGGGATTGGCAGGCATCAAGCAGAAGCAGGAACTGTGGCTTATTTTCATTTCTTTGTGCCCCCCCACCACAGCCCTGCTGTGATGTGCCAATTGGGCACAGACCAATGATCGGCCCTGGCCACTCTCCATTCTAATTTGCTGAGTTCAACATGAAAGCTCGTATTGTCTCTCTCCCTGAAGGTAGAAGATTGGGGTTCAGAGGATGACGGTTGGCTGTGTGCCCTCCTGCTTGCTCACCTTTACAGGGGAATATTTCACACACAACTACAGTGCTTCTTGAAGGCAAAGCCAGTACGACACCTGAATAAAACATAAGCTGCTTCTCTTTGAGGAGCTGCTCATTATCACAGGACTGGGTATAGAGCGTCATGGCTGCATTTTGTTCTGGAATTCCTCAGATGCACAGCTCCTGTCTGCTCTTAATAAGGTCACGGACCGCACTCGGTTTAATTGCCTTTTGGTTGTGGTGTGGAGATCAGGCCCAGATGTCTGTGTCATGCTGCAGTTCTTGAGGCCTGGTGCTCACTTTGATGCTGATGAGTATCCCTCACCACTCTCTGTGGTCCCATCCAGCACATTGCAGCCTTTCTGGCTGTCCCTTTTTCACCAAGGGTCACCCCTGATAAAGTTACATCTGTCGGGTATCTGTGTCTCCAAGGGTTACCAACCTTCCAGCATTGCCCTGGAGTCTCCAGGAATTAAGGGTTAATCTGTGTGTGAAGGATCAGGGAGAAAAAAACATAGAGGCGTTAAAAAACAATATTTTACTTTTCATTTTCTTTGAACACATCTGTTTATTACTTATATAGAAGGCTAAGTCAACTCATTTCTGGCATGAGGGGCTTACCTTATGAAGAAAGGTTGAGTAAGTCGGGCCTCTCCCCATAGAAATTTAGAAGAATGAGAGGTGATCATATTGGAACATAAAAAACCCTGTGGGGTCTTGACAGGGTAGATACCAGGAGGATGTTTCCACTCGTGGAAGTGACTGGAACTCAGGGACATGGTTTAAGAATAAGAGATCTACCATTTAATATGGAGATGAGGAGAATTTATTTCTCTCAAAGGGTCATTAGTCTGTGGACTTCTCTTCCATAAAAAGCAGTGGAGGGTGGGTCATTGAATTTATTCAAGGCAGAGTTAGACAGATTTTTGATAGACAAGAAAGTCGAAAGTTATGGGGGGCAGTCAGGAAAGTGGAGTTGAGACCACTACCAGATCAGCCATGATCTTAATGAATGGCGGAGCAGGCTCAAAGGGCTGAATGGCCTACTCCTGCTCCTAAGTCCTAAGTTCCAACAAAAATAATTGGAGACCTGGAGAAAAGACTGTCAAAGCCTTGAATGAATTGCCTGGAGAGACAGTGGTGTAGTGGTAATGCCACTGGGTGAGTAATCCAGAGACCCAGGCTAATGCTCTGGACATGGGTTTAAATCCCACCACAACAGCTGGAGTTTAAAATTTAATTATCAAACCTGGATTGAAAACTAGTCTCAGTAACGGTGACCATGATGATTGTTGTAAAATTCCATCTGGCTCACTAGTGTTATTTAGGGAAGGAAACCTGCCATCCTTATCCAGCCTGGCCTACATGTGACTCCAGACCCACAGCAAAGTGGTTGACCCTTAACTGCCCTCTGAAATGGCCTGGCAAGCCACTCAGTTCAAGGGTAATGAGGGATGGGCAACAAATGCTGGCCTGGCCAGTGATGCCCATATCCCATGAAAAAATGTGATGGAGTCAGTGATTCTGATTGGATGTATCCAAGGATACACCACTGGTCATCGATGACGTGATTTTTCATCTTGTTATAATAGTGACCACACTTCAAAAGTGCTTCATTGACTGTGAAGCGCTTTGGGATGCCTGGCGGTCATGAAAGGTGCTATAGAAATGCAATTCTTTCTTTCCCAATCACATCTTGAAAAAGGAATGCGATCAGTATGGGTACAAAACAAGATAATCCATTACTCCAGGGCCAGGCCTGAGGTTTGGCTACAGAATATCATCTACAAGGAAGCTGGTGGGATAGTAACAAGCATTAATGTTCCTGCAGATTGTCTTACTCTGAAATAAAGCTCTCCAGGAAATAGACAGAGACCCTAAAAGTCTCTGCAAACAAAACTCATTACTGAAATTATGGCTGGGATTTTCCATGCTCTCCAGCATTTGGTGTGTTCAGTGACTTGTGCGGACAATATGGCACGGTTGGTTTCACGTTGGCATAAAACCAGTTGGCAATTGTCCGCTCAGCCCATCAATGGAGGGCCGCGTTCTCCGCCATTGGATGTCAGGAACCTCGGAACCTCATTGAGATACATCAGCATATCATTATTAGGCCAGCCTGGCGGAATCGGCCCCCTGCCCTGCTGGATCATTCACCCACATCGGCGGGAAATCACGCTGACATGTTTCAGAACAGCATGTAAGTGACGTGCACTTGGCGGGCTGCACTTCACACGGGACTGCGAGGTTTGTTTGCCTACCTTGCTTCGGTCAACACTCGCAGTCATCAGCACCAGGCTTCACACAGGCAGCACCACATCACTATTAGGGGGGCTCACGGTAGGTCTCTAAATGTGGGAGGTTTTTCAATGGCTGCAGGACAAGGTCTTGCTTGGCAAAGGGGGAGAAGTGACCTCAGGCAAGGGTAGAGGCTGCAGGGCGAGGGCTGTACTGGGGAAGGAGGGTGTGGGCTGAGGAGGCAGTCTCCAGAGGAGATGAGGCCAGATGGACATGTAAGGGTGTGTGTGAGAATGGGTGGTGATGTCCCTTGAACTGGCAGTGAGTGAGATGCCAGTGAATGTGTGATGGGCTTGAGTGTGTGAGTTTACAGTGATGAGATGGTTGCTGTATCCTGGCTGTTCAGATGAGGTCATTCATCCACTATCTGCATTAGATGACCAACCCCTTCTGTGCAACATTGCCACTGATCATCTCTGCCACCACTAAGCCTTGTTGGTCATGCCACAGCCCTCCAGCCAGAGCAGGGGTAGAGGACATCGTGTCGAGTCCTCATGGTATCCAAAAGGCGTGCCAGTGACACATCACTAAACCTGGGGGCTGCAGTCTTTTTGCCTTTTGTGGACATCTTCCCTGCAATAGCTGTGGACTGGAAGAACTGAGATGTGTGTGCGCGGCTGGATTTTAAATATTGCGCCCGGCTTGATGGAGCAGTGAGGTGAAGGCGTGGTGGGCGAACAAATGCGGCGGGTTTGGGACGATACGACATGAAAACCAACCATTGCGATCGCAGTTAAAGCTGCAAATAGTGACTATTCCAATCCAGTGACTAATCCTGCTATTGTCAGGAGAAGTTGCTGTAGCTTCAGTAATGAGTTTTGTTTGTGGAGACTTTTTTTTTTAAATAGTCCACAGATGGTTTACTGTAATATGCTGTTTAAATAAACTTTGCTGTGAAATGGATTTTTTACCATGAAGTCCCACCTTCAGCTCATCGATTAATACATTGGTGTCAATAAATTCTCAAAGCTTAGAGCAAAAATCAGGCTCAAAGGTTCCGATAAATATAAGGGGATAATTGATAAACTGAAATTTAAAGAGGACAGAGGGAAACAGGAGGGAGAGGTTGGGAATTCTGAAGGAGTGTTTAAGGAGACTGGCAATAAACATCAGGGAGTGATACAGCATCATCTCAACAAGAAAGGTGAGGACCTCTCCCTCCAACAGGTTTCTGTCACTGTAGTCAGACATGTTGGATCTTGGAATTCTTTTGGGAAAAATTGCTCAGAATGTGTATCTTGAGTCCTAACCTGTGGAAAGTGTAACAGGCTTGGGAGCAATGGCTGACTTTTTAGACCCATGATTCCCAAAGTTCTCCATTACTGGCAGAATTTCTCTTCATGCCTGGATTGTCTCTTATAATTAATTAATTGAAATTAATTGTAATGTTTAGTCAACAAGTCCATTATCATTGTATTACCTGACTACAAAGGGTTAGAAGAACAAGTTGGACATTGGTCTTTTATCGTCCAGTAATTCCTATGTTCCTATCCTGCCCTGGGAGTGTTTAATGGGGACAGTGTAGAAGGAGCTTTACTCTGTATCTAACCCCGTGCTGCAACTGCCCTGGGAGTGTTTGACGTGGAAAGTGTAGCGGGAGCTTTACTCTGTATCTAACCCTGTGCTGTACCTGCCCTGGGAGTGTTTAATGGGGACAGTGTAGAAGGAGCTTTACTCTGTATCTAACCCCGTGGTGCAACTGCCCTGGGAGTGTTTGACATGGAAAGTGTAGCGGGAGTTTTACTCTGTATCTAACCCTGTGCTGTACCTGTCCTGGGAGTGTTTGATGGGGGACAGTGTAGAAGGAGCTTTACTCTGTATCTAATCCTGTGCTGTACCTACCCTGGGAGTGTTTGATGGGGGAGTGTAGATGAAGCTCGTGTCCTTTTCCAAGCCTTGTTACCTGTGCATCCTATAGTCAGCTTGTTGTCTATCATTCTTTTACGCTTGTCAAATAAATGTTTAGACCATACTTATATTGTGCACAGTTCTGGTTTCCCATATTACCAAAAACACACATAGGCACTGGAGAACGTACAAAACTGGTTTACAATGATGATACCAGAACTGAGAGGTTATAAAGATCGGGAACAGGCTGGGGCTCTTTTCTCCAGGAAAGAGAAGGTTGTGATTTGCCTAAGAGGTGTATTTAAAATAATGGAGGAGTTTGAAGAAATGGAAAAGAAATGAAAAAATGTTGGGTCTAATTATTAATAAATCCAACAGGGGATTCAGGAGAAAGGTCTTTATCCAAAGATTGGTCAGAATGTGGAACTGGCTGTCATGAGAACGTGAATAGCGTATATATGTTATAGCTAAATGTAAAGGAAACAAGGATTATAGGGAAAGCTCAGAGGTTTCTATGGAGCATAAGCACTGATTTAGACTAACTGGGCCAAATGCAGTATGTAATACTAAAAGGGGTGTTTAAACAACAAGAATTGGATGCTTCCAGTGCTGCACAATGTGGCAATCATTTTGTTTTAACCAGTTAATGGCTGAGCAATGGCACAAACGGCACAGCGTCATTACACTAAAGCAAAACAGACATTGTATATCACACAATACACGGAAATTAAGCCCAAGATGTTTGTGAGCCTTTGGTTATATTTAAGGATCAGAACAGTTTGTCCATCGAGGAGCACTTAAAGGAGTTCCCACATAGACCTGGTTGGTGTGTGTGTGTGTGTGTGTGTGTGTGTGGTGGGGTGGGGGGGGTGGGGTGAAGAAGGGTCAACAATGTCAGGAGCTAAAGTTCCCAGAAAGCGTTTATTGAGAGGATTGATTGCGAACATGAAGCCGCACAAGGCAGCAAAAGAAATGTAACATCTTCAATTATGCATGAGATGGAAGTGGAATGGAGATGAGCAGTCTCCTCACAGACATTGTGATGCGCTGCAGTGAGAAGCCCTCTCCGGGTGCTGTATATGCCCAATAAACATGAGGACAGAACAGGAGGGACAGGAATTCTTCCGTGTGACTTTTCAGAGGAATGAGAAATGAGACTGGCCAATGAAAAAAACTAACAGAGAGGTTGCTTGAATCATTTTTTAAATTCATTCCTGGAATGTAGGCATCGCTGGCTAGGCAGCATTTATTGCCCATCCCTAATTGCCCTAATTAAGAGGGCATTTAAGAGTCAGCCACATTGCTGTGGGTCTGGAGTCACATGTAGGCCAGTAGATTTCCTTCCCTAAAGGGCAGATGGGCTTTTCCTGACCATCAGTAATGATTTCATGGTCATCATCATCAGGCTTTTAATTCCAAATTTTTATTGGATTTGAACGAAGGTCCCCAGAGCATTACTGTGGGTCTCTTTAATACTAATCCAGTGACAATACCACTATGCCACTGCATCCCCTTATCTGCAATTAACTGAAGTTCTTAATCAGAGAAACGTAGTCCTGGGAATGATTTTCCCTGTTCCACTGAAAAATTCATGAAGAATGTCTTAATGGTGCTTGGAGTTCCGCCTACCCTTTGTCCTTTGCCCTTTGCCCTTACCTATGTCGAGCTTGGCTCAGTGGTAGGACCCTTGCTTGAGTAAGGTCATGGATTCAAGCTCCATCTCGGACATTTAATGACATAAGCAGCAAGCCAGACTGCCACGCCAGTGCAATACTGAGCAAGTGCTGCAGTGTCAAAGGTGCCATCTTTTGGGCAAGAGATTAAACCTAGGTGGGTGCAAAAGATCCCGACGCACTATTTTGAAGCAGAGCAAGGAGTTCTCCCTGATGTCCTGGACAATGTTTATCCTACAGCTGCCATCACTAAAATAAAATAGATTATCTGGTCATAATTATATTGTTCTTTGTGGGATCGTGCTGTGTACAAATTGGCTGCTGCATTTCCTGCATTGCAAAGTTACTATACTTCAGAATTAATTAATTTCTGTCAAGTGAGTTCTCTATGATTGTGAAAGGGCACTAAATAAATGCAAGTTTTAAAACAGCTGCACTTGCTTTCCAAAGGCTGAGACTGGAATTGGGAATAGGGGCAGGGACCAATTTGCAGCATGTACCAGCTGGCTGAGATCAGCTCGAGGAGGGAGCCTGGGGCTGAATATCCAGTAGAGGGGCAGGCTGAAGATGGAGCCTGGGCTGAATTCCTGGCGGTCTGAGGGGCTGGCCGAGGATATAGAGCTTGGGGCTGAATTCCCAGCCACTGAGGGACATGGGCCTGGGGCTGCCTTCAGGTGTTGAATTGTGCTGTGTGATTTTGGCATTCTTGCCATTTAAAGGCTGTGGGTTCAAACTCCACTGCAGGGCATAGACAGGTGGGGAGTGAATTTGCACAGGGATTTACGAGACTCTTGGAGTACTGTGCGTAGTTCTGGTCTGAAGTTGAGATTTGGACAAGTGGGAGAATCCTCGAGTTTCACTGCCCTAGTCCAAGTTGGCACTCCAGTGTAGGGTGTGCTGCACTGTCTTTCGGCTGAGACATATCTGAGGCCCTGTCTGTTTGGGTAGAGGTTAAAGATCCAATGGCTCTATTTGAATAAGAATTGAGTTGGATATTGGGGGTCGGGGTGGTGTTTCCCCAGTGTCCCGGCCAACACGTTCCTCCCTCAACCAAAATATCTTTAGCAGGTCAACCATGTTGGGCACAAAATGGCTGCCAGTTTTGCCACATTGCCAACAGTGACTGCGCTGGACACAATTCACCATGGCTGAAGCACTTTGTTTCTAAGAGGCACAACTGTGTTAATTCTTTCTTGAACTTCTTTCCTTCATGCGTGATCACTTCACACTTGTGGACAATTCCATTCTCTGCTATTGGACCAGGGAATGGGTTGATGCTGCAGTTTTGATTAGCAGAAGGAGGAATATCACATGAGCATGCTATTGATCCCTCAAATCTCTCAATGTGTTTGCTCTGCTGGTTTTTGAGGCTCATTTTGAGGAGGGGCATCTTGAGCATCTCAGATCTTATTCCCTCCACCACTGGTGGCCGTGCCTTTGGTTGCCTAGCTCTGGAATTCCCTCCTTACGCCTCCGTGCCTCTCTACCTCACTCTCCTTTTAAGAAATTCCTTAAAACCTCCCTCTTTGACCAAGCTTTTGATCACCTCTCCTAATATCTCCTTATGTGGGTTGGCATCAAGATTTGCTTGATTAAACTCCATTTGTTCCTCCATTGGGATATTTGAATATATTAAAGGTGCCATACAAATGCACGTTCTCTCCCTCTTTCTCTCTGTCCCTTTTATCCCCTTGCTTGAAAACTAACAGACTGATGGCCGAGGTGGGACATGAAAACTGAGCTGGTCTCCTTTGAATGTGGCTGTTGCTTTTAACCCTGTTATCTGGAAGCTCTCTTGGGGAGCCTGGAGAGGGAGAGAGTGAGAGGACAGATGTCTCTGTTGTGGTGTCTCTCTCCTTGGGAGGGGGAGGGGGAGGGTGCCAGGCTCTCGGTGACAGATGGCGTTGCCCACAGTGCATTGTCTGTTGTCAGCTGTGTGTTTGTTTGCTGCAATGGGAGTTGGGGGCAGCGTGCAGCACTAGTTACTGCTAACGGAGAGCTCGAGCGGTGCCTGAGAGGAGAGCAGAGAAGGCTGGGTAGGCTTCGGAAAACATCGCACGACAGGTAGGGTGGAGAGAACGATGACCTGCTGCTGTGGAGGTGCTGTTTGAGCAGCTGGTTATTACCCAGCTCAGCTTTGGGAACAGGCAGATCTGAAAGCCAGTGTCAGAATATCCCAGCTTTCTCCGTAGGTGCTGCCATTCCAGCCCTGTTTCGGGCCTGGTCCCAGTCATGAGGTAGCGTCAACCCACAGGGGTGCCCTAGGGACTGTGCCAGTTCGAATCGAGCAGGATTTACATGTTGAGGGAGGGGGTGGGGGAGTGAGAGCAAAGATATGCCGTGGACACAAAGAACCCAAAGCAAAGCACGGAATCCAGCGAAGCTGCCTCATTATTCTCAGAACAGCAGGCAGGCAGCTTAACTCTTCCTGTTACCGAGCAACCCTGAGGTATAGGGCCTGAAAGCTCAGAGCAGTGTCGAGGTTTAACCAGAGAGAACCTGAGACATAAGAGAGCAGGGATGATCACCTGCTTCAGTTGGTGGCGTGTAAGAGGAAGGAGGAAACTCTGAGAGATGATCAATCTGATCAGATGCTCATTTGAAGCTTGATGAGCAACATGGTTCCGAGATGGGCCTGTGACTCACAAGGAACAAAACGATGAAAGTTTGGATCAGTATTGGTATCACAATCAACACTGATACTGCCATGGAGAGTCACGTCTTGCTTAGTGGGAAGGCGAAGAAAATTGGAGATGATTGTCGGCCAATAAAATTAGTTCTTTGTTTGTACTCTGTCCAGGAGTGTGAGATGTGAGATGTGGGTTGGAAGATGCTTCTCTGTCTTGGTGTTAGGCTTTATGGGGAGCTAGACCCAGGCACTCTGATTTGGGATAAAACTAAACTCCCCAGAGCTGAAGAGATGAGTTTGGCGATGTTTCCATGGGAACAATAGGAATAAATATCCCAGATGCTGCGAGACTCTCATTTCCCTCCGTTTAAACTCTGGCAGCCCTTGGCCTTTATGCAGTGAGTACATGCCATGCAGGTGGCTTTAGCAGCCATTGTTTTAAAATTGCACAAATATTTTTGTTGCATGTACTTATAAATCAACCCCCCACCCCCTACCTCACTCCTCTCTTTCCCACCCCCAACCCACCCCACCCACTCACTGGCAGCAGGCTGGCTACATGAGACCATGGTGGAAGGTCATCTTCAGCTATGTCCCCATCCATGTGGGTGTCTCGATGCTGGGAATCCAGCTGTTGAACAAGGGCGGGAGGGCGGGGGATGTGGTGTTGTTATTAAAGTGGGAACTCGCCTTGTCTTCCAACTCTGAGTCAGAACTTTGTGGGTTCAAGTCCCATGTACTTCAGATACTGAAGCACATAGCTTAGGCTGACACTCCAGTGTATACCATGGAAGTGCTGCACTGTCGGAGATGCCGTCTTTTGGATGAGGTCCTGTCTGTCCCTCAGATCCTGTGAAAGATCCTATAGCACTCTTTTGAGTTATTGAAACAGGGAAGTCTTGCTAAAACTATACAAGGCACCAGTTAGACCACACTTAGAATACTGTGAACAGTTTTGGTCTCCTTATCTAAGGAAAGATATACTGGCATTGGAGGCAATCCAGAGGAGGTTCACTAGGTTGATCCTGGGTATTGGGAGATTTCCTTATGAGAAGAGGTTGAGCAGGTTGGGCCTGTACTCCTTGGAGTTTAGAAGAATGAGAGACAATCTTATTGAAACATATAAGATTCTTAAGGGGCTTGACAGGGTAGATGCTGAGAGGTTGTTTCCTCTTGTGGGGGAGTCTAGGACCGAAGGGCATAATCTCAGAGGAAGGGGTTGCCCATTTAAGACAGAGATGAGGAGGAATTTCTTCTCTCAGAAGGTAGTCCATCTGTGGAATTCTTTACCGCAGAGGGCTGTAGAGTCTGGGTCATTTAGTATATTCAAGGCTGAGATAGACAGGTTTTTAATCAGTAAGGGAATCAAGGGTTATGGGGAAAAGGTAGGAGTGTGGAGTTGAGGATTATCAGATCAGCCATGGTCTCATTGTATGGTGGAGCAGACTCGATGAGCTGAATGGCCTACTTCTGCTCCTACATCCAATGGTCTAATTGTCTTATGAGTTCTCTGCTGTATCCCAGCAACATTTACCCTTCAACCAAAATTGGCCATTTACCGCATTGTTGCTGTGGGATCTAGCTGTGCATCTATCTATGTACAACAGTGCTCAAAAGTGCTGTGAAGAGCTTCAGGATGGCCTGACATCATGAAAGGTGCTATATAAATGCAAGTTGAATACAATGTGGTTATGTCACAGTGGTGCCCCAGAATGGATGCGTGTAAGTGAGCATGGCTCCTGGAATGAAGGCTGGCACCTATAAATCAATAAAATGAAACAATGTTTGGTGCTGACTATTCCCGGCACTGAGATAGTAGATGGGATGACAGTTGGTTGCATGGGGTTGAATACACTGAAGTTGGGTCATTGTCCATTTAGTTATTGAACTGCTGGGGACATTGTCCTGTCATCTTCAGGGAAATGGTCCTCACTACTCCTCCTTACTCCTCCTTTGTTCAGCCGATTTTCTCTCCCTTAGGAATGTACGATCAGGGGTAGGCCATCAATTACGTTGTGGCTGATCTGTACTTTGGCTCCATTTTTACCGCCTTTGCCCCATACCCCCCGATATCTTTGGCAACAAAACTCTTACTGATCTGTGTTTTGAAATTTTGAATTGACCTCCACCTCCCACAGTCTTTTAGGAGGAAAGAGTTCCAGATTTCCACTACACTTTGTGTGAAGAAGTGCTTCCTAACATCACCCCGAGTGGGCTGGCTTCAATTTTAAGATTTTTTTTTTCTTTCACTCAAGGGCTGCAGGTGTCACTTGCTAGGCCAGCATTTATTGCCCATCCCTAATTGCCCTTGAGAAGGTGATGGTAAGCCACCTTCTTCCACTGCTGCAGTCTATGTCATGTAGGTGCACCCAAAGTGCTATTAGGAAGGGAGTTCCAGGATTTTGACCCAACGACAGTGAAGGAACAGCGATATATTTCCAAGTCAGGATGGTGAGTGGCTGGGAGGGGACTTCCAGGTGGCGGTGTTCCCATGTGTCTACTGTCCTTGTCCTTCTAGATGATAGCGGTCATGTGTTTGGAAAGTGATGTTGAAGGAGGCTTGGTGAGTTCTGTCCCCTTGTTCTGGACTCTCCTATTAGTGGAAATAATTTTTCTCTCTCTGCCCTATCAGCTCCTTGAGTCATCTTAACACCTCAGTTAAATCACCCCTTAATCTTCTTCTATACGCTAGGAAATTTGGGCCTAGTCTATGCACATAACTTAATCCTCTTCCCCTTTTTCTGCCAATTTCCTTCCTTTGTGGCTTTTTCTTGGAGATTCTCTCTCTAGCTCAAGCTATAAATCTTCCAGCTTTGTTTTAAGTCCTCATAAATTTGATCCTTTCAATCTGAGTGCAAGCTCCACTTATATTCTGATAGAGTGGTGAACCCTCTCTATCTGCTCCCTCTCTCTTGGATCATGGCAGACTGACTTGTCTGTGAATTTCAGGAATATCTTTTGGAAAACCTGTACCCCAATCCTATAAATAGCTTCCTATAGAATTCCCTCCCCAAAGCCCATCTCCATGGCAATGCAAATCACATGGACCTTGTATCCAGGTAGAAATGCTGATATGTTATTCTTTAGTCTCCAACTCTGTTCTATCTTGCGATCAAGTAGCCAGTTTAAAGTGAACCATTTACAACCTGACATTCTCAACACCTGTCGAAGGGTCATGAGGACTCGAAACGTCAACTATTTTCTTCTACGCCGATGCTGCCAGACCTGCTGAGTTTTTCCAGGTAATTCTGTTTTTGTTTTTTATTCTCAATACCTCCCTGGTACGTGGAGACTAACAGTATATCCACTGTTAGCACAGATGCCCCTGCCATTGTCCAAAAGTGTGAACACCTTCCACCTTCTTCCCAGTGGAACAACCTGCCCCCGTTTAATCTTTAATAATCAAGTCATCCAGGTTTACCATCAGCAGAATCCCTCAATTCACCCTAAATTAAAGACACAGTCCCAAAACCTTCTTATAAAAACTTGTAATTGTTACAAGTTAGTGTGACACTGAGCCGCAATAGACCAGGAAGATCCCAGATTTGAACCTGGACTACACCAATGTACATACAATGACAGACAGGTACAGAATCTCAGGGTCCATGCAGTGAATTGACATCCATTACACCTTTTCCTGATGCTCATTATTCCCTGAGTTAGTGGATTTCCTGGGTAGGCTTTATTCATGTTCAGTCTGACTGTGATGGGAAGGGTTTCTCTACTGGGTATAGTTACTACTTATGGACATAATCCAGCAGGTTTACATCACACGACCTACCATCTCCAACCACCCATCCACCAAACAGCCTCTTTTCACCCATCTTCAATACTAATAAAGTTGTGTTCAAAGAAAATGGAGTACAAAAACTTCCCAATCTTTTTAATGCACCAATTATTGTTTTCCTCCCTCCGTTGCCTCCAGCAGTGTCCAGGACATGAAGCTTTAATTGCTGGCGGCTCCACAGTATTCCTGGAGAGTTGCCAAGCCTTTGCTGACAGTTACACAGAGCTAACAGCACAGGAACAGCCCAACAGGTCCATGCTGATGTTAATGCTTCACATCAGCCTCCTCTCATCCCACTTCATCTAACTCCACCAACATATCCTTCTATTCCTTTCCCCCTTGCGGTGGGGTTGGGTTTCAACAGGAGGGCCTGGTTTGGGTTGGTGAGCAAGGGTTCCAGTTTGCAGTGGCCCTTCTTTGCCAAGGAAGGTGAAACCACAATCTCTTTTGTCGTCAGTAAAGATGGTCCCACATCAGATTTTACAGATCAGCGGAAAACCGCAGGTACTGTCGGACTTCATCTACACGCTCATGCCATGTAGAAATTTTAGCCAATAGTTGTTGTTCGACAGCACTGAGGCAGAGGCCTTTACCCACTCAGTTGACTTGTTTGCCATCAGAAGAGGGGGATTTGCATAGTCTGGAGGGAAGCCAGGAAGCAACTATTCCTCACCAAAGGCTGTGGAAATCTGGAACATTCCGCCTGAAAGGCTGTGGATGCTGGGACAACAGCAGTCTCCAGACAGAGATTTATATATCTTTCTTGTTGGGTAAGTATTGCAAGGGATATGGAGCAAATTAAGGCAGCTATCTCCTCACCGTCCAAGGGCCCAAACACTCCTTTCAAGTGAAGCAGCATTTCACTTGCATTTCCCCCAACTTAGTCTACTGCATTCGTTGCTCCCAATGTGGTCTCCTCTACATTGGAGAGACCAAACGCAAACTGGGCGACCGCTTTGCAGAACACCTGCGGTCTGTCTGCAAGAATGACCCAAACCTCCCTGTCGCTTGCCATTTTAACACTCCACCCTGCTCTCTTGCCCACATGTCTGTCCTTGGCTTGCTGCATTGTTCCAGTGAAGCCCAACGCAAACTGGAGGAACAACACCTCATCTTCCGACTAGGCACTTTACAGCCTTCTGGACGGAATATTGAATTCAACAACTTTAGGTCGTGAGCTCCCTCCCCCATCCCCACCCCCTTTCTGTTTCCCCTTTCCTTTTTTTTCCAATAAATTATATAGATTTTTCTTTTCCCACCTATTTCCATTATTTTTAATGCAGCATGAAATCTAGAACAATCTTGGTCTACATGACTCGGAGAGGGGTGAGCGGGTGGCGTTGTATGCTCTATCTTTAAGCCTGTTCCTGTCTATACTACATCAAGGAATAAGTCTAAGTGTAGAGTTCGAACCCCCCCACTCCATATCCGATGGTCCATATGAGTGGAGACAGAAGCTGTGGCTCCAAATTTGGGCATCTTTTTGCTTGGTGGATGTCTATGTTACCCCGTACCTTCCCCCTCCCCACCCCACTACCACCCCGCACCAACCCCCCGCCCCCTCCAATCGTATGTCTTGTGAAAAACCTTTTCCCTATTTAGACTAACCATCCAATCAACTGATATAAAGATGGTTACAGCCATGAAGGGGTATTCACACCCCCTGTCAGACTGCATCAGCCTCCAAATCCTTCCACTACCTTCACACTGCGCTCCCCAGGGGCCAGCAGACGTGAGCCACAATGTTGCCACTCGATTGTCATTCTTTAATCAGCTCACAAGCTCTTCCACAACTTCACTTCACACTGGTCTCTCGAGTGTAAAATGTGAAACTATGCAAAACAAGCTTCATGCACAAACAGACAGGCGTGCATGCACACATACACACACACACACTAGCGCATGCACACATAGACACGCGTACACGCGCGCATGCACACATGCACTCACACACACACACGGACAGGTGCGTGAGCACACACAGACAGGCGCATGCACACACATACACGCAGACAGGCACGAGCGCATGCACACACACACAGAGGTGCATGCGCACAAGCACACTCACATACACAGGCATGCACACACGCGAGCATGCACACATACACACATGAACAGGCGCATGCACACGCACACACAGACACACAGGTGCACCACACACATACGCACATACACAGACAGGTACACGCACACACAGATACACACACACACACTTCGCAGCAAAAGAAACTGATGCTGAGACAATCTTAGAAGCTGGATCTCTGGGGGAGAAGAAATGCTCCACAGGGCTTGATGCAACAGGCTGCGGGCTGATCAGTGTGGGTGTGAGCGGGAAAATGAATTCCGTTTTGCTTGGGAAATCAGGGAGTGGGATTAAAGTCTGCGTTGTTGTTTTGCTCTTCAACATTCAGTTGGTGTCTTTAGTTCCGCTTTGTCACTTTTATTTGCAGATGGTTCTTTTGTTCTAAAGGTCTGTTCCATTTCTAAAACAGATATAGGTGGGGTGTTAAATCTCTGTAAATTAGCTTTGTGTTTCACTGTTTAATTGTGTTTGCACACAAAGTATTTGTTGATTTGCTGGTGACAAACTCGAAAACTCGAATGCTAATCAGCAAGTTAGATGAGCCATTGTAGGATTGATATGGGCAATCTGTCGGCTTGTAAAGGGTTAATAAAAGCAGGAACTTATGCGACCGCCCATTTTTGAGAGTGGGGGAGGGGCTTTATTTCTCTTTCCCTCTCTCTTTGTTAATTTTAGCAGACCAGTAGCTGTGAGTAAGACGTGTATGTAATGTTAGAGGGAAGCACCGACGGATCATCCGTGTCTTCAGTGCTGCCTAATGGTGTGAAACTCGACTAAATCCAGGAAGTGAGTGAGGGAACGGCTTCCTTTTCAGAGGCCGTGCGCAGATTATCTTTTGATATCGAAGCTGAGGTAGGCACAATAACTGCGGAGTAGTGGGGGGGGAGGGGGGGGAGGGGGGGGGTGGGGAACAGTCCAAGATCTGCTGCGGAACGAGTGAGAAATCTTTCCTCATTCCTTATGTTCAAATCTCTCCGCAGCCTTTCCACGTCGTAGCTCTGTAACCTTCGTCAGCACTACAACTCTCCGTGTTGCTCTAATTCTGGCCTCTTGCGCGTCCGCCAATTTTAATTGCTGCACCCTTGGTGGCCGTACCTTGACTGGCTAAGGCCCTAAGCTTTGGAATTCCCTCCCCAAACCTATCCGCCCCTCTCTCTCTCTCAATCTTTCCTTCTTCTGGGGTGCCCCTAAAAATCTACCCGTTTGACCAAGCTCTTGGTCACCTTAACATCAAATGTTGTCTAATAGCGGTCCTATGAAGGGGTGTTTAACTCTGCGTTAAAGGCATTATATAAATGCTGTTGCGTTGCCATTCTTCCTTTTCACCACAGGCTCTTGGGAATGAAAAACCATCGAGCTTAATCGTCACTGTTTTCAGCAGATGTTCCAGGGAGGGAGTATTCTTTTGTAGCCTTGGAGAGAGGGGGAGGGGCAAGGCAGGGGGTTATCAGGAGCAGGATCATGAGACGATCAACTCTCCCTGTTTTATTTAGACAATTTCCATTGTGAGAATGCGACAGAAGCACTCGAGCCGGGGAGTTAGGCTGGCTTTAATGTAACAATGGGTCCAGGTGGCAGCTGTCCTGTCAGAATGTGGGATAAGCTGCCCGATTTGAAGGATAAGTCCAAAGGTCATTGCGGTCGATCTTTGTGTTGTCCACATGTGCGGCCTCATTAACCAGTTCTCTTCAGGATCTTGGTGACTGAGTGCCGGGGTTGCCTGAAGCTGATGCCATAAATCAACAGCCCATTTAGAAAACTAGGATAGAGAGGAAGGTTACTACAGCCCCCTCCCCCAACCCATCCCCCCCTCACTCATTTGGGTACTGGGTTTTAAGTCCAGCCCCCCAGGAGCAATGCAATAAGAGGATATTTACCTTTAGCAAAATGTTGCCACATTTTTCACATGGGCCTTTACTCCATTTTAGCTCACTGTTTATACTGACCTCCCTGCTACCCTCGTGTAAACATGTCACCTGAGTCAATGGTTTGCTCAAGGCCCACTTCAGGGACTTGAGCACAAAGACCCGACTGACACCCCAGTGCAGTGCTGATGGGCTGCTGCACTGTCTCGGCTGGCATTTCTTCGCTGGGATGTTAAGCTGATGTCCTGAAAAAATCTAGCCCCACCCCAGGTGAATGTATAAGATCCGATGGCGCTTTTTTGAAGCAGAGCAGGGGAGTTCTTCCCAGTGCCCCGACCAATATTTATCACTCAATCAACATCACGAAAAGACAGATATCTGGCCATTACCTCATTGCCTGTTATGGGATCTTGCTGTGTGCAAAATGGTTGCCGTGTTTCCTACATGACAAGAGTGACCATGGGCGGAATTTTTACCTCGTCGGGCGGGTGGGCCCGAGAGCAAATGGGCCCCCCGACATCGATTTCACACCGGGCTGGCCAATTAATGGGCAGCCAGCGTGAAACGCGCACGGAAATGCTCAGCTCTGTCAGGCGGGTAGGGGGGGAGCGGGGGTGGTGGGGGGGTCAGAGGGCGAGTGTGAAAGTCACGCATGCGTGCGGGTGCACAAAGGCACAGAGCTGCCTCAGGGAGCTGAAGATGTTTCACATTAAAAATAAAGCTTTCGAAAAATAAAAAGAAAATATGCCCCCTCATGTGACTCTGTTACATGGGCAGGGATATGGTGCTATGGGATATGGTGAAAATGAGTTCTAAAAATTTTATTTTAAATTAACATTGGAACCTCATCCCTCCCGCGGATAAGATTTACTCAAAAATCCAAAGGCCTCTTGGCCTGTTTGCCTGCTTGCCAACCGTAAGGTTGGATGGGCAGGGAAAAGTTCGATTTATTTAATTCATTCATGGGCTTAACAGCCTCTTAATTGTCGGTGAGGGCGCTGCTGACTCCCGTGCACGCCCATAATATCGCGCGAGTGTGTGATGACGTTGGGATGCTCGCCCGACATCAACGCCTGCTATTTCACGCTCGTGTGTGTCGGGCGCATGCCTGCACCCCGAGCTGAAAATCCTGGCCCGTGTTTCAGAAGCGCTTGACTGGCTCTGAAGTGTGGTGGTGAAAGGTGCTATATAAATGCAAGTTCTCTCTCCTTTAACTATGACAATTATGCAGGAAGACTCTGATCTTAATCCCTAAACTCTACTCGAGATGTGATTTACAAATGGCTCACATAGAATCCTGAAATGATGAAGGGATTATATAAACTTCAAGAAGAATAGATTTTCCCAGTGGCTCTGAGGATAAATGACTAGTCAGTGGGATTTCAGCAGAAAGGGCCCAGGGTACTCTCTGATAGTCAGCACTGTTGGTCGACTTCAGTACCTTCATGAAGATCGCTCCTAACTGGTGTCTAATGTTCCCCACCCACGAGATTAGGAAGTTTACAGCTGTGGTAATTGGCTTTGGCTGCGATGCCTCTGTGGTGGTATAGCCTGTTGATGTTCACACTGGGAGCTGGGAGGCAGTTGATTCCAACGGTAGGAGTCGGTTCAGGTGGCAGGATGGGGGGCACTCTAGCTGCCGTTTTACCTGCTGCATACACTGCGTGCCGAAGTCACCTGTAACAGCCTGACTCCCACACATGACAAGATCAGCGATCT
The DNA here is from genome assembly GCF_017639515.1 of Carcharodon carcharias. Classification (NCBI taxonomy): domain Eukaryota; kingdom Metazoa; phylum Chordata; class Chondrichthyes; order Lamniformes; family Lamnidae; genus Carcharodon; species Carcharodon carcharias. The sequence goes on from NC_054473.1 coordinate 79,505,680, forward strand.
CTGCACAGATCAGCAACCCCAAATGAACCAACACAGGGAGCTGCAGTGGAGCCTGGAGCTCAGTCTCACATTCCCCCTCTTCTCTCCTTCACTCCCCTCTCTCTCTCTGCCCCTCTCTCACCCACTCTGCCCATCTCTCACTCACTCCACCTTTCTCTCACCCACTGCACCCGTTTCTCACCTGCTGTGCCCTTCTCTTTCCTCCCCCTCTCTCTTTTCTCCCCCCTCTCTCTTTCATCCCCGCTCCTTTCTTCCTCCCTCCTGCTCTTCTTGTTCCCTCCTCCTCTCTTTCCCCCTCTCTCTCTTTCTCTCTTCCTCCTCTCTCTTTCTCTTTTCCCCCCCTCTCTTCTCCCTCTCTCTCTCCCTTTTCCCCCATTCCCCATCTCTCGCTCTTCACCCCTCTCTCCCTCTTTCCCCCCTCTTCCATCATCTCTCTTTTCTGCCCTCTCTCTCTTTTCCCCCGTCTCTCTCTTTTCCCCCTCTCTCTCTTTTCCTCCTCTCTCTCTCTTTTCCCCCTCTCTCGCTCTTTTCCCCCTCACTCTCTCCCTCTTCCCCCTCGTGCTGTCTCTCTCTGCCCCCTCGCTCTCTCTTTCTCTTCCCCCTCGCTCTGTCTCCTTTCCTCCTCACTCTCTCTCTTTCCCCTCGCGCTCTCTCCCTTCCCCCTTACTCTCTCTCCCTTCCCCCTCGCTCTATCTCTTCACCATCTCTCTGTCTCCCCCCCCTCTTCCCCCTTTCTCTCTCTGTTCCCCCCTTGCTCTTTGCTCCCCCTTACTCTCTCGTTCCCCCCTTTCTCTTCTCTCCCTCTCTCTCTGTGCCCCCCCTTGCTCTTTGCTCCCCTCTCTTTCCCTCTCTCTTTTCTTTCCCCCTCTCTCTCTTCCCCCCAACTCTCTCTCTTTCCCCATCTCTCTTTCCCTCTCTCTTCCTCCTCTCTCTCTTCTCTCTTCCCCTCCTCCCTCTCTTCTCTATTCCCCGCTCTTTCTTCCTCCATCTCTCTCTCTTCCCTCTCCCTCTCTCTCTCCCCTCTCTGTTTGTCCCCCTTGCTCTTTGCTCCCCCTCTCTTTCCCTCTCTCTCTCTTTTCTTCCCCTTTCTCTCTCTCCTTCCCCTCTCTCTCTTCCCCCTTTCTCTCTCTCTATGTCTCTCTTTTCCAAGCTCCCCGTCTCTCTTCCCCAACTGTCTCTTTTCCCCATCTCTCTTTCCCTCTCTCTCTTCTCCTCCTCTCTCTCTTCTCTCTTCCCCCTCTCTCTTCCCCCTGTCTTCCCTCTCTCTCTTCCTCCCTCTCTCTTCCCCACTCTCTCTCTCTTCCCCATCTCTCTCTTCCCTCTCTCTCTCTCCTTTCCCATCTCTGTCTCTATCTTCCCCCCCTCTCTGTTTTCCCCCTTGCTCTTTGCTTTCCCTCTCTCTCTTTTCTTCCCCCCCTCTCTCGTTCCCCTTCTCTCTCTCTTCCCCCATTCTCTCTCTCTCTCTTTTCCAAGCTCCCTTCCTCTCTTCCCCGACTCTCTCTTTTCCCCCCATCTCTCTTTTCCTCCTCTCTATCTTCTCTCTTCACCCCTCTCTCTCTTACCCCCACTCTCTCTTCCCCCTCTCTCTCTTCCCTCTTTCTCTCTCTCTTCTGCCTCTCTCTCTCTCTTTTCCAAGCTCCCTGTCTCTTCCCCTGACTCTCTCTTTCCCCATCTCTCTTTCCCTCTCACCTCTCTCTCTCTTCTCTCTTCCCCTCCCCTCCTTTCTTCTCCTCTCTCTCCTCCCTCTCTTTCTTCCCCCCTCTCTTCCTCGCTCTCGCTCTCATCCTTCTCGCTCTCACTCTCTTCCTTCTCGCTCTCGCTCTCTTCCCCCTCTCTGTCTTCCCCCTCTCTGTCTTCCCTCTCTCTATCTTCCTCCCCCTCTCTCTTCCCCACTCTATCTCTCTCTCCCACCTCTCTCTCTCTCTTCCCCGTTCTCTCTCTCCTCCCCCATCTCTCTCTTTCCTCTCTCTCCTTTCCCATCTCTGTCTCTATCTTCCCCCTCTCTGTTTACCCCCCTTGCTCTTTGCTTTCCCTCTCTCTTTTCTTCCCCCCTCTCTCTCCTTCCCCCTTCTCTCTCTCTCTTCCCCCATTCTCTCTCTCTCTTTTCTAAGCTCTCTTCCTCCCTTCCCCAACTCTCTTTTCCCCATCTCTCTTTTCCTCCTCTCTATCTTCTCTCTTCCGCCTCTGTCTCTTCCCCCTGCTCTCTCTTCCCCCTGCTCTCTCTTCCCCCTGCTCTCTCTTCCCCCTCTCTCTCTTCCCCCCCTCTTTCTCTTCCCCCTCTCTCTCTTCCCTCTTTCTCTCTCTTCTGCCTCTCTCTCTCTTTTCCAAGCTCCCTGTCTCTTCCCCTGACTCTCTCTCTCTTTCCCTCTCTCTTCCTTCTCTCTTCCCCTCCTCTCCTCTGCTCTCTCTCTTTCTTCCCCCTCCCTCTCTTCCTCGCTCTCTTCCTCCTCGCTCTCGCTCTCTTCCTCCTCGCTCTCTTTCCCCTCTCCCTCTTCCTCCTCTCTTTTTTCCTCCCATCTCTCTCTCTCTCTCTTCCCTCTCTCTCTCCTTCCCCCTCTCTGCCCCTCTCTTCCCCACCCTCTCTTTTTTCCCTCTTCTCTCTCTTCCCCCTTTCTCTGTCTCTCTATCTCTCTTTTCCAAGCTCCCTTTCTCTTCATCCGACTCTCTCTTTTCCCCATCTCTCTTTTCTTCTCTCTTCCTCCTCTCTCTCTTCTCTCTTCCCCTCCTCTCTCTCTTCCCTCTTCCCCCTCTCTCTATCTTCCTCCTCTCTTCCCCTACTCTCTCTCCCCCCTCTCTCTTTCTCCGCTCTCTCTCTTCCACCTCTCTCTCCTTCCCCCTCTCTGTCTCTATCTTCCCCCTTGCTGTTTGTTCCCCCTTTCTTTCCCTCTCTCTCTTTTCTTCTCCCCTCTCTCTCCTCCCCCCTCTCTGTCTCTATCTTCCCCCTTGCTGTTTGTTCCCCCTTTCTTTCCCTCTCTCTCTTTTCTTCTCCCCTCTCTCTCCTTCCCCTCCTTCCCCTTTCTCTCTCTTCCAAGCTCCCTGTCTCTCTTCCCCTCTCTCTCTTCACTCTCTCTCACTTCACCCTCTCTCTCTTCCCCATCTCTCTCCCTTCCTCTCTCTCTTCCCCATCTCTCTCCCTTCCTCTCTTTCTTACCCCCTCTCTCTTACCCCTCTCTCTCTCTTAGCCCCTTTCACTTTGCTCCCCCCCTCTTTCTCTGCTCCCTTTCTCTCTGCTCCCCCCTTTCTCTGCTCACCTCTCTCTTTCTCTCTGCTCCCCTGCTCTCTCTCTCTCTCTTTGCTCGCCCACCCTCTCTCTTTGCTCGCCCGCTCTCTCTCTCTTTGCTCGCCCGCTCTCTCTCTCTTTGCTCGCCTGCTTGCTCTCTTTGCTCACCCGCTCTCTCTTTGCTCGTCCACTCTCTCTTTGCTCGCCCACTCTCTTTGCTCACCCGCTCTCTCTCTCTTTGCTCCCTTGCTCTCTCTCTCTCTTTGCTCCCCTGCTGTCTCTTTCCCCGCCCCCTCCATCTCTCTTTCACTCTCTTTTCCCCCTCTCTCGTGCAGATGTCACTGATACAGAATGTTGCGTCAGGAGCTGGATGCCGTTTTCAGTGGGTGTATAATTAAACAGGCTGGAGCGGAGTTAGACAAATCAGGCAAAAGCTGCTTTAGTTCACAAAGCTAAGGGATTATTTAAAAGTGAACTGCAATTACAGTGCCAGGAAGCGAGGGGAGATGGGGACTGGCTGCTCCAATTATCTGACATTAGCCAGACAGGGCTAATTTCCATCAGTCTCACAAACGCCACAGTGTTATCAAACTCTTGCTGTGTAATTGTTTTATCCAACCTCCTGTTAACACCTAAAGCTAAAAACAGACTGACTAACACTCCTTGCAGTACCTGGCAGGGTATCCATCAAATACTTTACAATTTAACTAACTTCAACTCTTGTTCTTGAGTTTCCCTCAGTAAATACTCCAGCTGAAACCTTTAGAAAACACTGGTTAGGCCATGGCTGGAGTATGGTGTCCAGCTGTGGGCACCGCATTTGGGAAGGTTACCGTGGATTTGGAGATAGTACAGAAGAAGTGTACTGGAACGAGGAACTTCAGTTATATGGGGAGACTGGAGAAGCTGGGATTGTTCTCCTTAGAGCAGAGAGGTGAGGCAGATTTGATAGAGCTGTTCAAAATCATGGAGAGTTTTGATAGAGTAAATGAGGAGAAACAGTTTTACACCTCTGGGAGGGTCAGTAATCAGAGGGACACAGATTTAAGATAATTGTCCCCTGGTTTCAAAATCATCATCATCCACTCCTCAAAAAACCCACATCAGACCGACCCCTCTATCCTTCCATTGGAACATCGGAGCAGGAGAGGCCATTCGGCCCATTGAGCCTGCTCCACCACTCAAACAGATCATGGCTGATCATCTACTTCTATGCCATTTCTCCCCACTATCCCCATGTCCCTTAATGTCATTAGTATTCAGAAATCTATTGATCTCTGTTTTGAACATGCTCAATGACTGAGCCTCCACAGCCCTCCGGGGTAGAGAAGTCCAAAGATTCACCACCAACCCCCCACCCCCCCCAGCCTGAGTGAAGAAATTCCTCCTCATCTCAGACTTAAATGGCCTGCCCTTTATTCTGAGACTGTGTCCTGTGGTTCTAGACTCATCAGCCAGGGGTACCATCCTATCTACATCCACCCTGTCACACCCTCTAAGAATTTTAAGTTTCAATGAGATCACCACTCATTCTTTGAAACTGTAGAGAATACAGGCCCAGTTTCCTCAACCTCTCCTCACAAGACAATCCAGCCATCCCAGGGATTAGTCTGGTGAGCCTCTGTTGCACTCCCTCCATGACAAGTATAATTCTTCCTTAGATAGGGAGACCAAAACTATGCACAATGCTCCAGGTGAGCTCTCACCAAGGCTCTACACAATTACAGCAAGACATCTTTATTCCTGTATTTAAATCCCCTTGTGATGAAGGCCAAATCATCACCCCATCTTCAACCTCACTTTCCTCTCCCAAGCCCTCGGACATGTCACCTCGTACCCATCTTTCTTACAGCTCCATTTTTGACTCCCCCCAATTTAGTTTCCACCCTTGCCACAATATCATAACCACCTTTATCAAAGTCACCAATGACATCCTCTGTCTGACTAGTGTAGTATCTGCAGCCTTTAACACAGTCAATCACATCATCCTCCTTCAATCCTTATCCTCCAGTGTCCAGCTGCGTAGGACCACTTGAGCTTGGTTCCACTCTTGCCTCTCTTAGCAGAGCCGGAGCATCTCATGAATGACTTCTGTCACCACCATTACCTCTGGAGTTCCCCAAGGATCAATCCTTAGTCCCTTCCTCCCCTTGGTTATTGTGCCAACACCATTTGAATGCATAGAATTAGTTACCACTTGTACCCTGTCAGCACTCAGCTCGATCTCTCTACAACCTCTCGGACTGCCCATACTGGGTCTCGGCTCCTCAAAAGCTCCAATTCAAAAAACTCATTCTTCATGGCCTCCCCTCTATCTCTGTAACCTCATCCAGCCATCATTCCCGGCACGCTGTCTATTCATCTGACTTTGATCTTGTCCAATGCCCCACCGTTGGTGGATGTGCCCTTAAGTCAACTAGACCCCACATTCTAGAATTCCTTCCCTTCACCTCTCCATCTCTTTTTTCTTTCTCTGCAGACCAATCTTAAACCTCAACACTTTGAAGCTTTGGATCCCTCCTCTTAGTGTCTCCTTCCTTGGCTCAGCATCCAATCTCAATATTTTGCATTAAAGGTACCAAATAAATTTGAGTTGCTGCTGTAGTCTGACCATGGGGGCATGACTGGCTGAGAGGAATTGAGATGGCACTGACAATTGGTCAGCTCGAGGGTCTGGGAAGCTGTCCCACACAGGCTGGTACCTATCACTGGCCTGGATCATGTGTTTAGCGAGTAAATATTGCATTAGAATGTACAGTCTGTGGGAGGAACCAATTTAATGGGCCAAATGGCCATATTGGCCTCCATGTTTTTTCTATGCAAGTGTTTTTCTTCTATCTAGTTAATTGTAGTGAGAGAATACCCAGATTCTATTATACACATCAGCAATTAACCCTCCTCTCCAATCCCATTGAAGTATTGCTGGTCATATTGTATTAGGCTTGTAGATTTGATGATGTTATGCTCACTGCACAAAAGTATCTTGTTGTGTGTAAAGGGTTTTAGGGGCAGGGGTAGGCCATTCGTCACATCAAGCCTGCACAGGCATTCAATAGAAATAGGGATGTTTACTCTCTGTGACATCTGAGTCACTTGGCTGACCAGTCTAGACGTTGTGGTGTCTGATCAGTTTTCAAATTAATTCATTTTATTGAATTTTGGGAAAGAATATCAGAGTGTGAGGCTGAGGCTGGGGGTGGGTGGTGGTGGTGGTGATGGTGGAGGGGAAGGGGGTTTATGTGTGGGAATAGGGAGGATCAGCTTGAAAGACCACCTTTAAAAGTCACGGATATCAGGAAGATTTCAGGCTGACTTGAAGCTATTCAATGCACAGTCCAACTCTCCTCAATAGCATCTCCATTACAGCGAAAACACAGTTTCTGTGGACATTTGCACATTCTCAGACAGATTCTCCACAATTTTAAGGCTCCAAGACCAGTCCATGGGAGCAACCTATTGTTCTCCCAGGGCCATAACTATTTGCCCATCACCTACCACTTGCTGATTGGTGGCTTAGATGTGTCTCTGACTGTTCCTACTAACCAAAGACCCACTTCCTCCAGGTTGTTGTGCTGGTTGGTGTAACTGGTTTTTCCATTAAATAATCCAATGGCTGTGTGGCTTGGAATCAGTATAATACAAACCTTGGGGTCACATTTGTTCCTGAGATGAGCTTCTGATCTCATACTCACCAAGGCAAGTGACCTCTATCCCCCAGAAGGACAAGGGCAGTAGATACATGGGAACACCACCACCTGGACGTTCCCCTCCAAGTCACTCACCATCCTGTCTTGGAAATATATCACTGTTCCTTCACTGTCGCTGGGTCAAAGTCCTGGAACTCCTTCCCTAACAGCACTGTGGGTGTATCTACACCACATGGACTGCAGTAGTTCAAGAAGGCAGCTGACTGCCATCTTCTCAAGGGAAATTAGGGATGGGCAATAAATGCTGGTCCAGCCAGTGACACTCACATCCTATGAACGAATAAAAAAAAATTGTCCCATTACTAAGACTACCTATTATCACCTCTGTAACATCGCCTGTCTCAACTGATCTGCTGCTGAAATCCTCATTCATTCCTTTGTTACTCTAGACATGATTATTCCACTTGCACCAAGTTCTGTTCCCCTATCACCCCTGTGCTTGCTGACCTGCATTGGCCCCCAGTGAAGCAACATCTTGATTTTAAAATCCTCATCTTTGTTTTCAATTTCCTCCACAGCCTCTCCCCTCCCTCTCTCTGTAATCTCCTCCAGCCCCACAGCCCACAGAGGTACCTGTGCTGCTCTAATTCTGCTCTCCTGTGCATCTGCAATTTTAATTGCTCCACCATTGGTGGCCATGCCTTCAGTTGCCCAGGCCCCAAGCTCTGGAATTCCTTCCACCACCCCCACCCTCCACACTTCTCTCCCTTGCTTCCCTCCTTTAAGACTTTCCTTAAAACCTAGCTCTTTGAGCAAGTTGTTTTTATGTGGCTGGGTGGCATCTTTTGTTTATAATGTTCCTGTTAAGCGCTTAAGGACGTTTCTTTACATTAGAGGTGCTTTCTAAATAAAAGTTGTTGTTGTTGTACAAACCAGCAATGCCTGTAACAGGCTATGGGCCAAGTGCTGGAAAATGGGATTAAAATAGATAGGTGCTTGATGGCCAGCACAGACATGATGGACCGAAGGGCCTGTTTCTGTGCCGTATAACTCTGTGTCTATATTGGAAGATTCTGGCATTGCTGTGTAAGTAATCATTTGGTTTCTGTCTGTGCCAGTGTTTGTGTGTAATAGTTTCTGAATGCAGCCTGTGCATGAAACACTGAGAAAAAGAGAATGAGTTATGAGAAGGATGAGGGGGGAGTGGGGAAAAGGAAGGTTTGACTCTCTTTTTGTTGCTCAGACGGATCTCACATCATTTGATTTTTCTGCCACAAAAGATACCGGGCTGTTTGTGACTGTAACACGATGCCCTCTTGGCTGAATATATCACAGGCAGTCGATTGCTGCATTATCCTTCCCTCTGAAGTCACCTTGTAATCTGACCTGACAATACAGGGAGAGAAAATTAATTTTAAAAGCTGTGACCTCTGTGGGGGAGGCGGAGTGACTGGGCTCGGTGCCTGGCATTTGATTTCCCAGCCATTTTTGATTTCTATGGGGTTGCTGGCCAACAATATGAAGTGCCTTTTCTTCCAGTCTTGGCACTTTTAAATGAACACCAAGGAGATTTAATCCAGCCTTTTCCCAGCCAAATGCCTCCATCAGCAATCACCTCTTGGGATCCAATTACTGCAGCCTTAAACCCCCCTCAATCCTCAGCAAACATATCCCACCCCTCACTGCTGGCACCCCTCCCTCAGTAATCACCCCCTCAAAAAATACCAGCCACAGCAAATGCTCCCCTGGCACATACCCTCAACACCTTTACCCACACCAGGCACAGTCCCATAACAACCCCCACGTTCCACAGCAGTGTCTCCATTTACTGGGAGTTATTTGACAGAGAAGGTCACTCAGCCTTCATCCCAACTCTTCTGTGGTGCTGAAGATGACCTTATCAAGGCACCTATCCCATGCATTTGAAGGCTGATTTTTAATGGTGCGGGGAGGGTCCGAGGAGGGGGACTGACCCCAACAACGGCAGCTATGCAAGGCCTGGTCAGATGTAACAGCCGAGTTTCATTTCTGTTGAACTTGCTGACCTCCTGGGCGTTCCCACTGCCTGCCTGGCGAGCAGAGACTGCCACAGGTTAGGTGGGTCTGCAGGCAGACAACTGGGGGAGAGAAGGCCCGAGGTTCCCTTGTGGGGGCCCTGAGGAGCAGCCATGGCTGAGGAATGTAGCAGAATGATGGCCTGTACTTGATTTGCATGGGTTCAGGCCTCATTTCAGTTTTATAATGTGGGTCCTGTGCCCATTTTTAGGACACTTGCTCGCTCTGCGTGAACTGTGTAAGCCTCAGCTAGTTTTTCAGGCTGTAAAACAGCCTAGGCCATGGGTCTCAAAGGGACTGGTGGAGGCCGATGAATAACAGGGAGGATAAGTTTATAAAACCCACCTAAATGAGGAGCCGGATGAGTAGGTGGCATTGCCTACATACTGGGGCTGCTGATGACACATGGGTATTTGGGTAATGGTACAAGGACCTGGAGAATCATTAGATCAAAGGCAGGACATATTGAGAGAGTAGTTAGTAAGGCATATGGGATCTTTGGCTTCATAAATAGAGATAATGAGTCCAAAAATAGGAAAGTTATGCTGAACCTTTATAAAGCTCTAGTTAGACCACAACTAGAGTACTGCATCCAGTTGTGGTCACCACTTTTTAGGAAGGATGTGAGAGTCCTTGAGACCTTGTGGAGAAGATGGCTCCAGGGATGAGGGGTTTTAGCTACATGGTTGGATTGGAGAAGCTGGGGTTGTTCTCCTTGGAGCAAAGGAGATTGAGGGGAGATTTTATAGAGGTGTACAAGATGATGACAGGTTTAGATAAGGTAAGTACAGAAAACTTTTCCCATTAACCAATGGCACAAGGACTAGGGGACACAGATTTAAGATTTTGTGTAAGAGGGACAGGGGGGATGTGAGGAAGAACTTTTGTATGCAGTGAGTGCGAATGACCTGGAACTAGCTGCCCATGAGGGTGGTGGAAGTGGAAACCATCAATGCTTTCGAAAGGAAGTTGGATAGGCACCTGAAGGGAATAAACTCGCTATGAGGATGGAGCGGGGAATGGGAGTGACTGGATTGCTCTTCAGAGAACCAGCATGGACTCGATGGGCTGAATGGCCTCCTTCTGTGCCATACTTGCTCTATGGCATTAAAGGGATATGGAACTGGGATGAGCAAACAGGGTTGGTGTATAGATCAGCCAGGATCTACTAGAGTGACAGAGCAGGCTCAAGGAACTGATAGGTCCTCTCCTGATTTGTAGACCCGATCTCTGACAGCGTGGCCTTGGTTGGAGATGGGTTTGGACTTGACTGTGATGCTCTCTATGGTCAAATAGCTGCCTGGCACTCACTGTTCTTTTGATCCACATGCGTAGAATGATGGTTTGAGTGAGGTACCATGGGGAGGGGAAGGGAAGGGAGATGTTGGTGTTGGGATGTGATGAAGTTTAAATGCAAGTCTTGACTGGACTCTCCCCTCCCCCACCTGGAAAGCAGGTCCAAACCTGGCAGGTCATGTGGGGATCTGGTCAGGAGAGGCTCGATGCTGGGAATCTGTTTTTGAGGAAGTACCTCTGACTGTGAATGACCGACCAACTCTGACTGGAAACTGGCACTTCAAGCACATCCCACTGAACGGGGAGTGGATATGAGGGTCTGTCCTGGATTCTTAAACCCGTGCCCTTTGGTGCTGTTTCTGGGCATTAGTCACATTATGGTGATTTGGTACATGTTGGGCTGCATCAACTGTTGATGATTCCATCTCATTTTATACCATTTATCACAGGCAAATCCCTGATGTGGCCTTTGTATAGATCTGTCTCTGTGTCACTCAGATTCTGTCTCTTCCCCTTCACTCTGTCCATCTCCATATCTTCATAGACCTGTTCCCCTTCAGTCTGTCCATCTCTATATCTTCATAGATCTGTTCCCCTTCACTCTGTCTGTCTCTATATCTTCACAGACCTGTTCCCCTTCACTCTGTCTGTCTCTATATCTTCACAGGCCTGTTCTGCTCCACTCTGTCCATCTCTTTATCTTCACAGACCTGTTCACCTTCACTCTGTCTGTCTCGATATCTTCACAGGCCTGTTCCTCTTCACTCTGTCCATCTCTATATCTTCATAGGCCTGTTCCGCCCCACTCTGTTCGCCTCTATATCTTCACAGACTTGTTCACCTTCACTGTCTCTATATCTTCACAGGCCTGTTCCCCTTCACTCTGTCCATCTCTATATCTTCATAGGCCTGTTCTGCCCCACTCTGTCCGCCTCTATATCTTCATAGACCTGTTCACCTTCACTCTGTCCGTCTCTATATCTTAACAGGCCTGTTCCCCTTCACTCTGTCCATCTCTGTATCTTCACAGACCTGTTCTGCTTCACTCTGTCTGTCTATATCTTCACAGGCCTGTTCCCCTTCACTCTGTCCATCTCTGTATCTTCACAGACCTGTTCTGCTTCACTCTGTCTGTCTCTATATCTTCACAGGCCTGTTCCCCTTCACTCTGTCCATCTCTGTATCTTCATAGACCTGTTCCGCTTCACTCTGTGTCTCTATATCTTCACAGGCCTGTTCCCCTTCACTCTGTCCATCTCTGTATCTTCATAGACCTGTTCCGCTTCACTCTGTCAGGGTTAACCTATCAGTGCTGTGTGTTTGAGGAGCATCATCAGATCCTCGCACCCAGTATCAGGGTCAATATAATCTAAAGCTTGTTTCTCTTTCTCTCTCGGTCATCTCTCTCTCTGCCTCTCTCTTCTGGCTCTGTCACTGCATCTCCGTCTCTCTCTCTCTCTCCTTCTCTCCCTTTGTTCTCTCTTCTGGCTCTGTCTTCGTGAATCTCTCTTTCTCCCTGTGTATCTCTCTCTCCCTCTGTCTTCTGGCTCTGTCTGTCACCCTACCCCCATCCCCTCTCTCTCACTCTGTGCCTATTCTTGCTCTGTCTCTCTCTCCCTCCCACTCTCTCATTCTCTCTCTCTCCGCCTCTCCCTCTTCTGGCTCTGTCACTCTCTCTCTTCTGGCTTTGTCTCTGTGTCTCCGTTCCTCTCTCTTCCTCTATCTCCGTCCCTCCCCCCACTCCCTCCCCCCTCCCTCCCCCATCCCACCACCCACTCCCTCCCTCTCCCTCCCCACCCCTCCCTCCTTCCCACTTCCTCTCCTCTGCCCTCCCCTTCCCCCTCCCTCCCCTTTCCCCCTCCGTCCTTCTACCCCCTCGCTTCCCTCTACCCCCTTCTCCCCTCCCCCTCCCTTCTTCCCACCCCTCCCCCTCCCTTCCTCCTTCTCGCCCCACCTTCCTACTTTGTGCCCCCTCCCTTCCTCCTGCTTGCCCCCTTCCTCCTTCTCGCCCTCCCTCCACCTCCTTTCCTCCCACCATCCACCCCCTCCCCTCCCTGCCCCTCCACTCTCCCCCTCCCCCTCCATTCTCCCCCTCCCCCTCCACTCTCCCTCCCCCTGCACTTTACCTCCTCCCCTGCTCTCCCACCTCCCTCCACTCTCCCTCCCGCTCGCTCCCCCTTCGCCCTCCCCTAGCTCCCTCCCTCCCCCTCCCTCTCCTCCCTCCCTCCCTCTCTCTCTCTCCCCATCCTTCTCCCTCTCCCCCTACCTCACTCCCCCCGTCTCTGCCCCTCCCTCCTTCTGTCTCTCCCCCTCCCTCTCTCTCTCCCCTCCTTCTCCCTCTCCCTCACTCCCCCTCCCTCCCTCTCTCTCCCCCATCCCTCTCTCCTCCCTCTCTCTCTCCCCCTCCCTCTCTCTCTCTCTCTCTCCATCTCTCTTTCGCTCCGCCTCTCTCCCCTCCCTTTCTCTCTCTCCCTTTCTCTCTCTCTCTCTCCCCCACTCTCTATCCTCATGCCCTCTCTCTCTGTGCCTATACTTGCTCTGTCTCTCTCTCTCTCTCTTTCTCCCCTCTCTCTCTTCTGGCTCTGTCTCTCTCTCTCTCTCCCTCTCTCTGTGCCTCTCTCTTCTGGCTCTGTCTGTCACCCTCCCAACCTCTCTCTCTCTCTCTCTCTCTGTACCTCTTCTGGCTCTGTCACTGTCTCTCCCTCCCTCCATCCTTCTCTCTCTCTCTCTCCCCCCTTCCTCTCTCTCTCTCTCTCTCCCCTCCCTCCCTCTCTCTCTCTCCCCTCCCTTTCTCTCTCCCTTTCTCTCTCTCTTTCCCCCCTTCTCTCTCTCTCCCCTCCCTTTCTCTCTCTCTCTCCCCCCAATGCTCTCTCCTCCCCCATTCACTCTCTTGGCCTATTCTTGCTCTCTCTCTCTCTCTCTGCCTCCCTCTCTCTCCCCTCTCTCTCTTCTGGCTCTGTCACTGTCTCTCCCTCTTGCTGCCTCTGCCCCTCCACCTCTCCCCCCCCTCCCTCCATCTCTCCCTTCCTCCCTCCCTCCACCTGTCCCCTCCCTCCCTCTCCCTCTCCCTCCCTCCCCTCCCCTTCCCTTCCTCCCTCTCTCCCTCCTCCTCCTCCTCCCCTCCCTCTCCCTTCCTCCCCCTCCCTCTCCTTCCCTCCTTCACCTTTCCCCCCTCCCATTTACCCCTCCCCCTCCCTACACCCCTCCCATCCCTTCTTCCTTCTCCCCCTCCCTCACCCTCCCTTCCTCCTTCTCCCAATCCCTTCCTCCCTCCCTGCCTCCCTCCCTCCCTCCACTTCATCCCTCCCTCCACCCTGACTTCCTCCCTCCCTCCTCTCTGCCTTACTCCTTCCCTTCCCCCTGCTTTCCTACCTTCCTCCCTCCCTCCCTCTCTCTGCCTCCCTCCAACTCCCTCCCTCCGCCGCCCTCCTCGCTCCACTTCCCACTCCCTCCACCTCCGCCTCCCTCCCTCCCTTCACCTCACTCCCTCCCTCCACCTTACTCCCTCCACCTCCCTCCCTCTCCCCCTCCCCCACCCCTACCCTCCCTCCCCATCTCTCCCTCTCTTCCCATCTCTCCCCCTCCCCCTCCCTCCCTCCCCCCCCATCTCTCCCCTTCCCCTCCCTCCCTCCCTCCCCATTTCTCCTCTCCCTCCCTCCCCTTCTTCCCCTCTCCCTCCCTCCCCATTTCTCCCCATCTCTCCCCTTTCCCTCCCCTCCTCTCCCTCGCCCTTCCCCTCCCCTCCCTCCCCCACCCCTCCCCTCCTCTTACCCCACCTCTCCCCTCCTCTCCCCCCTCTCCGCACCTTCCCCCCTCACCTCTTCTCCCCCCTCCTGCCCCCTCACTCCCTCCCTTCATCTCCACTCTCCCTCCCTCCCCATCTCTTCCCCTCTTCCTCCCTCCCCATCTCTCCACCTCTCCCTCCTTCCCCATCTCTTCCCTTCTCCATCCCTCCCCATCTCTCCCTCCCCCCTCTCACCCTCCCCATTTCTCCCCCCCTCCCCATCTCACCCTCCCCATCTCTCCCCCTCCCCCTTCCCTGCCCCTTCCACCCTCCCTTCTTGCCCCTCCCCTCCCTCCACCTCGGTCACTACCCGAACCTCCCCCTCCACCTCACTCCCCCTCCCCCTCACTCCCTCACACTCACTCCCCACTCGTCCCCTCCCTTCAACCCCTCCCATCAACACCTCTCCCTCGCCCTCCCCTCCACTCTCCCCCTCCCCTCTCCCCTCCCCCTCCACTCTCCCCGTCCCTCTCACCTGCTCCCTCCCCTCCACCACCCCCTCTATCTTGCCTCCACCTCCACTCTCCCCCTCCACCTCCACTCTCCCGTCCCTCTTTCCCTCCCCCTACTTCCGTCCTGCTCCCTATCCCTCCCCCTCCCCGTCCCTCCCCCTCCGCTCTCCCTCCTTCCCACTCCCCCTCACTCCCTCCCCCCTCGTTCCCTCCTTCCCCCACCCTGTCGGTCACTCCCTGCCCCACCCACTCGGTCCCTCCCTCTACCACCCCCTCACTCTCTCTCTCTCCCCCTCCCCCCCCCTCTCCCTCCCCTCCCTCTCTCTCTCTCTCCCCACCTCCGTCCCTCTCTTCCCCCCTCCCTCTCTCTCTCTCTCTCTCTCTTCCCCCTCCCTTTCTCTCTCTCTCCCCCAACTCTCTCTCCTCCCCGCCCCTTTCTCTCTGTGCCTATTCTTGCTCTGTCTCTCTCTCTCCCTCTCTCTCCCTCCCTCCCTCTCTGTCTCCCCTCTCTCTCTTCTGGTTCTGTCTCTCCCTCTCCCTCCCTCCGCCTTTCCACCACTCCACCTCTCCCCACTTCTCATTTCCTCCTGCCCTACACCCCTCCCTCTCCCTCCCTCGCCCTCTCCCTTCCTCCCCCTCCCCTTCCTCCCTCTCCCTCCCTACTCCTCCTCCCCTCCCTCTCCCTCCCTCCTTCCCCTCTACTTCCCTCCCCTCCCTCTCCTTCCCCCCTCCCGCTCCCTTCCCCTCCCCCTCCCTCTCCTTCCCTCCTTCACCTTTCCCCCCTCCCATTTCCCCCTCCCCCTCCCTACCCCCTCCCCCTCCCTACCCCCTCCCATCCCTTCCTCCTTCTGCCCCCTTCCTCCCTCCCCTTTATCCCTCCCTCCACCCTGCCTTCCTCGCTCCCTCCTGCCGTCGTCCCTCCCTCCGTCCTGCCTTCTACCCTCCCTTCCTCCTGCTTTCCTCCCTTCCCTCTCCCTCTTTCCCTCCAACTCCCTCACCCTCCCTCCACCTCCCCTCCCTCCACCTCTCCTTCCTTCCACCTCCTCCTCCCTCCTTCCACCTCCCTTCCTCCCCCTCCCTCCCCCACCTCCTTCCCCACTCCTCAACTTCCCTCCCTCCCCATCCCTCCCTCCCTCTCCATCTCTCCCCCTCTCCGTCCCCTCCCCATCTCTTCCCCTCTCCCTCGCCTCCCACCTATCCCCACCTCTCCCCTCCTCTCCACACCTTCCCCCTCCCCTTTTCTGCCCCTCTCCCCTCCTCTTCCCCTCTCCTGCCCCCTCACTCCCTCCCTCCAGCTCCCCATCCTCCTTCCCTCCATCTCCACTCTCCCTCCCTTCCTATCTCTTCCCCTCTCCCTCCTCTCCTCCTCTCCTCTCCCCTCCTCTACCCCTCTCCTCTCCCCCTCTCATCACCCCTCTCCTCTCCCCCTCTCATCACCCCTCTCCTCTCCCCCTCTCATCACCCCTCCTCCTCTCCCCCTCTCCCTCCCCTCCTCCCTCTCCTCTCCCCTCCTCTCCTCCTCTCCTCTCCCCTCCTCTACCCCTCTCCTCTCCCCCTCTCATCACCCCTCCTCCTCTCCCCCCTCCCTCCCCTCCTCCCCCTCTCCCTAACTCCCTCCCTCCACCTCCCCCTACCTCTACCTCCCCACCTCCATCTACCTCCCTCCCCCCACCTCCCCTTCCCTCCCTCCACCTCCCTGCTCCTTTCCTCCTCCTTTCCCTCCTCCCACCCCCTACCCACTCCATCCCCGCTCCCTCCCGATCTCTCCCGATCTCTTCCCGCCCATCTCTCCCCGTCTCCCTCCCCATCCCTCCCCGTCCCTCTCCCCTCTTTCCCACTCCCCTCCCTCTCACTCCCCTCCCTCCCTGTCCCCTCTCCCCTCCATCGCCGCCCCCTCCCCCCTCCCTCTCCTCTCCCCCTCCCTCACTCCCACTCCCATCTGCCCCTCCCTCCCCTTCCCTCTTCCTCCTGTTCCCTCCCTCTCCCCCTCCCCTTCACTCCCTCACCCCCCTCCCCTTCCCTGTTCCATCCCCCTCCCTCCCTCTCCCCCTTCACTCCCTACCCACTTCTACCCCCTCTCCCCGTCGCCTCCCTCTCCCCTCCACTCCCTCCCTCTCCTCTCACCCTCCCCCTCTCCCCACCATCCGTCTCCTCCCTCCCCCGCCTCCCTCTCCCTCCCTCCTCTCCCTCACCCCCTCCGCTCCCTCTCCCTCACCCCCTCCGCTCCCTCTCCCCCCTTCCCGCTCTCCCCCCATCCCCCTCCCCTCCTCCCCCTCCCTCCCTTTCCCCCCATCCCCCTCCCCTCCTCCCCCTCCCTCCCTTTCCCCTCCCTCCTTCCATCTCTCTCCCTCCCCTTCACTCCCCTCCTCCCTTCCCTCCCCCTCCACTCCTTCCCTCTCCCCTCCCCCTCCTTCCCTCTCACCTCCACGCTGCACTCTCCCTTCCCCTTCCCCTCGGTCCCTCTCCCCCACTCTTTCCCACTCCCCTGCCTCCCTGTCCCCTCTCCCTCCTCCCTCTCCGTTCCCCTCCCCCTCCCTCTCCTCTCCCCGTCCCTCCCCATCCCTGCTCCCTCCCTCTCCCCTCCCCCTCCCTCCCTCTCCCCTCCCCCTCCCTCCCTCTCCCCTCCCCCTCCCTCCCTCTCCCTCCCTCTCCCCTCCCTCTCCCTCCCTCTCCTCCCCCTCCCTCTCCCCTCCCCCCTCCCTCCCTCTCCCCTCCCCCTCCCTCTCCCCTCCCCCTCCCTCCCTCTCCCCTCCCCCTCCCTCCCTCTCCCCTCCCCCTCCCTCCCTCTCCCCCTCCCTCCCTCTCCCATCCTTCCCACTCCCCTCCTCTTCCCTGTCCCCTCTCCCCCCACTCCCCTCCTCCCCTTCACTTCCTCTCCCCTCCCCCCTCCTCTTCTTTCCCCTCCCTCCCTCTCCGCTCCCTCCCCTCCCCACTCCACTCTCTCCTCCCCTTCCCCTCGCTCTCACTCCCTCCCTCTCCCCCTCTTTCTCCCCCCTCCCCTCCCCTCCCCTCCCTTTCCCCCCTCTCCCTCCCTTTCCCCCCTCTCCATCCCTCCTCCCCCTCCCTCTCTCCCCCACCCCATCTCCCCCTCTCCCCTCTCCTCTCCCCCTCCTCTCCCCTCTCCCTTTCCCCTCCCCTCACCTCCCTTTCCCCTCACCTCCCTTTCCCCTCATCACTCCCCCTTCCTTTCCCCTCATCTCTCCCCCTTCCTTTCCCCTCATCCCATCCCCTTCCTTTTATCTCCACCCCCTCCCTCTCTCTCTCTCCCCCCACTCTCCCTCTACCCCCCCTCGCTCTCTCTCTGTCTATATTGGCAGCTCCCTGGTTTTTGAGTGAGCTTTAAGGGAAATTCTAAAGTCGAAGCCGCACCCACGTGTCTGCTTTTAAATGGAAACACAGACTTCTATTTTTATGTCTATCCCTTGTGATTAGAGTTGTCGGTTATTAAGCTTGTTGAAGCTTTCAATAAATCTTCAACATCAACAAAGTTAGTGAGAATGCAATGAGCCCCCCTATCCTCCCCATCCAGCTCCTGTGCAGTGAACAACTCCAATGGGACTCTATCTTTTCTACAATTCTGGTTCTTTAAGCCAATGAGAAGCCACAAGTTAATCCTCTATTTACACCATCACTGCTCCCAAAGGCTGACACTGTAAACACAATTCTCTCTCCCACTCTTCTATCCCATTTATTGAATACTCGTCTATTGAATCTGAGACACAGCCACAGTACTATCTCTGGAGTCTTGCTACTCTCTCCAAATTTGAACTTTTGCAATCATTTTGTAGCCTGTGCAAATCTCATCTCCATCATTGACCCCCTGCGCCAACCAGTTCATCCATCAGAGTCGCGAATGATATCAATATCCCGGGCTCCTCCAGATTCTCCAAAATTTCATATTCAACTCTCTGTAATGCATTTCATGACTTCAGAATGTCCCAAAATGCTGTAGAAATGTAGTCACTGCTGCTGAAAATGTGGGAGCCAATTTGTGTACAGAAAGCTGCCACAAAAAGCAATATGATAATTGCGAGTTGCTCAGTATTTTTTAGGTGTTTGCTTTGGGATAAATATTGAACAGGACACCAGGGAGAATGCAACTCCTGTCCTTTGAAATAATGCCGTGAGATCTTTTACTTCCACCTGAGAGGGACTTGGTTTAACAACTCATCCAACAGGCAGCACCTTCAACAATGCAGCACTCCCTCGGTACTGCACTGGAATGACAGTCTGGACTTTCTTCAATTTATGAGAGTGGGATTTGAAGCCACAATCTTCCGATTCAGAGAATGCTACATACTAAGCCATGACTGACAATTTGAAGACCACAGTCCTAACTCAGGTCTGGCAGGATATACACTTGGCACGACTGTATTGTGGGACACAGCCCTCCAACTTCTCTCCTGTAGTGCAACAGTGTTGCATAGGCCGTTACTGAGTGTAGCAGTCCTTCCTGCCCCCACCCCAGAAAGGAAGGAAAAATCTAACTGTAGGACAAAAAGCAAAGACTAAAATGGGAGATGAAATCTCCCTGTAGAGACTTTTCACTTCCTTTCTGAAATACTGAGAATCCCACCTCTGAATAGCACCCTTCTTTCTCACTACAACAGCAGCACCAACTTGCATTTATATAGCACCTGTAAGCAGGGAGTAAAATGACCCAAAGCCGTGTTTTCAAACAAAATTTCATATGGATTGACAGAAGGAGACATTAGGACTGTTAGAGGTAGGTTATAAGGAGTGTTTTAAAGGAGGAGAGAGAGGTAGAGAGGTATGAGGAGGAATTCTAGAGCTTCCTAGGCAACTAAGACATGGCCACCAATGGTG
Organism: Carcharodon carcharias; assembly: GCF_017639515.1. NCBI lineage: Eukaryota > Metazoa > Chordata > Chondrichthyes > Lamniformes > Lamnidae > Carcharodon > Carcharodon carcharias. Next base: position 79,524,961 of record NC_054473.1, read on the forward strand.
GAGCTATTAAAATCAAGGGTGGTCAAGAGGCCAGAGTTGGAGGAACCCAGAGATTTCAACAACTTGTGGAACTGGAAGAGGTTACAGAAATGGGGCCAGAGTGAGGTTTGAAAACAAAAGGTGAGAATTTTAAAATTGAGTCATGGCTTAACCGGAAGCCAATGTGAGCACAGGGCTGGTGAATGAGTGCGACTTGGCGCGACTTGAGATTTAACTGGAGAGATTTGGATGGTTTCAAGTTGATGAAGGGTGAGCCAGGAGAGCAGAGGAATTTAAGTCTGGAGAGGGCAAAGGCATGGACAGGGCTGTAGCACCAGCTAAGCTAAGACCAGGGCGGAGTTGGGTGGTGGTACAGAGGTGGAGAAGAAACATCAGCACTGATTATCAGCAGCTGCCAACCAAGGGCCAGAGCCTTTATGCTCGACTTTTGGAGATTGACTTTTGGAGCAGACTTGGGCTGTTTAAAATGATAAAAATGGATTTGACAGGGTAGGTTGTGAGAAACTATTTCACTTGGTGGGGTGAGTCCACATTGGAGCAATGAGGAGTATCAGCACACACTTTTACAGAAATGGCAGTCAAATTCCGCCCACACCCCCAATGCTGGGGCCAATTCAAATGTCAAGAATGAATAATAAATTTTTGAGGTGAGGGTATGGATGTGGAATGAAGATACAGATCAACCTTGAGCTGAATGGTGGAACTAGCCAAACCCCAATAGCTCCAGAAACAGTGGCTATTTCTCCCTCTTCCTCTGGTACGGAGGATAGTTGTAGTAGGTCTGTCTGTCATCATGTAGAGCAGCCATTGAGGGTTGACATTGCCTGTGAGGGGGTAAGCCTGGCCGCTCGGGAGAGGGGGAGTGGAGGGAAGCGCTGAGCCGCTAGGGGTAGCAGCGGGGGAGGGGAAACGGGACGGTGCTGCTGAGCTGAGCCGCTAGGGGCGGCAGCGGGGGAGGGGAAACGGGGCGGTGCTGCTGAGCTGAGCCGCGAGGTCCGGAGCTGTTTGCCGGCAGCGGAAGTTGCTGTGAAAAGGCCTTTTTCATCGCCCGGCTGATGCAGCTGGATTGAGAGCGAAAGCCGAGGCCAGAGCGAGACTTAGGTAAACGCTGGCACCGACTCCCAGCTCTTGACCCGCGAGTTGGACACCGACCCGCTGGATGGACTCGGGCCCGGGCGCCGCGGGATGGGCTCGGGCTCGGGGGCCGCGGGATGGGCTCGGGCCCGGGGGCCGCGGGATGGGCTCGGGCCCGGGGGCCGCGGGATGGGCTCGGGCCCGGGGGCCGCGGGATGGGCTCGGGCCCGGGGGCCGCGGGATGGGCTCGGGCCCGGGGGCCGCGGGATGGGCTCGGGCCCGGGGGCCGCGGGATGGGCTCGGGCCCGGGGGCCGCGGGATGGGCTCGGGCCCGGGGGCCGCGGGATGGGCTCGGGCCCGGGGGCCGCGGGATGGGCTCGGGCCCGGGGGCCGCGGGATGGGCTCGGGCCCGGGGGCCGCGGGATGGGCTCGGGCCCGGGGGCCGCGGGATGGGCTCGGGCCCGGGGGCCGCGGGATGGGCTCGGGCCCGGGGGCCGCGGGATGGGCTCGGGCCCGGGGGCCGCGGGATGGGCTCATGTTCTTCATGCGGGTCCCTTGCACTCGACGGAGCCTCCGTCTCTATTGTTCCCCCTTCGCCCTCCCGCCGAGCTTTATTCAGGTGGTGATAGAGAAGAGGGGTGGTTATCCCAGTGAGAGTGAACTGGCTGCTTCTTGTCAATGCCATTCAGCAACGTACAAACTGTTGAAGGCAGCTTTGCGCCTCTATGTGAATGAGGCGAGTGTGGAACAGAGTTGACCGCATCACCTCGAGCCCCCAAAGCCTGAGGCACAATTCAGAAGCGAATTCTCTTCACTTGCCTGGTGAATGCAGCTTGAACACTCGAAGCCCGACACCATCCAGAAGAAAGCAGCCCTCTTGATCACCCACCCACCACTTTAAACATTTACTCACTCCCAGTGCACAGTAGCAGCAATGTGTACCATCTAAAAGGTGCACTGCAGCAATTCTCTGAGCCTCCTTAGACTGTACAAGACGCATGGGAACATCTCCAACCATATGCGATGTAGAAACACATGTCTTTTTCCAATTCTATGTATCATTCCAGGGAGTCTCTCTCCAATTCAGTACCCTGGGCAATACAACAGGAATCAAGGACAGGAAAAATAAACATTTTTCTCTACAAGTCATCCTGACTTAGAACTGTATCACTGTTCCTTCACTGTCGCTTGGTGGAAAACCTGGAATTCCCTCCTTAACAGCACTGTGGTGTTGTCAAGGACATCTAGGGATGGGCAATAATTACTGGCCTTGCAAGCCCCATCCAGGGAACTGATCTTTTTCTTAACAAGATAAAATACCTGTAACCTGTATTGATGATGTTAGTTGTGAAGTAAGTATTGACCAGGACACTATGGGAGAACTCCCCTATTCTTTTTTCAGCGTCTATGGGATCTTTACATTTATGTGAGGGTGGATGGGTTCATCTGAAAGACAAACTGTCTTCTATCGTGCAGCAGTCTCAGCTGGATTATGGGCTCGAGTCACTTTACCTGAAGCTTGAGCCCAACATCTCATGGCTTGGGTGAGAGTGCTACCTACCTACTGAGCAAAGCCAAGGAAATTGGTGAGAATGCTGTCTGGCTTGTCAGTCACTCTATGCAGATATCTGTGAAAGTTTGATTTAAATATGAAGGGAACAGCATGCACCCAGTAGCCAGTCTGTCATCATCCCTGTTAAAATAAGCTTGAGATTCTGGTAACGGGCTGTGTGCCTGACAGCTGTGGGAGATCAAAAGGCAAAAGGCCTGTACAGCTGCTCTTATTGCTTGTAACGCCCCCTAAACTAACAACAGTTGTGTGAAAGCGTAAGCCTAGTTTGGAGTGTTAGACTAATGTTATTCTGGGCAGTATAAACACTGAGATTAGTTGTGCTGGAGATACATGGGCCCTTGTTTTGCCCACACCTTCCCCAATAATGTGTGCCTCGATGGGTTGGCACTTGGGTTTTATAGAACTCTGTCATGGCCTTTGTGCTTGCCCGGCTTTTGTGCTCTCCTGCTAACCCACAAACTTGAGGGTGGGTGTGATCCTGGCCTCACCATTAGCATTGAGATCTATGGCATCTCATGCCAATGTACAGACATTGCAAGTGCCCAAGTTTGTTCGTTTGGTGAGCTGGGTCACCTTTGCGAACCCCCACCTCAGTACTTATCTGTTGCCCTAAGCCTTTATTTTAGTTGCTGTTCTTTCTCTTTCAGATTAGAAACGTTCCCTTCATGCTTAGTGACAGTTTGATGACCCTTGACACTGAGGTGCAGACAACAATGGATCAATCTGATTACAGTTCCGATGGAGGACTGCACGTTACGCTGACACTCCGACTGCTTATGCATGGCAAGGTACCTGATTAAGGAGCTGCTAAGCCCGGACGTGATCCACAGGCACTCTTACCCATATTTTATATTTAGCTCCTAGCGCCTTTCCCAGACTCCTCGGTGTATTGCCGCTGGATGGAACTTCATGTGGGTTTGGAATGCCTTTCAGGTGTCAACCAAAAGGGCAGCCTGCATCCATGCACAGTGCTGTGGTGATTAATGGGGGCAGTATTGTGGAGATGATGTTAACTGGGGTGATAATCTGGAGAACAGGAGTTCGAAGTCCCACCTTCATAGTTTAAATTCAATTTAATAAAACTAGTGCCAGTAAAAGTGACAGTAAACCTGATCATCATTAGGGAAGGAATCTATACATGATGCCAGTTCTATACCAACCTGATTGACTGGTAGCTGCCCTCTAGCAGGCTAGAGCAAAGTGGTACCAGTGGTTAAAGATGGCGGCCCATCCCCACCTTCAGTTTGGGCATTAAATGCTGGCAGTCCTCACAACTCTTGAATGAACTTTAAAAGAAATGCTGATCACTGTGCTCTTGAACCAGAGTTGATCCTGATCCCCAACGTCACCAACCCACACCAGAGCAGCTAGACCCCAAACATTGTTTCTAATCTGATAACTGCTTTCTCCTTCTGTTCCCTCACAGGAGGTTGGCAGCATCATTGGAAAGGTACGTACCCATTTCCGTTCCTCTGATTTTAACAAACAGATTTCTCTCTTGTACCTTCCTTGGTTGTTTTTGGTGATTTCACTTACACAAATTTTATTTTTCAGAAAGGTGACACGATAAAGAGAATGCGGGAGGAGGTGAGTTCTGTCAGCGTCTGGTCACTAAAGCTTCATGATAGTGATTAGCGGGTTGGAGCTCGGCTATTGGCCTAGGGCCATGAGGTCACATTGTGTTGGAATATAATCCCACTGCTTTTGGTGCCCCAATACCTCATCACTGCCCAGTCTGACTGCTAGACCTGTCCCACGTGGTACAATGGCAGTGCCAAGCTACCATTATGGAGGGCACCCTCACTGTGGAAGCAAGACTTAGCTTCACAAGATCCATATGCTGCTTAATCCTATTGGTGCTAACATGGAAAGATGTGTTTGCGGAATATTGATTGCTGGGAATAAGGCCAAATAGATTACCCCCTCTTGTCGGTTCCCCCACTAACTTATTTAAACCCAGTCTTGTGGTTATAATTTTCAGAGCTTGATCTCCAACTTTAATCAAAGGGCTTGCAGTGGGAGAGGACTTTAAATATAGAATAACACATACCCAGGAGCAGTTTATCAATGGGGTAATTTTGTAAATGAATAGAGTAATGGATATCCAAGTGTAAATTACAGGCACGAATCCAGTCCATACGTTTGGGGTGGTTTATATACAGAATAATAAATACCTGGGAGTGAATTACAGGCAGGAATCCAGCCCAGGCGTTCAGGGTGGTTTTTATATATAGAATTATAGATATCCAGGAGTTAGAGGCTGGAATCTAATCGAGGGGTCAGGGTGTTTTATCTAAACGTTCCCTGCCTTGCTCTGTATATCCAGATACATGTGCCCTGTTTCTTTTCTGCAGAGCAGTGCCCGTATCAATGTATCTGAAGGTTCATGCCCTGAACGCATCATCACGATCACCGGTTCAATGGAGGCTGTCTTCAAAGCGTTCACAATGATCACAGGCAAACTCGAGGAGGTACGTCCATACTGCAGTATGTGTATGAAGAGAAGTGCAGAGTGAATGCAGCAATGTGTGAGGCACAGAGTGGGTGAGGCTCATGGGCTTCTCCAGGGAATCACTTTGGAATTTAAACCCTGTGAGAGGCAGATTCTTCATTTCTGTCACTCAAATTTCTAGTCCTTTCTCTGGTGGAACCTCACTTGATGAACCACAGCTTTGAAAATGGCAGTGATTTTTTTTTTGTGTGCATGCTTATGAGGGCTGCTGGTGTTAAAAATGGTGAGCATTTCAACTTCATCCTTATCCAGAGTATAGTCATAATCCACCACACTCTGGGCAGGTACAGCACAGGGTTAGGTACAGAATAAAGCTTCCTCTACACTGTTGACATCAAACAGTCCCAGGGCAGGTACAGCAAGGGGTTAGATACAGAGTAAAGCTCCCTCTACACTGTTGACATCAAACACTCCCAGGGCAGGTACAGCAAGGGGTTAGATACAGAGTAATGCTTGTTTTCTTCACATTGGAACTCAAGATAAGGACAGGACCAATCTCAGCACTGATCAGCACCTGGTGACACTCAACTATGTTGGCTCTTACATTAAGAATGGCAGTTTTGGTTGGGATATTGAAGGTATCCTGTGTTCCTGGAACTGAACCATGTCCTTGGTTGCAGGCATCCTATTACTTGCCGTCCCATCCTCCCCTCCTTTCCTTACTGACCTGCTTTGGCTCTCTGCCTCAAATTTAAATATTCTCTTCTTTGTTTAAATCCCTCCATGACCTCACCTCTCCCTTTGCTGCACTATTCAATTCTATGTCTTTAAATGTCAATATAAATGCAAGTGTTTTTTTGACTGCCTAGGTCACAGGCTGTGGAACTGCCTCCTTAAAACCTCTGCATTTCCATCTTTGCTTTATAACCCTCTGTAAACAGTCAGCTGGAATCAAGCTTTTGGTGATACCTTGGAATGTCTCCTCCATTGTCAGTGTTTTTCCTTGCTACTCTGTGAAGCATCTAGAAATGGGTTTTTTGCGTTAATTAAAAATAAGTTGTTTTTCCACCCCTCCCCCTTTCCTCCATTCCTTTCTTCAATGGCCAGGAGCCATTGTTGCTGACACTCTACAATTTGAAGGTCCTTGTCTGTCTCTTGGTTCCAGGATCTCACTACATCCAGCATGAGTGATGTTGCGAGGAGCAAGCCCCCCGTTACACTACGCCTGGTGATTCCTGCCAGTCAGTGCGGCTCACTGATAGGGAAAGGAGGCTCAAAGATTAAGGAGATCCGAGAGGTGAGTTATTTGGGAAGTTCAGTCAGAGACAACGAGTGCAGGAGTCTGGCTCCAACTGAGGGTAGCTCACTTCTAGCTTTGTGCCGTCAAAGCAATTGGAGTGGGAAAAGCATTACTAATTCTAGTCCCCTACCACTGTTCAGTAAACCAATGCCGATGCCAACAATAACCCTGTATCAAACAAACTCATCTCCATGTGATTGTGTACTTCCTGTAGTTTATGCATCAGTGCAGTATTGCGCACTCCTTGCAGATAGTTAGGGGGTGGGGCTGGTGATGTAAACCCCTTTCCCAGCAGGTGTTTCCTTTTCCCTGTTCAACCAGGCCGAGATCAGGAATTCCACATCATGGAACAGTGGGTACAAAAAACACAAATTGTGGATGAGCAACAGAACGAACCTGGTTCCTGCTACTCCCTGTCTTGAATGAGAGCAGAGAAAGTTAAAGGGAGATGTAATAGAGGTTTTGAAAATATGGGTTTTTATAGAATAAGAATTTCTTTTGCATTCACAGGTGCCTTGGTAAGCAGAGGGCACAGATTTAAAAGAATTGTCAAGTGAACCAGGGTAGAGTTGAGAATTTTTACACAGCGAATTGTAAGCTGGAATGCACTGCCTGAAAGGGTAGTGGAACCAGATTCAATAATTTTTAAAAATACATAGAATTGCAAAGGAAAGAAGTAGCAGAGTTATGGGACTAATGAGATAGCTGTTGCAAAAAGCCAGTATGGGTGTGATGGGGCCAAGTGGCCTGCTTCAATGTTAGATTCTGCAACTACCATGTGATACTGGGGGAGGGTTTGACTCTGCTTCCATCGCCCAGGAGGGTGCAAACAATTAATTGGGAAACCAGTCATCATGAGAGGCGAGAGTTTGACCCCAGAGTCCATCACAGGGAGAGGAACATGGGATTTTCTGTGACAAGATGCTGAGATTGACGTTTTCACTGGCCAGATGTTGTGACCTACTGGTATTCATGTTGAAAACTTAAAGCAGCTCATTTCTCTTATTTTCTGTAGTCTACTGGAGCTCAGGTCCAGGTAGCTGGAGACTTGCTGCCAAACTCGACCGAGCGTGCAGTAACCATCTCTGGAACCCAGGATGCCATCATTCATTGCATCAGGCAGATCTGTGCAGTCATTCTGGAGGTAAGGGCACATCTTTGAATTTCAAGAAGCGATGGTGGTGGGGCCGGGGGGGGTGTGTGCAGCAGCACTAGTAGACTCCTGGTTGGTGATTCGAGTTCGCAGCAGAGTAACAGCAACTCTAATTGGACACTGGGTCTTCAGGAAGCTGCGCAACAGAATGAATGCCTTATGTTTGTGGACGATCCTAAATTTTTTTTTGAATAAGACGCAGTGAGGAATGGGATACAGTTTGAAGTGTTGTGTACCTGGCCTGTGACTGTTTAGGGCAGTGTAGACAGAGCTTTACTCTGTACCTAACTCTGTGTTGTACCTGCCCTGGGAGTGTTTGCTGACACTAAACTGGAGCAGTAACATCCCTGAAGTTAATGCACCTGAGATTCGTGAGATTATCTGGAGTGTGATGTTAGGCAGCAGAAAGAGGTTAGAGGTGGGGGACAGATTTCAGGCCAGTGAGGTCAGAACTCCCTCCTTATTAGTGATTATAGGACTGAAAAGACCTGGGTTCATAAAACAATGAAAGGGGGTTAATAAGGTGAATCATGATAATTTTCTGGAAAACTAAGATAGAAGGACAGAACAGGAAGCTACTGACTAATAAAAAGGAAATCCTTATTATTAGTTACAAGCTGGTGACAGGCCAGGTTCCACAGCACAGGGCAACACAAAGACTAGAAAATATTGAGCTACTGACACATACTCGGCCTTTAAAAACCCTCTAGGTTGGAGGAGGAAAGGATGAATAGAGGGGTAGGGCTGGGAAAGAATAAACTGGAGTGAGACACATTGCGATAGCTCCAGATTCCATTAGGCTGAGTGTGTGGGTGGGATTCTGTATTTGTAACTTGGGAATAACTTCAGAACAGAGGTGGCTAACAGTAAAACAGAGACAAATAGATGGGAAAGGTTGTGATGAACTGCGTGGGTCAGATGCTAGAGGTGGGAAAGGAGACACCTCCAAAATAAACTTTTGCATTCAGTGTGGAGCCTTGTTTGGTGTTCTTGGGCCTTGGTCTTTCCAGATGGTTTCTTGCTGTGCTAAAAGATGGCTTTAGAGCAAAATCAGCTTCAGCAGTGAAGGATCTGGACCCTGAATCTGCTGAGATCTCTGCTTGTACATGACCTGTGAGCTGGGGGTGCTTAATTGATGAGTGTATTCAAGAATGAATAGATAGATTTTTGGATAGCAAGGGAATCGAGGGAAATGAGGATAGGGTAGAAAAACAGCATTGAGGTAGGAGATTAGCCATGATCTTTTTAAGTGGTGGAGTAGGTTGACAAGGTCATATGGCCTACTGTTCCTATTTTGTGTGCTGTTATGGTACTAATCATTGTATTTCTTGTCCTATTTAGTCTCCACCCAAAGGCGCCACCATTCCTTACCGTCCCAGCCTTGGGCCTGGACCTGTTGTATTCTCTGGTGGACAGGTAAGCACAACTGGCACTTGAGCATCAACTCCCTATCTGCAAGTTTCACCCATTCCTTGTTCCCTTATTAACAGCGTAATAACCTGTGGTGGCATTGATGGCCATTCTTAATGTACGAACCTATTGAAGTGTCCACCCAAAAGGGGAATTGGTGAACCCTACGCTCCAGTCATACCTCCAATGGACCTACCTCCCCTTTAAGAGAAAACCGCTGGTGCTGCCAGGGATAAGGGGAGTTCGTATGTCGTGAGGTAGATAGGTCATAGATACAAGCTCTGGCAGGCCAGGATGGGGAGTGGGAGAAGGGTGGCTGTGACTGTGGCACGTGTCAATGGCATAGTTACTCATGCACAATGTAAATATCTGCCACGGGACACAGTGAGATGGGCCAAATGAGGTTGGATTTGAGCATGCAACATTCTCTCTGTTTGGTTGTTCAACCTCAGTGAGGCTGAGTGGAATGACCAATCTGAGACTAGACTGAAAAGCTTCCACTTTTGACAGGGTTAGGCCTTGTTTTGCATTTGTATAATAACCCCTCTCCAATACTTTAGAGGTACTGACCCTTTTCAAATGGCTAGTTAACACTTGAATTAATGCTCAAGCTTTATTTTTCAATTATTAATCTGCGCAGTCGAGACATTGAGTTCAGCCAATGCCATGGTCGAGTGGTGACCCTGGATCCAACCCTGGTGTAAGCTTTAGACCCTCCACCATGCAAGTATAGCAAGTACCATACCAAGTCTGCTGGCATTCTCCCCGAAGAATGAAAGTGCACCTGATGCTCAGTGGCTGGATATCTAACCTCAGCCCCTGGGCTATTGTGCCTCGGATTCTGCTGCATGCACTTGCGCTTTCTCCTAGTGAAGTCAGGGCCCACGTGGCCGCTCCCAGACAGGGGGCTGAGGGTGGGGACTCTGAGCTTTCGGAAGTAGGCACTTGAGGTAGCAGTCTGTATGATGCCACTTCACTCCTGTGGAGTCTTTTATTCGTGCCTCTTCCTCGACTGTTGACACATTTTCAATGAAAATATGCAGGAGTTGGAGAAGTAGAGTGAATTAGAATGAGGGATTAATTCGGTCAAGTGCTGACTCACTAATGGAATTTGCGACTGCTGCTGCTTTCTCGGAAGCTGGAATTTTCTATCCTCTAAATATAAAGCTACCTGCCGGTCCCTGTGCTTGTATTCTGCTTTGTCCAGTCATCCCCCTCACAACGATTATGAAACTGGAGAGACTCTCTCTGTAACACGCCCCTCACTCTAATCCTCTGATTCCTCTGCTTTAATGCGGAGCCCGTGGTTACATTCTCCACAAGCTAATCCCTGTGGAAAGCTGCCTGTGAATGAATCTGCCTTCATTGTTGCATAGAATTAGATAGAACATACAACACAGAAACAGGCCATTTGGCCAAATAGTCCATCTTGGTGTTTATGTTCCATGCGTACTCCTCCCATCCTTCCTCATCTAACTCTATCAGCATAAGCCTCCAATCCTTTCTCTTTCATGTGCTCACCCAGCTTCTCCTTAGTTACATCTATACTGTTCACCTCAATTACTCCCTATGGTATAGAGTTCCACATACTTACCACTCTAGGTTACAAAATTTCTTCTGAATTCCCTATTTGATTTTTTCATCAGCTTATATTGGTGGCATGAAGTTTTGCTCTTCCCATGAGTAAAAACTGTGTACCTGTTCTGTAAAAACCTGTCCATTCTAAAGACCTGTATTAGGTCACCCCTCAGCCTTTTCTCTAAGAAAATGAGAGAGCCAGCCTTTACATCCTTTCCTAGTGGGTATAATCACGCAGTTCTGCTGTCAACAAATGTTTGAACTGCAGGAAAATGCATCTTTTCAGCCCAGTCAAACTCTATCATGATAATCTGCTGCTGCATTAATCACGGACTGACTGCTGCCCAGTTACTTTTTGCACAGGTGTTAAAGAACTTGCATTTTTATGGCACTTTTCAGAATGCCCCAAGCACTTTGCATCCATTGAAGTACCTTAGATGTGTAGTCACTGTTGGATTGTTGGAAGCTCAGCAACCAATTTGCACCAGTTAGGTCCAGTAACAACCAGACAATGTTTGGTGATGTTGGTTGAGGGATAAATATTGGCTGCGACACCAGGGAGACCTTCCCTACTCTTGAAAAATGGGGATCTTTTACATCCATCTGAGAGGGCAGACAGGGCCTTGGTTTAACGTCTGAACTGAAAGACGATATCTCCAACAGTGCAGCACTCCCTCAGTGCAGCACTGGAGTGTGAGTCTAGATTTTTTATCAAGTCTCCAGGCTGGGACTTGAACCCTTTGACTCAGAAGTGGGAGTGCTACCATCTACGGCTCAGCTACTGTGCTGTGCTGTTTATGATTATGTAGGCTTTTATTTGTCACATGCTGCCTGGGTTCTCCTGTCTCGTTCCAAGAATAAAAATTAGCTATGGCTCAGTTTTTCAGGTAAACTCTTTAGGGAGTTGGTTACTAGAGGTGATGAGAGACACAAACCCCTTCATTCTGGCTGGAGGCCAAGTCTCTTGTGGCTTTTAGTGGGACATATTCAAACAGTGCCTTATTCTGTAAAATTCTCTTTCAGGCCTACACCGTCCAGGGGCAGTTTGCAGTCCCTCATCCAGATGTAAGTGAAATTCAAATAATTGTAGCTTGTTATAGAAGATAATTTGTTTTGAGAAGCCAGTTGGGAATGGAAATCTGGCTGATTTAGTTGTCCTACCCCATCCCGCCCCCTTTCCCATGGGTCCGGGGCACTCAGTTCAATCATGGGGCCTCAGACTGCCCTTTTGGGTGAACACACAGCCCTGATCCTTTCCTGGACGGTGTATTTATCCATGCAGCTATTGAGAGAGAGCTGCAGTGACCTTTTATTGACCAACTCACTCTCCTCCCATTAGACAGTAACCTCGTGATGTGCAAGGAGACTCCTTGGAGGCAGGCAGACAGACCATATTCTTGATGATTGAGCGGGCGATTGTAGCTACCAACTCAATGCCACTTGGAAATCCAGCTTGCAGACTGCTTAGCCAAGAGACTGGCACCGTAGTTGCTGGTGGATTTACTGCTCATCTGTTCAGGGAAATGGCCAGTTATGGAGTTACAGGCACCTATCTTGTTAGCTAATCTCTTGATGGGAAGATCAGTTTTATTTCTTGCTCCGGTGTGCGTGTGTGTACTGCTGATTGTCCTTGTGTAAAGAATGGTCGTTGTGGGTGAGGACAGCATTCCGTTTGAATTTCTGCCATCCGGATTGAGCCGCCAAACCAAGGAGAGGCGGGCGCAGAGAGATAGAAATTCACACAATGCCGCCCTTTGAGCAGTGAATACCTCAGGCCCACACTCACTCGCAGCCTGTGTCAGATTAAGTTCCTGCTTTCTTTCTGCTACAGCTGAGCTCACATCCCCAAAATGACACTTTGTCATGAGCTTTCATTTTTGAATAAAGATTTCTATTGAAAATGCAGGGCAGAGGCGGATGAGTGATGCAGGGAGTCAGACGCTAACTACTTTTACAGCAAGGCTGATTTTATTCAGACTCTGGGAGACCGCTTTCTCTGAACCATGGACATGCTCCTAGAATCTGATTTACAACATCAGTTTAAAAAATAAATTCAAACAAAGTGCTTTGCCAGTCATTCAACCTGAGGAGCTGTGTTTGAAACCAACCTGGGATAGAAGTCTCCACTTTTTAAGGTTCTTTCATGGGACATGGGCATCACTGGCAAGGCCAGCATTTGTTGCCCATCCCTAATTGCCCTTGAATTGAATGGCTTGCTAGGCCATTTCGGAGAGCATTTAAGAATCAACCACATTGCTGTGGGTCTGGGGTCACGTGGGCCAGACCAGGTAAGGGTGGCAGATTTCCTTCCCTAAGGACATTAATGAACCAGATTGATCGTTGTAAAAAACCAATGATAGTAATGGTGATCATGAAACGGAGTCTAGCTTTAAATTCCAGATTTTATTGAATTTAAATTCCACCAGCTGCAATTGGATGGATTTGAGCCCATGCCTCCAGAACATAAACCTGGATTACCAGTTCAGTGGCGTTACCATTTTGCCACTGTGTCCAACTGCACGGCTGTTAAGGGTCTCTTTTGAAATGAGTTTGGTAGTTTCAGTCCAGTGGCCTGATCAAAACTGCCCCTAATTGGCAGAAGGCACAGAGACCACAAGATGACTGGTATAGGAAATGGCATATGGCCAAAGAGGAAGACGGTGGCTAGGCCTGAGGCTTCTTATTGTTTAAAGTAGGGGAAACATCTAACAGTGGAAATGCAAAGTCAGTGGTTTAAGATAACTCAGTTAATGATTTAACAACTAGTTATTCCATCCAGTGACAGATGCAAGCAACTTTACTAACTTCTACTGGAGACTGCTGGCTAAGATTGGTTCAGACCTGCTGACCAACCAGACTGATTTCAGTGGGAATTTGTACAGGGAGAGTTTCCCAATCTCTGCCATGTGTCCAAGAAGCCACCAAAATTCCAGGCAAATGAGACCCAAACTTTGAGCTACGCCATCCACCTTGACCCTGCTGCCACCATCTGGCACAAACGGGCTGGCACAGTTGTCTCTTCCTGCCACCGGGAGGCCACAGCTCTCCCCTCCCTTCAGCCTGTCCACTGTGCTAGGAGAGAACAGTGAGAAGTTGAGGATGCAACCATTTGAAAAGTTTGAGAATGAGACAATCAGAAGGCACACATGCTGCCATGATGATGTTATTTGTAATTGCTGAACTTTGGTTGAAAACTTTACCCATCCTGCCTTGCAGCTATCCAAACTTCACCAGCTGGCTGCGCAGCATGCTTCCTTCAACACAGTCAGCCAGTCCTCCTCCTCCTCCTCATTTGCTGGTAGGTATTAAATACACTTGGAAAGTGCGGCAGTAACTATCGGCGCGGGGCATTAGCGAGCCGTCTGTCGGCGCGGGGCGTTAGTGAGGCACTAACTGTCGTGTGGGTGCTGTGCATTGCTTGAGATTTGACAGACTGGCCTGGAATGTGTTTGAGTGTAAAATAGTATAAATCATGTATGAAGCTTTTGTTTAGTTACACTGGTTAACTATCTGGTTAGGGTGGTATTTTGGATTATAACGGATGAAGTGAAAATAGATGCTAGAATTGGAATGTTTCAAGGTTGCAGAGACCTTTAAAGGTGGGGCCCTGGTCAGCAGTTGGTAATGTAAGATGGAGTGTTCCTTTTAAAATTTGGTTGTTGTGCGTGGTTAGCTTTTTCAGTGCCTGTCCCCTTTAAATCACATTATTTATCACAGAACAAGGTCTGAGCAGTACACAAGTGCTGGAGGTTACACAATTACAGCTTCGTGGAAATGTTGATGGGATGTTAAGACAGATCGGTTCTGGAGTTTTGCTTGATTAACTTTTAGGGCTGGGGGAATACTTGGCTGAATCTTTCCTCTGGGCACTTAATGGTTTTGCATTCTGCCTGTGAGACTGATTTGAAGCTGAATTGTGTCCTCCGAACTTAGTGCCTGATTCATAGATTCTGTTTCTGTCTGTCCCTGCCCTGTCGCTCATTAGTATTCATTGGCTGGCTTGTCAGTGTCCCTGGCTTGCTCACTCTCTTATGCTCTCTGTGAGTGGCTGCATTTTCTGTGTTCCTGACTCAAACTTGTTGCTTCCTCCCTGCAGGATTGGACAGCAGTGGTCAGACTACATCTCAGGAGCTTCTGATTCCGAATGATGTAAGTAATGATTATAAGAAATAGCAGGAGTAGGCCATTCGGCTCCTCCAGCCTGCTCTGCTATTCGGCCCCTCAAGCCTGCTCTACCATTCAATAAGATCATGGCTGATCCAATTGTGATTCCAGTTTCCTGCCTGGCCCCATAACCCTTGGTCGATCAAAATTCTGTCTAACTCAGCCTTGAATATATTCAATGACCCAGCCTCCACTGCTGTCTGTGGAAGAGAATTCCAAAGACCAGCTACCCTCTCAGAGAAGAATTTCCTCCTCATCTCATGTCTTGAATGGGGCGGGGGGGTGGGGGGGTGTTTCCTTATTTTTAAACTGTCCCCTAGTTAAGATTCCCCTACGAGGGGAAACATCCACCATGTCAATCCACTCAATCTTATGTTTTTCAATGAGATTGCCTCTCATTCTTCTAAACTCCCAATAGGTATAGATTAAACCTTTCCTCATAAGACAACCCGTTCACCTCTGGAATCAGGCTAGTGAACCTTTTCTGAACTGCTTCCGATGCAAGTGTATCGTTCCTTAAGTAAGGTGACCAAAACTGTACGGAGTACTCCAGGTGTGGTCTCACCAATGTCTTGTACAGTTGTAGCAAGGCTTACTGACTTTAATATTCCATCCCCCTTGCAATAAAGGCCAATATTCCATTTGCCTTCCTAATTGCTTGATGTACCTGCATGTTAACTGTTTGTGATTTATGTACAAGGACATTGAGACAATGGTGCTAGCAGGTTATTCAACTGTGTAATCATCACAGCTGAAACCCAATCTTTGCTCATTCAGGCACTGCCCAGAAGAGGTCACTGAGATCAATCTATGTACCCTTCTGGATGATTAAAACCAGGGAAGAAAAGATAAGAGTTTGCTACAGACTCTCCACCCCACAGTGCCGGCACTTGTTTTCTGTGAGGTGAGACAGCAGTGACGTGTCTCCATCTATTACTGATGGATCAATGTAAAGCTTTGATTGGAAAATCACCCTCTCTGTTCCCATCAAACCGTGGTGATCTGTTAGCATGAGTCAGGCGGCACTCGGTCGTCTTCACTGACTGAAAGGATGTGGCTGCGGAGCATCCTATCCCACCCCCTACCTGAGAATTGAGGTTACCATGCTCCATCAAACAGGTGAGTCAGAGTGACCTCAGACCTCTTTGCAAGGAGAATGGGGTGTTGTCACATTTCTCCACTATTCAAACGTTTTTACGGTGGCATCTCGGGTCACATTGTTCCAGGTTTCAGACTGTATTCTCAAAAGCAGCTGCTTCTTCCTTCGGCAGTCCAGTGGTCCATGGAACTTGTGAACTTGCACTCCGTAATGTATTGCAGCATGGGTTTATACCGTTGAATGCCCATAGAGTAACTTTACTTCTCATTGTAACAGGAACATTTGTGCCTCTTACTACAAACGGGGTGATTATGCCTCATGCATTTCACAGGCAATTGCAGCTCACAGTATTAACTGGGTGACTGTATTTCTTTAAATGGGATGTCTAACTAATTGTACCTCCATACAAGTGAAGTAACTAACTCGCTCTGTCTACACATGGTATTTCCCAATGTATGAACTGACTACCTGAGACTATAACCAGGGTGACTGTACTTCATCCAGTGCAATCATAAATGGAAGGCTGTCTCTGCAGAGTGACAGTGCCTTACTATATCTAGAATGTGCACAGTTAGCTGTTGTGATGCCCTGTTTGGACTCGGTGTTAATGATAGGGTCTGTGATGAGTCCCTGTGAATTTAAGTGAGGTTGATGCTGTTGTCCTCTGATCTGTTGCTCCTGTCCTGCTGAAGGACAGTTCTCTGTGCTGCACTGGGTGGGAATCGAGTTACAATTCCTGGCATGTGGTGAATGTGAGGCAGGGTCGCAGCCCCTGCGAGGACCATGCTTATAAATAGTCAGCACAATGCTGTCTCCAAAACGCAGCAGTGTCAAGTGACAAAGGCAGAAAGGAATGTTATCCAGACAGCACAAGCCATACGCCTTTTGAAATTCAGAACAAGAATGAAGAGCTATCTGTTTCACAAAACAGATGCCAGGACAATGCTGGAGAGAGACTGTAACTGTTGGAGGTCAGAGTGCTGTTGTGTAAGGCAGGCTTCCACATCCATAGGCTGCACTGTACAGTTAGGAATCTGTAGCTTGGATACTACGTCAGAGACATTCACACCAATATTAAAGAAAGACTTGCATTTAAAAAGGGCTTTTCATGACCTTAGGACATCTCAAAGTGCTTTATGGCCAATAAAATGTGTTTGAAGTGTAGTCACTGTTACAGATTTGATAATGACCAGATAATCTGTTTTGGCAATGTGGATTGAGGGATAAACGTTGGTCAGCACACTGGGGAGAATGCCCTTGATCTTGTTTGAAATAATGACATGGGATCTTATACATCCACCTGTGGGCAGACGAGGCCTCGGTTTAATGTTTCATCTTGGGATGGAGGGAAACATCTCTGACAATGCAGCGCTCCCTCAGTACTACACTGAAGTGTTAGTCTAGATTTTTTTTTTGATCAGGTGTAGAGTGAGACTTGAGCCTAGAACTGGTATAGTGGAGAACCAGGAATGTAATGAGAGTGACGAAATTAGTAAAGAAAGTGTTCTGGAGAAATTAATGGGGTTAAAAGTTGATTAGTCTCTTGGAGCTGACAGCTAATGGCAAGGGTTTTAAGAGGTGATTCTAGCAATAATGGATGCATTTGTCTTGTTGTTCCAGGATTCTCTAGATTCTTGAGTGGTCCCCGTAAATTGGAAAGTAGCAAATGTAACCCCACTGTTGAAGAAGGTTAGCCTTATATCAATAGTAGGAAAAATGCTAGGTTCTATTATTGGAGGTGTGGTAACAAGGCACTTATTAAATCATAATATGATTAGGTAGATTCAGTACAGTTTTATGGAAGGGAAATGGTGTTTGTTAAATCAATTCCAATTGACTTGTGGCTGGCCTCCCACATTCTATACTCAATTAACTTGAGGCCATCCAAAACTTTGCTGTCTGTGTCCTAACGTGTGCAAATTCCCATTCACCACCTTGTTTGCTGACCTACAGCAGCTCCTAGTTAAGCAACACCTATTTTTAAAAGTTTTTATTGTTTTTGTTTCTAAAGCCCTCCATGGGCTCACCCCCTCCCTATCTCTAATCTCCTACAAATCTCAGATATCTGCGCTCCTTCAATTCTGGCCTTTAGCTCACCCCTGAATTCATTCACTCCATCATTGGTGGCTGTGCCTTCAGCAGCCAAGATCCCAGGCTCTGGAATTCCCTCCCCAAACCTTTGTCCCTCTCCTTCCTCTTTTGAGATGCTCCTCAAAGCCTCTTCCCAAGCTTTGGTTATCTGGTCCTAATATCTCCTCAAGTGGCTTGGTGTCAAATTTTGTTTGTAGGCACTTCACAAACACATCAGTCTTTTTACTATGTTAATGGACTATACAATACAAGTTGGTGTATTAGAGTTTTTTTGAAGCTGGAAGTAGGAGGGTAGATAATGGGGAAGTAGTGAATGTCGCATATCTGGATTTTCAAAAGGCATTGGCTATGTAAGAGGGTGTTACACAAGATTATGTCTTGAGGATTGGTTAACATGCAGAAAACAGGAAACAATTTTCAGGATGGCAAGGTGTATGTAGCGGAGTGCTGCAGGGAGTAGTGCTTAGGTCTCGGTTATTTGCAATCTGTGTCAATAACCTAGATGAGGCTGAATATAGAAAGCTAGGTGGGAAAGTAAGTTGTGTGGGAGATGCAAGGCGGCTACAAAGGGGTCTAAATGGGTTGAGTGGGCAAGTATGTAACAAATGGAGTATAAAGGGGAGATAGTGGTGTAGGGGTAATGTCACTGGACTAGTAATCCAGAGACCCAGGCCAATGCCCTATGGACATGGTTCAAATCCCACCATGGCAGCTGGTGGATTTAAATTCAATTAATAAAATCTGGAATATAAAGCTAGTCTCAGTAATGGAGACTATGAAACTATCATTGTCATAAAAATCCATATGGTTTACTAATGTCCTTCATTACCCAGTCTGACCACATGTGACTAGCAATGTGGTTGACTCTTAACTGCCCTCTGAAATGACCTCAGAAAGCCACTCAGTTCAAGGGCAATTAGGAATGGGCAACAAATGCTGGCCTTGCCAGCGCTGCCCACATTCCAAGAAAGAATAAAGAGGAAAAACATGAGGGGAAATAGGAAATTATCTGCTTTGGTTTGAAGACTAGAAGAGCAGAACTTTTTTATTTTAAAAATGTGAGTCTAGTAAAAGTTGGTTTGCAAGGGGATTTGGGGGTCCTTGTACATGAATCATAAAATTAACATGCAGGTGCAGCAACAGTTAGGAAGACATATGGTATGGCAGACTTTACTGCAAAGGAGTTAGAGTATAAGAGTAAGGAAATCTTGCTGCAATTATATAGTTCTTTTGGTGGGACTATACCTGGAGTACACTATTTTTATCCACGGAAGAATATACTTGCCTTGGGGGAGGTGAAATGAAAGTTCATTAGATGGATTCCTTGAATAAGATGGCTGTCCTATTGGAGGATTGAGTAGAATGTGCCAATATATTCTTGTCATTAGAAGAATGAGAAGCGATCTTAAATTCTTGTAGGGCTTGACAGGGTGGATTCTTTCTTGCTAGAGAGTTTAAAAATAGGGATCATAGTCTCAGGTTAACAGATCAGCCATTTAGGACTAGGATGAGAAATCTTTTCACTCAAGGTTGAGAATCTTTGGAATTTACGATACCAAAGAGCTGTTTATGCTCTGTCATTAAGAATATTAAAAAAAAACATAGATTTTTGGACACTGTGGAAATCAAGGGACATAGAGATAGGGCAGAAAGTGGCACTGAGGTAAATCATCAGCCATCATCTTATTAAATGGCGGAGCAAGCGTGAGGGCCTTCTATTTCTGTTATCCATTAATCAGCAACCCCAGTCCTTTCTTGTGCTCTTTGACTCAGGTGAAGGTGCTACCATTGAGCCAGAGCTGACAGATATGTGATTTGGGCAGTGGGAATTGAAGCGTCTCAAATCTGCGAGAGTGGGTTGGGGATACTATGAACCAGGATAACGTAAAAGGGGAAAAAAAACATTAGCTGCATTGTTCAGGACCTCCCATCCCTTTCATACATTAGACTTCCCTACTTCCAATAACTCCAATGTTGTCACGTTGTTTGGCAGGATTTTCGGTCAGGAAATACTTATGGTTGCTGCCAGCCTTGCTCTCACTGGGCTCCTAGCTTAGCTGCTCATGCTAATGCACCTGGGCTTCTGTACTCTGTGGGATAGTCCTTGAACTAGGTTTCAATGCTGTTCAGTGAGATAAGCTGTTATAACATGCATAGGACCAAATGAATAGCCCTGTTCAAAGGACACATCTTATCATGCCTCATGTTTGTACCTGCAGGCATGCCAAGTCTCCACATTGACAGGTGAGATTCTGTCCTTTCACAATTTGATGGTGAAGCCGCCTAAGTGTGTGTGTAGTGGCACAGGAAATATGCACTACTGTAACTCCTAGGTGTGAGACCTGGACAAAGTACTGTGGAGATCAGGTTCTGTTTCAGTTCCCTGACTTTCTTGACTCCAAGCTCTAGTCCAAAATGATCCTGGTTGCTCTGGGCCTGCAACACAAATCTACCTTCAAATGGGCACCAATTGTATTCAGGAATGGGACAATGTCAAATTACATTATGGGGCACTCTTGAGGTTGAGTCTCAAGTACATAGTGGGAGCTTTTCTTTGTACCTTACCTGGGAGTGTTTGGGAAAGTGTAGAGGAAGCTTTACTCTGTATTACTTGTTGAGAGCTGTTTATTAAATGGAGCTTAGTGTCAATCCTGACATGAGGTGACTGAGATGGAGTGTCCCCCTCTCCAGCACTTTGGGCACACAAACTACTCACTTTTTGTTTGAAATGAAAAAGATATAGAAAGGGGGCTAATAACTGCCTGTTCTGCTCAGTTTTCTTTACTAATCCATGTTTGTTTTTCCTCAACAGTTAATAGGCTGCATCATCGGGAGGCAGGGCAGTAAAATTAATGAAATCCGGCAGATGTCAGGTGCTCAAATCAAGATTGACAATCAGGTCGATGGTTCGACCGAGCGACTCGTTACAATCACGGGGGGTCCCCTGAACATCAACTTGGCCCAGTACCTCATAAACGCATGGTAAGCAAACCTGGCAGTCTACCTAGGATAGTACTGGATGAGGCTGAGCACTGTAGCAGGGAGAGGGACTGGCCTTGTGCTGGCTGTGAGCACAGGTTTGGGACAGGGGTTACGGTGAGCTGTTTAAGAACTAGAAGGGAACGGGTTAGAATCAAGCCAACTTGCTTGGCTATGTCCCCAGTTAGTCAATTTTGGAATATTTAATTTGGCATATCTTCTACGCTGTCTTGATTTCTGAGGTCATGCAGGACCCAGTGACAAGCATCCTGTTCAGAGTGCTGTCAGTGCCATTCTCCTTCAATCACTAGAAGGCACAGGAGAGTGAGTTGAAGCTGGGTCACCCTTCAAAGTTTCTTTCTCTTTCTCAGTCTCTCAGTTGGAAGGACTGGCTTCTGCTGACTGTCATTTACAGCGGTCTGGCTGTGATGAGTGTATCAGGCACTGGTGTTCTGTCACTCCTCACACTGATGTTCAGGACATATCACTGCAGCACCTCTGCTCCTTGGTTGGTTTCTTCTCATTTCCTCCCGTCCTTTCCTTTTGATTGGGGTACAGTTCCACAGGCACTGCCCAACCTCTAGTGACACATTTGAATGGCCTTTCTTCCTGCGCAAGCTAGACAGCAAATGCCAAAGGGCTATTTGACCATGGTTTTTTGAGGCTCAGCCCTGTCTGGCCTTCCTCAAGTGTTCACATGGGCAGTATCCAGCAGTGGGTGGAGTGGGGTTGTATGGCAGGAGAGTGAATAGCAGTGGGAAACCCTGGCTGAATTTCTGCAAGCATCCCTGAATTAGTCCTGGAGTGGCTCCCCACTGCAATTGTCTGAGAACAGCTGGTTCAGCTCAGATCAGAGCCTCACCTAAGACTTGCTGGTCAGTGTGGCTGTCTACTAACTGAAGTGTTGAAGACTTTGGTGTTCATGACAAGCTTGCAGGTATTGAACATTTGAGTCTTTCTGTTCTCAGTCACCACAGTTTATCAGTGGAACATTTTGATAATTCTAGGCTAAACCAGACATTATTGCTGCAACTCCTTGGTGTTATCCTCTCCTGTTTGCATCTCCTATCCCTAGACCATGTTGGGCAACATGCAAGGCAAGGGCCATGGGCTGGCTGCCAAACATACTGGCTCCCAGGACACTCCTCCACCTAACCAACCCTTGGCATGCTACCTGCCAGTTGGTGTTTATCATTGAGAAGCCCAGGTGAAGGTCCATACCACAGGGTGCCAGCAAAGTTGAAAACAGGTTAAAGACAAATTAAATCAAGAAATCTTGTTTTTAAAAGGCCTGGAGATTGCAAAGCTAGAGGGAGATGTGTTCCACAGTTGCAATGTCAGGGGAAAGAATTAAGAGTAAATCAGAAGATCAATCAGTAAAGCAGGAGGGATAAAGGAGATCAGAACAGTTAGAGATACAGGGATCTCAGGTTTTGATTTAGCTTCCAAACCAGTAGATCCCATCAATGTATGGGTGATCCAGGAGACAACCTGCTCAAAGGTTGAGCAGCTCTGTAATTGTATGCACATTCTGTGCCTTGGGAAAGCAATGGGATTTGCTCAGTGAGGCCAGTTTCTCCAGTGAGCAGGTTCCTCAGTAGAGCTTTGACCAAGTGTCTGCACCCATCCGTCCAGTGGCCGTACACAGGACCCTAGTGTGAACTGTCCGGAGCCTGGCTGCATTCTGTGTACCCTTCAGAACATATGGATTTTAGCTGGTTGAAGGTTGAGCTGTGAAGGTCCCCTTGCATGTATTTAGTGCCATGTGTGTGTGCGTGTGTGTTTAATTCAATACGGAAGTATTGAACCTGAGGCATAATGTATTCTTACATTTGTTTTACTATCATCCTTCACCACCCTTCCTTAACTCAAATCTTCAATTCCTCTCACCTAATATAACCCTGACCTCTCTCCACCTCTCTTTCTTTACAGTTTAGAGATGGCTAAAACCACCTCCCAGAATGCTTCCATCACGACCCCAGTTGACCTCAACATGACCTTCTCTCAGCCTACCAACCCTGCCTCTTCCCCACTGGCATCGATGAGCTCCACCCTCCCATCCTCTCTGCTGAATACCCCCTATGCCATTCCCATCTCCAGCCTCCTTGGCATGAAAAGCGTTCCCTTCCTGGCACTGTCTGCGGCCACCTCGGGGCCTTCTGGGAGCCTATCAGCTTATACGGCCAAAATCTCCTCATCCAATGGGGTTAAGAAGTCTGAGCGACAGAAGTTCTCTCCGTATTGAAAGGATGATGCAGCTGCCCAGACCCTGTGTAGAACTAGTGAGGTAACAAGTGACGGGAAGGAGTCATTGGGAGTTTCATTCAGATTTGTGAATTTTGTTGTTTAGGAGGTCTGTTTTCGTACAAGTCCGTACCTGCAGATTGACCCCCCCCCCCCCCCACCCCCCTCAAAGTGGCTGAATAGCCTTTACCTGATTCCCTCAGCATTCAAAAAAAAAGAAAATCAACATTCTAAGAGCTGGCAGAATTTGACAATTTAATTTTCCGGTTGGTTAACGGAGTTTGAGACAGTGGCTCAGTGGGTGAGTGCATGACCTTTGTTTAACTGTGCTACCTGGCCCAAGAAGACCTTGAAGGTGATCACAAGTAAGGTGACAATTGGCCTCAGTGCTCCTGGGGTGAAATTCAGCCTCTGTTCCCACTCCTGATTGTCAGTGACCCCTGCTGGAAAGAGAGAGACCTGCAAGTAATAACAAAAATTGCTGGAAGAACACAGCAGGCCAGCTTAGGCAGCATCTGTGGAGAGGAACATCAGACCTGAGAGTATTGGCAGGCTGATCTATCATGATGGGGAGTGGGAGGCCATCAAACCCATGCCTGGTCTGACACACCCCCCCCCAGCCCCCTCCACCTCACATAGTCAGTTAGCCCACTGATGCTTGCTGTTCAGGTTTCGGTATGAATATTAGGCACAGGAGCAGGTTCTGTGGAACTCTATCCAAGCATGAGTCACTGCCTTTGAGAAAGAAAGGGTGAAAAGTGGAAAATGAACGTTGATTTTTTTTTTCTTTTAAAAACCAATTTGGCAGCAGGGAAGGATTTGTTTTTGCTGATGCCAGCTCGCTGTGCATTCTGGGAATCAGGGAAGCCACGTTGGAAGTCACTGGGCATTAGGGGGCTTGGCACATTCCGTAATCAAACTACTTCCTTTGTGCTGTACTTCTCCAGATTAATCAAATGTTTAAAGACTTTAGTTATACCTGATAACTTCAGGGAATATTTCAATATCAAATAATTACAATGGAAAAAAAAAGCTGTTCAATGTTTGTTTTTTGTTTCCCCTCCAATAAGAATTTATGAACGTTAATGACTGCGCCAGGCTCGTGTAGCATGGTAAGGGTACATACATCTGGCCCAATTTCAAGTCACCGACCATTTAGATTTAGTGTGTTTGTCCCTGCCAGCCCCCTTACAATTAGTATCTGGCTTTAAGGCCCAGGCTGAAAATCAAACACCGTTAGCAAACTATGCAAAAATTAAAAGTGTATTTTTGTTTTCAAAAAAAAAATTCAAATCTACTGAAATTTTGAACGACTGATTTGACTTCTGCTGCCGTCACAGAGGCTGATTTTTTTTTTAAATGGAGTTGTTTGCTCGTGTTGGAACTGGACACATTTTCTCATTTGTTTAAAAAGAGAATCCTTTTTCCAGAAGTTCTGTTGTAGCTCCCATTTTCCCAATCCTGGCGGAGCACAGCAGGGCAGGCCTGAAGAAAGGAAGAGACAATTTTTTTTCTCGCGAGCTACAGCTGTAACTGGAATGCAGCACATCTCTCTCTCTCTCTCTCTCTCACACACACACACAAATGCGCGTGCACACATTCAAACCCCTCTGCACTGGACATTCCACCCCACCCCACCCACCTCCCACCCCACCTTACACAAAGCTTTTTTTTTGACATGAGGCCGTTTAATAAGTAATAGGTTCACCAAGAGGGGTAAAAGTTAAAGGATTTTTTTTCTTTTGATTTTGGCTTTAGACCAATGGGATGCAAGTCTGCCCTTTGTGTAGAACTGTAAGTGAGATTAGTTTGGGCACCTTTAGCCCAGCTCCCTAGTGGGTGTGTGAATACACCATTAAACTACACCTGAAATGGTACAAATTAGCAATCCCTCTCTGATTATAAAATGGCTGATGTGGGCAATTGATGACATGTCAGCTCAACCCAGCCTGGCCTCCTTGACAGACACAGGCTCCTGGCATCACCTGAGTCTGAAAGAAGCCCCATGTGATTCCTGGTGCTGTAAGAGAATGATTCTGATGTTGGTGTGGAGGAGCATAATGGGATAATGTAGAGGGAGCTTAATTCTAACCTGCACTGTACCTGCCCTGGGACTGTTTGGGGACAGTGTAAAGGGAGCTTTACTCTGTATCTAACCCTATGCTGTACCTGACCTGGGATTGTTTGGTGGGGATAATGTAGAGGGAGCTTTACTCTGTATCTAACCCTGTGCTGGACCTGCCCCTGCCCCTAGGAATTTTATTGGGACAAAGATCCCTTGTCTTGAGTGGCAGAAAATTTTCCTCAACCCAAGAATAAGCTGAGGTAAAACATAGGCCCCAGGGAACATAGACCCTCACCTTTAGAATTTGTTCTCTGATTTCAATTTGTAGCGCGACAGAAGGAAAAGCGTCCTCTTTGGCGGGGGACGGCAGGCCTCGGGGGACACCATTGGGCAAAACCTACAGCTCCTGTTTGTAAAGGCGAAGACCGTGTAGTCTGTGACAACATTCGCATCTCAAACACATCATTCACATCACCGAGATGGTGTTTAGTTGCTTGCACGTGATGAGGTCGGGAGAGAGCCAGCTCAGTGGGGCCCCCAACTGAGGAAAGCTTTGTGTAAAGGTACAGGCAGACTCTGTTTGAATGCACAGGATTCTGGGCTGATGGCCATGTCTAATATTACAGACCCACTTCTTTGTTCCCTTATCCCACCTCTGCCCTCGTCCTCTTGTGTTGGTGGTGTTCAAATTCACTCTCCATTTTCCTTTGCAGTTGTTTCTTTTATATTTCCTGTTATGTTTCGTTAAATAAAAGTTTTTTATGCGACACAAATTCCTTTTATAAAATATTAATAAAAGTTTTTTGGCACATTACAGAAGTTCTCTGTGTCCCTTTTTTGGTCTAATTCTTGAGGTTGCTTTTATATGAAATGAAAGATCCACCCAGTTTATAGCATTTTGCTAAACAATGCATAAAAGGCTGTGGGGTTGCTGGAGAGGAGTGGTCAGAGTACTGCCCAGTACATCAGCTGCATTAAGAAAGAAGCCCCAGGCTGGTGATGGGTGGGGGGCGGGAGCTGGGTTTTTTATTCGGTTGTGGGTGTCACTGACTAGGCCAGCATTTACTGCCCATCCCTAATTGCCATTGTTCAGAGGGCATTTAAGGGCCAACCACATTGTTGTGGGTCTAGAGTCACATGTAGGCCAGACCAGATAAGGACAGCAGACTTCCTTCCCTAAAGGACATCAGTGAACCAGGTGGGTTTTTATGACAACTGGCAATGGTTTTGTGGTCATCATCAGACCTTTGATTCCACATATTTATTGAATGTAAATTTCACCATCTGCCGTGGTCCCCAGAGCCTTACCCTGGCTCTCTGGAATACTGGGACAGTGACAATACCACTATGCCCAGTGCTCCTGCTTTTGATAACTGATCCAATGAACCTGCTGAAAAACACAGTAGGTGGGGATAGGATTGGGCTCAGCTGTGATTCTTCTCATGGTAGAATGCCCAAGGCAGCAGTGTGTACCATCTACAAGATGTACTGTAGCAACTTACTAAGGCCCCTTCACCTTCCAAACCTGTGACCTTTACTACCTTGAAGGGCAAGGGCAGCAGACGTATGGGAACACCACCATGTGCAAGTTCCCCTCCAAGCCACACACCATCCTGACTTGGAACTATTGCTGCTCCTTCATTGTCACTGGGGCAAAATTCTGGAACTCCCTCACTGACTGGTGGGTGTATCTATATAACATGGACTACAGCAGTTCAAAAAGGCTCACCACCACTCAGGCAGTGGGGTGGGGGGGTAATAAATACTGGCCTAGCCAATAGTGCCCACAAATATAGAACCAATAAAAAAAAAAGGACCAATATATGGGGAATGGCCAGGTGTAAAGAGTTTTAAAAAAGGGAGGAAGGTCATTGTAATCTGCGCTCAGTATAAGTAACATTGTTGGTGAGGACACTTGTGTAGCAACTTGTTAATCGGACCAGCGTCAGAGACAAGATTCAGGCTGCCAGGAAATGAAGCAAAAAGTTCATTGTTGCTCCATGCACAACGTTCCACAGAAATTCGATGAAGAATCTAACACCAACTGGAATTCAGCTGATGCGAAAGAGGGAGGCTGGTAAATGCCTTAGTTTGGGCCTGTCAATTCAGGCATCAGAAATGGTCTGCTTGGCAGTAAAAAGGTGCAGATTAGAGAGTAAAGATGAAATACCCTATTGATGCTTCTGGAGCTACTTACTCGTCTTCGGGTGAAGTTCTTTGGTAGACTGTCAGCCCTCTGATATCTTGTCCAACTCTTCATATGAGATCCTTAGATGGCAAGTGTTACTACTTAATTGTGGGGGAGGTGTAACAGCTGAGTCCCATCCTGTCCTCACCTGTACTTTCCCTGTGCACACAATGGATTGTGATCCACTTGCTGTAGGACTCAGGCTGATTTCCTCCTTTCCCTAGCTTGGGGGCTGTCAAAGTCAAATGTATGCTGCAACTGAGATCAAATTATCCCACACAGACCACAAGTGAAATCTGTGCCCTGGAGGACAGAATGCACCTGGGGTGCAACACAGCTTGTTCATTTCTGTTTGTGGCTGGTGTCTCCCTGTGCAACTGTGTCCTTTTTCCCTCACCTATTTCCGCTGCCTCCACCCCTTACCAGTCCCTTGCCTGTTCTCAGATTCTTTTCTGCATCCAGATGCATAAAGCAAATCAGGTATTCCTGGGGTGAGCTAGGTTCAATAAATTACTGTCATACTGAGTCATAAAGCAGTCACTGTCACAAGTGGATTTATATCTCATGGTTCTGGGAATAATTATAATGTATTCAGTGAGAGTAGGAAAAGAACAACCCCTTCATGACTCCAGTAATAAAATGTGCTAATCCCTGTGGTGTAGGAGGTTTTGTGCAGTGGGTAAGGTTGCTGCCTCTGATCCAGAAGATCTGGGTTCAAGGCCCACTCCAGCCATATGATGGAAAGAATATTGGAGCTTCTACCACACTATCCATAGCTCTGGACTACAATGTGCATGTAAAAATGTATGTTGCCACAGCAACTCTGACTCCTTGTGGGGGGCTGGCTAACTCAGCTGGTTGGCTGGTGTGGATCAGATTGGGCCAACAGCATGGTGGTGGATTTAAGACCTGCCTCCTTACCCTACCTGTGGTGGAGGTTGGTGGTACTGTGGGTCAGACCTGCCTTTGGGCAGAGAACTGAATTCCAGAGATCAGTCAAAGGCATGGCCACCAATGTTGGAGCAAGGAAAATCAGAAAATGTGCAAGAAACCAGATTTAAAAGAGCATAACAGTTTTGTTGGGGCTGGCAGAGGTTATAGAGAGAGGGTGGGATGTGGCCATTTAGGGATTTCACAATTTCACAACAAGGATAAGAATTTTTAAGTTGAGCTGTTGCTGGACGAGGCCAATGTGGGTCAGTGAGCACAAGGGTGATAGGTGAAAAAACTTGGTGCAAGGTAAGACATGGGCTACAGTTTTGGGTGAGCTCATTTTTACAAAGGGTGCAAGATAGTGGGCACTGGAATAGTAGCACCTGGGAGGTAACAAAGGCATAGGTGAGCTGAAGCAGAGGTTGAAGATGTGCAATGTTTAGGAAGTGGAAGTAAGTGGTCTTGGTGACTGAAAGGTTAGAGCTGGAGTTCAACTCAAGATCAAATAAGATGCCATACCTGCTAACAGTCTGGTTCAGTCTTAGTGATGAGGAAGAAGGATAGAGCCAGTGGTAGAGACTGGCTTCCACCTTCCCAATATTTAATTGGAAGAACGTTGTTCGCTTTACTCTTCCTGCAAACCAGGGACCCAATCCTGGTTCAATGAGGAATGTAGGAGTTGTCAAGGAACTATCATATTTTTCCTATTGTTACTGCAGGATACTTTAAAGCAGGCTTATATTTGTGTGTGTGGCTAATTTAATTAAACTAGAAACGATTAGACTGCAAGGTTTAAATTATCAAAGGAGTTAGGTGTAAAACAGGCATTTGAAATGGAGATAAATAAAGCTAGGGTGAGGTCAGCAGATACGGTGTGAATGGAATTTGCATTTCTAGATAAGTGGAGAAGAGTTTGATTTTCAAAGAGACATGGAAAATGTTTATAACTGGCAAGATAAATAAGCCAAGATTATTATGTTGATTTTTCCCAAAAGTGCTGGCCGTAATGACAACATGAAATATTTTTTATATTCTGGGAAAAGTAACTTCTAAAGACAGGTTGAAACAATGGGATTTACAAATCAAAAGGGATAAAATATATTTAAAGAAGGATGGAAGGCTGTGTGAAGGGTGGCCGTGTAAGATCTTGAAAGGTGACTGTGCGAAACAGACTTGGGGAAAAGCATCTAGCCACCCTGTGGAAGTTTACTGTTCCAATAACCAAAGTTGTGTTAAAAGCCTTTGGAAGTCTATTGTCCGGTGGGTGCTTCTGGTAATATTGTTGGATGACTTTATAAATTTGGAATCTATTTGGACTGTTGCTTTAAAGGGGGTGTGTATTGGGAGTCTGGTTAAGTAGAAATTTTGGGAACTGTTATAACTGTGTAACTGTAAACTTGTGTGTATTTAAGTTTTTCCTTTTGTTAATAAATGTTTTAATTTAATCTTTTAAATCTATAAAGGCAGTTGTCGACTCATTACTTCTGACTTCAGTGTACAAGCCTTCTTATAATAAATACAAATTGCAAAATCATTGTGATAGCATGGCCAAGTTTCCCTTGTGGATTTGGTCAGCCTGGCAAATATCACCTGCCATATCATAACAGAGGGCATACCAGGAACAGCACCAGTTATATCTTAAAATGAGGTGGCAACCTGATGAAGCTAAAACACAGTTCAACATGCATGACAAACAGCAGAAGCAGCATGCTGTATGGCCAGCCCACAAAAGTCAGGACCAATCACATCCAGCCAATTACTGCTCCAGCAGCCGACTTTCAATCATCAGCGAAGGGATGGAAGGTGTCAGCAACATTTCAGCAAAACCTACTCATGCTCAGTTTCGGTTCAGCCATGACCACTCAACTCCAAACTTCATTACATCTTTGGTCCAAACACAGACAAAAGAGCTGAATTTGAGGGTTCGGGTGAGAGTGACTGCCCTTGACATCCAGGCAGCATTTGACAGAGTGTGGCATCAAGGAGCCCGAGCAAAACTGGAATCAATGGGAATCAGGGAAAATTCTCCACTGGTTGGAGTCATACAAAGAAAGATGGCTGTGGTTGTTGGAGGTCAGACCTCTCAGTTCCAGGACATCGCTGCAGGAGCTTCTCGGGTCAAGTGTTCTTGGCCCCACCATCTTCAGCTGCTTCATCAATGACCTTCCTTCCAGCATAAGGTCAGAAGTGGGGATGTTCGCTGTTGATTGCACAATGATCAGCACCATTCGCAACTCCTCAGATACTGAAGAAGTCCATGTCTAAATGCAACAAGACCTGGACAACATTTAGCTGATATGTGGCAAGTAACATTCATGCTAGGCAATGACCATCTACAATAAGAGAGAATCTAATCATCTCCCTTTGACATTCAATGGCATTGCCATCGCTAAATTCCCCACTACCAACATCCTTGGGGATTACCATTGACCAGAAACTGAACTGAACCAGTCATATAAATACAGTGGCTCCAAGAGCAGGTCAGATGTTGGGACTTCTGAGGTGAGTAACTCATCTCCTGGCTCGCCAAAGCTTGTCCACCAATTACAAGGCACAAGTCAGGACTGTGATGGAATGCTCCCCACCTGCCTGGATGAGTGCAGCTCCAACAACACTCAAGAAACTCAACATCACCTAGGACAAAGCAGCCCATCCATTCCCTCCACCACTATTGCACAGTAGCAGCAGTGTGTAACATCTACAAGATGCACTGCAGTAACTCAACAAGGCTCCTTCAGCTGCACCTTCCAAACCCATGACCTCTACTACCTACAAGGACAAGGACAAGCAGATGCATGGGAACGCCACCACCTGGAAGTTCCCCTCCAAGGCACTCACCATCCTGACTTGGAAATATATCACCGTTGCTTCACGGTTGCTAGGTCAAAATCCTGGAACTCAACTGCACCATACGGACTGCAGCAGTTCAAGAAGGCGGCACACCACCACCTTCTCAAGGCCTCCTTAAATGCTGGATTTGCCAGCACTGCTCACATTCTGTGAATGAATAAGAAAATAGGAGGAGGTCAAGGATAGATCTTTTGAGAATGCCAGAGGTAACAATATGAATGAAGGAAGAGAAGACTGCCGGTTATTCCCTGGCTGCGCTGAATGGATAGGGGAGAGCCACCCTGCTCTTCAAATAGTGCTGTGAAATCTTTTACGCCTACCTGAGAGGGCAAACAGGGCCCTCTGAAAGACAGTATCGCCATGGTGTACCATCCCCTCCATACTGGCACTGGACTGTCAGTCTAGATTACAAGCTTATTTGTCTAAACTGGGGTTGAACCCATATATTTCTGCCTCAGAGGAACAGGTGCTCTACACTGGCCCAAGGTTGAAAACTGCTGGCAAGTGCATGGACTTTGAGTGAGGGCTGGTCTGTGATGCCTTCACAGTCAAACATTATTCTCACTCCCTATGCTTTCAGCTGGAGAGTTGGGTGGGATATGGGAGGATGCCTGAGTATTTGGATCCCAGTGAGAGGCAGAACATTAATGGAGGGAGTTTGGCATGGTGAATGTGAATGTAACAGAGGAAGGCCATTGTGCCTTACTGGGGATGGATCCTGTGCTTTGAAGGAAATGGTCAGCTAACTCTCCCTCCCCCAGTTTGTCTGCTCACATACAGGCCTGAAATCCATAGCAACATGGACAGAAAGCCTTGAGAGCTTGATGCTGAGGTACTATGAGAGGAGGGGGAGGGCACGCTGCAAACAGATTTATTATTTATCTAACCAATAAAACAGAATTATGATGATAGTGCCGTAACCTGTGCATGCGTTTGCTTTTAAGGAATTAATTTATACAGCTCCATTAAATCAAACAGAAAGCTAATGGGAGCTGCTCTCCTGCTGTTTGATATATGTAGATCTCTTCCATGCCATCAATACTTTCCATTCAGGGGTTGACAGAGAATCGAAAGCTGCCAGCTGATGCATTATTCCCTCGTGAGCCTGCCTGTCATTCACCCTGTGTGGGTGCGAGTACAATCTAGATTTATTAACAGCATCCAGATTATGCTAAGTGATGAGATCTGACATTTATGAAGGGTCAGCTGATGCTCCTTTCCTGAGCTAACTCCATTGTAATAAAAGTGAAATACTGCGGATGCTGGAGATCTGAAATAAAAACAGAAAGTGCAGGAGAAACTTTGCTCACCTCCATTGTAACCCTTTCAGTCCCAGCTTAAGCCTGGTGATCGGTCCATCCTGAAGCATATAGGTGTTGTGATACATGCTAAATTTGTTAAGCGAGGACTTGCATTTATGTAGACCTTTCATGATCGCAAGGCATTCCAAAGCACTTCACAACCATTCCTAAATCCTTTTGAAATTATGTTACTGTTTAACATGGAGAACCCGAAATTGTGCACAGTAAGATTGCAAAAGTGCAATTAGATAAATGACCAGAAAATCTGTTTTAGTGATGTTGTTGAGAGATTGGCCAGGACACCCAGGAGGCCAGGCCTCTTGATTCAACCTCTCATCTGAACGACAGCACCTCTGATAGTGTAGCACTCCTTCAGAGGTGTGCTCAGGACTGTCTTGACTCTGTGTCCTCTTGTCTGACCATACAAACTTAAAATAAAGAAGAAATCAAAGCAGAGGATTCATTTATTCCTTTGAAGATCTGAATTATGTTTGTCTCAATATCCTGTATAAAAAAATACTCAGCATCCCAGAATAATGTCAGTTTTTCATTTGTATGTTCATGTCATTCCAAAGATCAGGTGAGAAAAACTGGACACTGCCTCCAGTTATCGCCATGCTGTTGCGTTATCATTAGAGTTAAACATTCTACAGATGCATCCTAGTACTCGCTGTTCCTTGTTAAGCAGGCACTTAGTGTTTTGGCAACAAAATAACAACATGCACTCCCAAATCGCTCTCCTCACTAGTCAAAGAAAATGTATTCCTCATTATGTGGAGCCCTTTGTTTGTGTACCAATACATATCTCATATTTCTCCCAACAACTATAAACTTCACTTGCCATTCTTTGTCCCATCCACATCATTTTCCCATGTGTATGGGAATGTTTACTACCTGAGAAAGCTTGTTGTCTTCCACTGCCTTCTGAAAATTGAAATGTACTTTTCCCAATTAACATCCTTTGTCCACTAATCCAGTTTCTTTCTAAAGAATACCAGTCAGTTTGTGAGCAAGGTGATTCCTGTTCCTTCACAAGGTGTCAACACAGGTTAGATGTATTTTTGGAAGTTTTATTATGTGATATCTTGTATCCAACTTCACCACTTGGTCAAACAACTTTATAACAATCATCAACATTTTAAAACTGATACTTTAATGTATTCAAATTCATTCATCGCTTCCTGCCGGTCTTTCCCCATCCGTCTCTCCCCCTTCATCTCTCCCTATCTGTCTCTCCCCATTTGTCTCTCCCCATCCAGCCCTTTCCCCAATCAGTTCTCCCATCCATCTAGCTCTCCCCATCCATTGTTCTTCATTTGTCTCTCTGCATCCTTCTGTCCCCATCTGTCTCTCCCCCCAATCAGCTCTCCCATCCATCTCTCCATATCTGTCGTTCCTCATTCATCACTCCACATCCATGTCTCTCCATCTGTCTCTCCCCATCCGTCTCTCCCCATCCGCCCCACCCCATCTGTCTCTCCCCATTCTTCTCCTCCATCTCTCTCCATCCTTATCTCCCACCCATCTCTCCCCATCCGTCTCTCCCCATTCTGCATTCCCCATCCATCTCTCCCCATCTGTCTCTCCCCACCCATCTCTCCCCATCCTGCATTCCCAAACCATCTCTCCCCATCTGTCTCTCCCCCTCCCTCATTATACACAAAGTTTGAAAACTGGAAGAATTGGACCTCAGTTTTTCTGAGTTCCCAGTATGGAGGACTGATCTGTCTCATTCTATTCTGGTACCATTTCTAGTCTTCCCACCATCAGTCGTATTTCCTGGCTTGGGAGGGAGGGTGGGGCAGTGGGATCAGGACTCTGCAGGCAATTGACCACGATTTTACAGTTACCATTTTCCACAGGGCACATGGTTTGTATGGGGTGTCAGCGACTCGCCTGCTCAAAGGCAGTGAGAGCACAGCGTGAAACTAGCAGCCATTTAGTCCTGCTGCATTTACAAACAACCAGGCTCAGGTCAGAGAATCAAAGGCTGGGACATTTAAAAGGATTTCAGAAGGCCATGGCAGAGGGCCAATAGTGAAAAGGTCCTTCCTAGGTCAGCTACAGCAAATGCAGGCAACACAAGGGGGCTCAGAGCCAGAGGGCTCCAAAGCTACATGGGTGCTCTGTTCTTAGAGTTTGACTCCTCCATTGAGGAGAGGAGTGAGAAAGAGAGACTGCGTCAGACATGTGGAGAGGGGCAGCAGCGAAGAGAGGCAGGAGCATAGGGGCAGTAAGACAGGTTGATGTACCCAGCTCAAGGAGTCTACAGCCAAAGGTTTTACCTTCATGGAGATGTCCCAAGTGTCTCCAAAGACAGGGGGTTGCTGACCTTTGTGGAGCAAAGGTCACTGGGATGTGGTTGGCAACCGTTGCCTATGGCAGTGAAGGTGACTAATGGTGCTCAACCTTTTCACATCAGGCTTGTTCCAGAGATTTTATGGAGATGTTTGTGGGATCGCTCAGTCAGTGGTCATCCACTGCATCAAACAGGTGACAGATGCCATGAACTAGAGGACAGGTGAATGTATTAGGCTTCACACCAATCAGGCCCCAAGGGCAATTTGGATTTGGGGCCATGGCAGGCCTCTCTCAGATCCAGGGGGTT
Organism: Carcharodon carcharias; assembly: GCF_017639515.1. NCBI lineage: Eukaryota > Metazoa > Chordata > Chondrichthyes > Lamniformes > Lamnidae > Carcharodon > Carcharodon carcharias. The sequence goes on from NC_054473.1 coordinate 79,560,023, forward strand.
ATAGACATGTGGCCATCAAGACTCCCTCAGAGCAGCTGCCAGGCGTGCTCTTTAACAGGAAGGGTTTCTACTCACTCTATGTTCAAATAGTCTGCAGCCAATGCAAAAGGATGCTGCTGGTGTGTGCAATTGTCATGAAACATCCCAATCATTAGCAGGGTCATGAAACTATTCCAAGCCCTACACTCACAGTCGGCCAACATTCAGCAACCACCATTTCATACTCTCCATTCCAATGCCTCAATATCTGGTCATGGCCCATTGGTGTTGAAATAGACAAGCTGTCTAAGTGTGAATTTCATCAAATTTTAAGATGTACAAAGTATTAACACAGTGGGAGCCAACAACTACATATCACCCAGTGCCATCCCAAGTGCTATTAGGTACCTTTACATGAAAGCTACTAGATGCTCCTATGTTCTGCTCTTCCTGTCGCTGGAGCTGATGTGGAGACAGGTGCTGGCCTTGCTGCTCCAGTGCCAGAGATGCCCGAGGCGACTGCCTCTGGGTGCCTGAACCCTTGACATGTCCGGCACAGATTGTGCCATCTGCATCTATCCCTCAGTGCTGCCTGCAGTGTTCATGACACCATCAAGGAGGCTGAGGATCCACTATCAATGCAGGGAACGCCTTGAGAAGAGCCCCATTGCCTTCAGACATTCAGTCCTCGAGTCTTTCAAGGCCCACCTGCACTCTCCTGCTTGCCTGGAGTGAGAAAACACATGGAAACCAGGTGCCTCTTGGTCATCTCACCAATAAATCGCACAGCTCTGTTCAAGGATGAGGCCAAACTATAGAGACTGGTCTGTGCCTCCTGCAACCACCTAGTAGTCTGCCACATGTGGCTCTCCATGAGAGTAGCCGCTCTCTCAATAGAGGAGGGCATGAGATCATATGCCAGGGACATGGCACCACTCATGGCATCGATCAGCTCCATTGTCCATGCATGGGAGCAAGCCGTCTCTGGGAACTCTGATATATGTCTACATATTTCACGCTGCTGCTCCAGCATCTATCAGTTCAATGAGGGCTCCCAAGGCTCGGCATCTGCGGGAAGGTAAGCATTACTGGGCCTGTCCTCTATGATGGGGAACAGCTGGAGATGCCACTGCCTCTATTACCTGCTTCCACTGTGCCACCTGTCCTAAATGTGCATCAAACCTGCTGTTATAAGACTATCTGCGCTGGTTATGGGTGCCCTGCATTGACGTGATCCCTCCTGTTGAGATCTCAGATGCTGTCGGTGGCGTTTCATCTGCCACTGGCCCTGCAGAGGAGAGACAAGAGTGCTGTTAACAACTTCAGCAGCAACCCACACGCTCCTACCTCTCCCTGATCTGGAGCTTCCTGTGGTCACTAAGGGCCAGAGGTTAAGACTCATCACAAGGTTTGCTACCCATGGTCATTACTTTTCTCTCCATCTATGGGCTCCACATCTGCCTTGCCCTTTGAGACAGGTTGGCCTACTGCAGCCCATCCATCTCCATCCCTTCTTCCTCCAGCCTTACGATGACAGCAATGAAAGGAACACCACCTCCCATGGGACTCTGCTCCCTTGCATTCTGAATGCATTTCTCCTGCAACAACAGAAATACATAGGGGCACTCTTGTCTCCTGGTCCAGATGTGCTTGTCAGACTGTATCACTTTAAATGCCCATCATCGTGGCAGCTGCAAGTGGCCATTCACCCTTAGTACCACAGTGTGCACCTCTGACTGACCATGGCCCTCTGGCATAGGGCAGTTCTGCAGCTCAATGTTCACCATGGTCGTTGGCCATCCAGTTTGTCCTACAGCTTAGAGGCGCCATAAAGGACAAGCAGGGCTGCTGCTTTGCCATCATGCATGCCACTCACCACGCCAGACCACAGAAACGCTTCTGGCACTGCACTCATGTTCATGCAGCCCTGCATGTCCTATATGGCGCCTCTAAGCGTGGGACAAGGTGGCCGACTCCTACATAGGGAATGAGCCAACCTACAACACAGGGGCACAGTCTCAGGATAAGGGGACAACCGTTTAGGGCTGAGATGAAGAGAAATTCCTTCACCCAATGGGTTGTGTATATTTGGAACTCTACCCGAGAGGGTTCTGGGTGCTCCATCATTGAGTACATTTGAGACTGAGGTAAAAAGATTTTTGATCTCTCAGGGAATCTAGGGTTTGGGGAGGGGGAGGAAAGTCTGATGTCATCATACTCTGTTTTGACTCCCATCTGGTGCCACTCTTGTCTGGTGTCATTCTAATTTGATGCCATTCTTATCTAGTGTCATTTTAGTCTTAGCATCATTCGAGTCTGGTGCCTTTCCAGTGTGATTCTGCCGCAGGAGCATTTTCGTCCAGTATCATACTAGCCTGTTGTCATTCTAGTCTTGTCATTCTTTGGTTCTTGTTAAAGTCTCCAAATTCTTGAAGTGTGTCACCTGCAGCTCTTTAAATATGAGTGTGGCCTGAGGCTATCACAGTGATAGCCAGTCACTGCAGAAGGATCAATGTGTAAGGGAGCCCAGACCCATACTGCATTATCAAACTGAAATGAAACACTTACTCGTAGTAAATAAATAACGAGGTTACATTTCCTGTCAACAAGCAACAGCTTGCCATTGATTCTCAATTAACCTATTCAATGCTGTCTTTGTTACTCCATTTTAATTCTTTCAGGAATGGATATATTAAATTTAAAGGACTTTAATCAGTTTAAACAATGGTACAAATGCACATATCCTGAGGGGACTTGATAGGATGGGTGTGTCGGAAGGATGTTTCCTCTTGGGGAGGCTAGAACTAGGGGACACCATTTAAAAGGAAGAGGCTCCCTTTTAAGATGGAGATGAGGAAAATTTTTTTCTCTCAAAGGGTTGCTAGTCTGTGGGCTTCTTGTCCGCAGAAAGCAGTGGAGGCTGGGTCATTCGATTTATTCAAGGCAGATTTTTGATTGACAAAGGAGTCAAGGATTCAGCGGGGCAGACAGGAAAGTGGAGTTGAAACCACAACCAGATCAGCCATGATCTTAATGAATGACAGAGCAGGCTTGAAAGGCTGAATGGCCTACTCCTACTCCTAAACCCTATGTTCCTATTTACATATCATATATAGTCTTGCATCAACACCCACAAACAAGCATATATGTGTATTTTTTTATACATATAAACATTACAGCTTTCCAGGCTCAATGGGAGACAACAGCCAAAAAGCTCTGATAGACATGGCAGGACTCTGGGGTGATTGTCACTGATGCGAGGAAGCAACAGAATGGGGTGTCTCTTGACAAATTGAATCTGCACCACTGACATGAGATAGGACCAGCAGAGAGCACCAGGTGTCTCGCTGACACATGAAACCAGTGAAGTGTGCCTCACTGGAATGCGGTGGGACCAGAAGAGCTGGGTGTCACTGATGCTCATTGGGCCCAGCAGAGGCAAAGATGTGTGCTGGGGCCAGCAGAGCTAAGTATCACAGACACTTGGCACTGGCTGGTGGCAGCAGCAACCAGAGTGGGTATCATTGACATATGGTGGGGACCAGCACAAGCAAGGACCACTGACACAACTGATGGAGTCGGGTGACAATCAATAATCTCAAAATAATGCCAAATAAAACTATTTAGAACTAAACTGCAAAAATTTGGAAGCGAGGGAACTCTACATTCTTTCCATATTTCCTGACATGGAGTATAAAATGTTGGAACTGCGGGGTCAATCAGCCATCTCACACTCTGAAATAAATTACTTTCCATTATCAGGAATCTGACAGACAAAATGGAAGGGACAAAGAGTGCACCAGCACACCCTAGACTGAAAAGAGTTGACCAGGTCAAGCAGGAAGCAATGATTTTTAAACCCCAAGTTTGTGTTTTAAAAGTATGCAAGGGAGAGTCGAAGGAGTTTCCACATTGTTTAGAAATAACCAGTTACAGCAGGAGTCTACAGTGAGGTTTAATTTCACATTGAGAGTGCAGGAAGGAAAAACAGAGGGAGGTGATGGTGTAGTCACTGGACTAGGGACCAAGGTTCGAAACCCACCACAGCAGATGGTGGAAGTTGAATTCAATAAAAATCTGGAATTAAAAGTCTAATAATGAACCATTGCTGTAAAAACCCATCTCCCATCTGATTCACTAATGCCCTTTAGGGAAGGAGGTCTGGCCTACACGTGACTCCAGATGCCCACAGTAATGTGGTTGACTCTCAAATGCCCTCTGAAATGGCCTAGCAAGCTACTCAGTTGTAACAAACCACTACAAAGCCACAAAAAAGGAATGAAACCAGACAGATCACCTAGCCTGGCATCAACCTAGGCACCGGAAACGATAACGGCAATTGCAGCCTTGTCGGCCCTGCAAAGTGCTCCTTACTAACATCTGGGGAATAGTGCCAAAATTGGGAGACTGTCTCACAGACATAGTCATCATCACGGAATCATACTTGACAGATAATGTCCCAGATTCTACCATCACCATCCCTGGGTATGTCCTGTCCCACCGACAGGACAGACCTAGCAGAGGTGGTGGCACAGTGGTATACAGTCTGGAGTTGCCCTTAGGAGTCCTCAACATTGAGTCTGGACACCCCTCCCTCTCTCTGAAGTCTCATGGTATCAGGTCAAATATGGGTAAGGAAACCTCCTGCTGATTACCACGTACCACCCTCCGTCAGCTGATGAATCAATGCTCCTCCATGTTGAACATCACTTGGAGGAAGCACTGAGGGTGGCAAGGGTGGAGAATGGGGGACTTCAATGTCCATCACCAAGATTGGCTTGGTAGCACCACTACTGACTGAGTCCTAAATGACATAGCTGCTAGACTGGGTCTGCGGCAAGTGGTGAGGGAACCAACAAGAGGGATAAGCATACTTGACCTCATCCTCACCAACCTGCCTGCCGCAGATGCATCTGTCCATGACAGTATCGGTAGGAGTGACCACCGCACAGTCATTGTGGAGACGAAGTCCCACCTTCACATTGAGAATACCCTCCATCGTGTTGTGTGGCACTACCACCGCGCTAAATGGGATAGATTTCAAACTGATTTGGCAACTCAACTGAGCATCTATGAGGTGCTGTGGGTCATCAGAAGCAGCAGAATTGTACTCGAACACAATCTGTAACCTCGTGGCCCGGCATATCCTCCACTCCACCGTTACCATCAAGCCAGCGGATCAACCCTGGCTCAATGAAGAGTGTAGGAGGGCATGCCAAGAGCAGCACCAGGCATACCTAAAAATGAGGTGTCAACCTAGTGAAGCTATAACACAGGACTACTTGCATGTCAAACAGCATAAGCAGAAAATGATAGAGTTAAGCGATTCCCACAGCCAACGGATCAGATCCAAGTTCTGCAGTCCTGCCACATCCAGTCTTGAATGGTGGTGGACAATTAAACAACTCACTGGAGGAGAAGGCTCCACAAATATTCCCATCCTCAATTTGGGGGAGCCCAGCACATCAGTGCAAAAGGTAAGGCTGAAGCATTTGCTACAACCTTCAGCCAGAAATGCCGAGTGGATGATACATCTCGGCCTCCTCCAGAGGTCCCCAGCATCACAGGTGTCAGCCTTCAGCCAATTTGATTGACTCCACGTGATACCAAGAAATGGCTGAAGGCACTGGACACTGCAAAGGCTATGGGCCCTGATGATATTCCAGAAATCTTACTGGTGCTCCAGAACTTGCCGCGCCCCTAGCCAAGCTGTCCCAGTACAGCTACAACACCAGCATTTACCCGGCTATGTGGAAAATTGCCCAGGTATGTCCTATACGCAAAAAGCAGGACAAGCCCAACCCTGAGTGCAGCTCTCACGCATTGAAGAAGCTTGACACCATCCAGGCAAAGCAGCCGCTTGATTGGCACCACATCCACAAACATTCACTCACTCCACCACCGACGCACAGTAGCAGCAGTGTGTACCATCTACAAGATGCACTGCAGGAATTCACCAAGGCTCCTAAGACAGCACCTTCCAAACCCATGACCACTACCACCTAGAAGGGTAAGGGCAGCAGATAGATGGGAACACCACCACCTGCAAGTTCCCCTCCAAGTCACTCACCATCCTGACTTGGAAACATATCTCCGTTCCTTCACTGTCACTGGAACTGTCCTGGAACTCCCTTCCTAACAGCACTGTGGGTATACCTACACTACAGGGACTGCAGTGATTCAAGAAGGCAGCTCACCACCACCTTCTCAAGGGCAGCTAGGGATGGGCAATAATGCTGGCCCAGCCAGCGAAGCCCACTTCCCGTGAATGAATAAACAATACTGTGTCAGTTTCGTGTAATGCACATTTACAAAGATCTGGGATAATTCGTCTTGCCTCATGGCAGTCACAATAACTGAGAGCTCCTGATGCTCTCTGTGATCCTGAGAATATGTTAGAATGGGCCTGATGAACCCTCAGTAGGAACAATACAGGCTTAAGGAAAGTGCTGCCCGCTGTTTGATGTTTTCCAGAAGGCAATGTGAAAAATAATTCAGGGCTGCATATGTTTCAAAGTCCAACCTCCAGCGCCCTCTAGGAGCCTGGATGAAACAGTCCATTTAAAATCAGTATCAGCCAGGGCCTCTGCTTGCATCACTAGCTGGTGCCTCCTCGCTGCAGAGATATTGGGTTCTGGCACCACTGCAATGTACTCAACACAAAAACAGAATTACCTGGAAATACTCAGCAGGTCTGGCAGCATCGGCGGAGAAGAAAGGAGTTGACGTTTTGAGTCCTCATGACCCTTCAACAATTTTGTTTTTATCACTGCAATGTACTCCTTGGTTAATACTCATCAATTAGGCTCACAAATAAAATATGGTCAAGTGGGTAAGCACCGGTCAGAGCCTAGTGTCTGTTGAATTATATCTCAGAAAGAGAACATGCAATTTGGAAGAGAAGGTTTTTTTTTAAAAAAGCGCTGATTTTAATCAGTGTAGTTACACCCAAATGATTCACACCTAACACTCAACAACCCTAGTTCACTTACAGGCACAGCCACTTGCTGAAGATATTCAATAGATTTTGGGCTGTACTTTCCTCCATTTGTACAAAAAAACACCTCGAGAAACAGCCACAATATCACAGGAGCTCAGGGGTTTTAAGCAAGTCATGAAACGTAGAATCAGAGCCAACTGCAGCAATCAACTGTTAATACTCATTGTTCAAGCAGCTAATGAACTGGTATAAATGATGGACAGTTCCTTGATGCAGTTGTGGAGGGAACAGTATTGCTGCAGAAAAGCCTTATTTTTCCAAGAGGCTCTCTGTGGTGTGTTCACCTCCCCTCCAATCTGTTTCAGTATGATGTTCACACCAATGCTTTTACTTTTAATTTTAGTACAAGCTCATACTCCCTTCCAGGTCATTACTGGCTCACAATTCAAGATGGGGAAGCCATTAAAGAAATCTGTAATGATAATGAATTAAAGATTTTGCAGGAATTCATCCATACCGGCCGGATGGATTGCACCTCAACTGAGCCAGGACCAATGCCCTCATGGGATGGTATTCTAGTGCTGTTGGAAAAGGGGGGGGGGGGTTAAAATAACTTGTTAGGGGGATGGGCACCAGGACCACTAAAAAGGAGAAACAAGGTGCTCAAAGGATTGGGAGAGATAAATAGAACCAGTGAGTAATAGCAAGGTGTTAGGTGTGATCAGACGAGGAGGGAATGCAATATCATATCAATTAAATTGTTAAGGTTTGCTCATGTTAATTACATTGTTAAGATTAAGAGGAACAGGTGATGGTATCAATTGTCTTTCAGCACATATAAATAGTGGATCCTTTTTCGTTAGTTTGATTTATTGATCATTTGTTTCATTAAAAAGAGAATATAAATAGGGGATAGCTGGGACAATGGGTTGTGTGGGAGGAGAGCTGTGAGACTAAACAATAACTCTCTCAATAAAGAGAAGCCCTGTGTCTTGGTTTCAGCTTCCCCAACTGGCTTGGATTCTATTAACAGCAATAAAGTTTAAATTGAATATACAGCTCATGTGCAAAAATGCACAGAGTGTGGTAAATAAGGTTGGTGAGCTGCAGGTGCAGATGGCTATATGGGAATATGATGTCTTGGTGAAAATGGAGACCTGGCTCAAAGGAGGTAAGGGCTGGATACAAGGTAAAAGCAAAAAACTGTGGATACTGGAAATCCAAAACAAAAATAAAAATACCTAGAAAAACTCAGCAGGTCTGGCAGCATCTGCATAGAGGAACACAGTTAACCTTTTGAGTCCATATGACTCTTCAACAGAACATACAAAGATACAAGGTGTTCAGGAAAGATGGGGAAGAAAAGAGAGGAGGAGGAATGGCAGTATTTTTAAAAGAAATTATTACATTGTTAGTAAGAGAGAATGTCATAGAGGAGTCAAGGACAGAATCTATTTGGTTAGAGTAAGAAACAATAATGGTACCATTTCACTACTAGGTGTAATCTATAGGCCAACAACTAGTGTGAAAATAAAGGAAAAAATGGAGGGAAATTACAGAAGTACAAAAACCATGGAGTAGCAATAATGGAGGAATTTAATTATCTGAATGAAGAAAGAGGAGGCATTGCTGGATTTGGTTTTGGGGAATGAGGTGGGACAAGTGGAAAAGGTATCAGTAAAGGAACATTTAGGAAACAGAGATCATACCATCATAAAGATTAACAATGGAAAAGGATAAGGAGAGATCTAGCATCAAAATACTTAATTGGAGGAGGTCTTAATTGAAAGTGGAGTGAAAACAGATGTGACTCAGGTAAATTGGAATCAAAGAATGGCAGGCAATACTGTGAAGGAGCAATTGACAAGGTACATTCCACAAGGGAAAAGGTGGGACATCCCCCAAAGCCAGAGCTCCCTGGATGGCAAAAGAGATGGAGAGTAAGATGAAGCAGAAAAAGGGTGTGTATGACAGTTGTCAGATTGATAATAGAAGTGAGAACCAGGCTGAATATAGAAAGTTCAGATGGGAAGTGAAAAAGAAAATAGGCAAATAGAGACTACAAGAAGAGAGTGGCAGCTAACATAGAAAGGAATTCAGAAGTCTCCTGTAGGTTTATAAATCATATATGGAAAGTAAGAGGATGGGTGGGGTTGAATAGGAGCCCAAAAGCAGATCAATGCATGGAAGCAGAGAGAATGGTATCTGGAACAGCATTAACTGTCACTTGACAAGGATTATTTTTCAGACTGCAGGAAGGTATACAGTAGAGATCCCCTTAGACTTGGGTGTGCAAAGCATAATGTCAAAATTTGGAGATAACACAAAACTTGGAAATATTGTGAACTGTGAGGAGGATAGTGATAGTTAACAAAAGGGCATAGACAGGTTGGCAGAATGGGTGGACAGGTAACAGGTGAAATCTAATGTAGAGAAACGTGAAGTGATGCATTCTTTTGGTAAGAAGGACAAGGAGAGGCAATATGAAATAAGGGGTAAAATTCTAAATAGGGTGCAGAAACAGACCTGGGGGTGTATGCTTGTAGATTGTAAGGCAAGTTGAGAAAGTAGTTAAAAAGGCACCCATGATCCTGAGCTTTATAAATCGAGGCATAGAGTATACAAGCGAGGATGTTATGTAGAGCCTTTATAAAACACCTGTTCAACCTCAAATAGAGTATTGTGTCCAATTATGGGGACCAGACTTCAGGAAGGAAATGAAAACATGAGAGAAGGTGTGGAATTGATTCACGAGAATGGTTTCAAGGCTGAGGGACTTCAGTTATGTGGCAGATTGGAGAAGCTGGGATTGTTCTCAGAGGAAAGGAGATTTGATAGAGGTGTTCAAAATCATGAGGGGTCTGGACAGAGTAGGTGAGACTGTTCCCATTGGCGGAAGGGTTGAGAACCAGAGGACACAAAATTAAAGTGATTGGCAAAAGACCTAATGGGGACAAGAGGAACATCTTTTTTTATATTGCAAGTGGTTAGGATCTGGAATGCACTGCCTGAGAGTGGTGGAGGCAGGTTCAACCGTGGCTTTCAAAAGGGAATTGGATAAGAACCTGAAGAGAAAGCTTTTTGCAGATTGCAGAGAAAGGGGAAGGGATTAGAATTAGCTGCATTTGCTCTTGTAGAGAGCTGGCATGGGCACAATGGGCAGAGGGGCCGCCTTCCATGCTGTAACCATTCTACAAGTTCAGCCTCAAATAGTTGGAGTGGTGTTGGGCAGGGTTGCTCTTTCTTAAAGAGAAAGGAAATTTCTTGCATTTATCCAGCATTTTTCACATGCTCAAGACAGCCAGTGAAGTACTTTTTGAATCCAGTCACTGTTGCATTGTATGAAAGTGCAATAGCCAATTTGCACACAACTAGCTTCAACAAATAGCATTGACATAAATGACCAGATAATCTGTTTTAGTGATGTTTGTTGAAGAATACACATTCAGAGGACTTCCCTGCTCATTTTTTAAAAATAGTGCCTTGAGGGTTTTTTTTAACATCCACCTGAGTAGGGAAACAATTTAATGTCTCACATGAAAGACAGCACCTCCGACTTTGCAGCACTTCCTCAGTACTTGATTACGTGCTCAAGTCTCTCGAGTCGGTCTTGATTCCACAGCCTTCTAACTCAGAACTATAACTGCTCCACCTGAGCCAGGGCCTTTCATTTTTAATATTAGTTCTTGGGATGTAGTTGTCGCTGGCTGGGCCAGCATTTATTGCCCATCCGCAATTGCCCTTGAGAAGGTGGTGGTGAGATGCCTTCTTGAACCACTGCAGTCCATGTGGTGTAGGATCACCCACAGTGCCGTTATGGAGAGAGTTCCAGGATTTTGACCCAGCAACAGTGAAGGAATGGCAATGTAGTTCCAGTCAGGATGGTGAGTGGCTTGGAAGGGAATTTGCAGGTGATGGTGTTCCCATGTATCTGCTGCCCTTGTCCTTCTGGATGGTAGAGGTCACGGATTTGGAAGGAAGACTTTCAGGAGACTTGGTGAATTCCTGCAGAGCATCTTGTAGATGGCACACACTAATGCTACTGTGCATTAGTGGTGGAGGGAGTGAATGTTTGTGGATGGGGTGCCAATCAAATGGGCTGCTTTGTCCTGGATGATGTCAAGCATCTTTGGTGTTGTTGGAACTGCACTCATCCGGTCAAATGGGGAGTCTTCCATTGCACTCCTGACTTGTGCATTGTAGATGGTAGACAGGCTTTGGGGAGTCAGGAGGAAACCCAGAGGTTTGCCCTTATTTGGGCTCAGAGGATTGCTGGACAGACCAGAAATTAGATATTGGATTTGACAGTTTGTGTAGTTTCCAACACAGACACCTTTGCCAGTAAGGCAGTTAAATCCTAGTCTGTAAGTCCCAAATTATGAATAGATTTAGAGAAATTTCAATTTCAGAACTCTAACCAACTTATAACTACAGATTCTGTGACTAACCTTTACTGTGCAATGGATGAGCTAACCAATGATCAGCATCCAAGATCTGTCAGCATATTCAGCCAGTAATTACTATTCCTTCCCAAATAAAAACAGAAGATGCTGGAAAAACTCAGCAGGTCTGGCAGCATCTGTGGAGAAAGAAACAGAGTTAACGTTTCGAGTCCGTATGACTCCTCTTCAGAGCTTTGCATGTGGTGGTGTTCCCATGCATCTGAAAAAGAGTCACACAGACTTGAAACATTGACTCTGTTTCTCTCTCCACCTGCTGAGTTTTTCCAGCATTTTCTGTTTTCATTTCTGATTTCCAGCATCTGCAGTATTTTGCTTTTATTATACTATAACTTTCCACTTATGCATCTTTTTAAAAAACTTATGGACGGATTGGCTTAGTTATATCATAGAAGTGAGTTGGCCAATCTTTAGATTTTTAACATCTGAATGGCAGAGAAACTGGCCCTTGTAGTTGGTGCTTAGCCAATTAAACATCAACGTTTTGGCGGTCCCTCTAATGTCCAAAAGAAATGATTGGAGTCAGAAGATTGGGTTAAATTCAAAAGTAACTACAGTAATGCAACAGGTCCCAATGACAAAGAAAATAGGCCAGAGTGCATAGGGACGCAGGGCTGATGGGGCAAAGATGAGTTTATATTGAAATTATCATATTATTTATAACATCTCCCTTCCAGAAATATCTCAAAGCACTTCACGCACAATGAATTGCTTTTGAAGTGTAGGCACTATCGCACAGACATTGAATTGGCAGCCATTTTGAACACTCCCAAATGGCACATTAGAAAACTATTTTCTGCTTTTCCACAAAGATCTGCTCAATCATATTTAAGAACAAAATGATTCCTGATGAATAAAATAACTTCTGAAGTATAGGCACCCTGATGTTCTTGCTGCATGGGTTCAAGGCTGGTGTGTGCGAATTTGATAATTGTTAAAAATCTCATTAATGCCATATTTTTCTTTGATGATGTAAAACCTTGCTTTCTTTTTTTAAGTGTTAAAATCAGGAGAAAACTGATAGAGAAAATGATCCTGCTGGGCGAAAACCACTTAAAAATAGGTTTTAAATTCAACAATTGTTAAAACTCAAGAAAAAGTCAGTCAAGTTAATTGATAACATGTAATTATGCAATTCATTGACACCACCTTGAATGCTGTCCATGAACTGGTGTAACTGTGGATTGTCAAATTCTCATTTAACCTAGAGCACTTGGAAATGGATGTTGGAAAGGGAGAGGAAAAATCCAGTAATTGTGGTCCATGTTGGGACCAATGATGTAAGAAAGAAAATGGGGGAGGCCCTGCTAAAGGAATGTTAGAAGTTAGGAACCAAATTAAATAAACAGGATCTCATGGCTGATAACTGTGGGAATATTACTCGAGTTGCATAGGGATAGTCGGATCAAGAAAGTAAACGTGCAGTTGATAAAATGGCATGTGAGAATGAGGGGTTCCATTTCATGGAACACTGGCACTAGTACAGCTGGGAAGGAGCTGTACTGCTTGAATGGGCTCCACCTAAACAAGTATAGCATCAATTTCTTTATGAAAAGATTAAAGGGTGGTGGTGTAGTGGTAATGATTACTAATCCAGTGACCCAGGCTAATGCTTTGGGTACATGGGTTCAAATCCCACCTTGGCAGCTTGTAGAATTTAAATTCAATTAATTAAATCTGGAATTGTAAAGCTAGTCTCGGTATTGGTGCCAAGAAACTATCATTGATTGTTGTAAAACCCATCTGGTTCATTAATAGCCTTTAGGGAAGGGAATCTGCCATCCTTATCCTTACCTGGTCTGGCCTACATGTGACTCCAGACCCTCTGAAATGGCCCAGCAAGCCACTCAATTCAAGGGCAATTAGGGATGGGACATCCCATCAAAGAATAAAAAAAAGCAGGGCTTTAAAGTAGTAAGGGGGGAGGGGGAATCAAATGAAAATAGCATAAATCTGAAGGTGAAAAAGGTAGGAGGAAGGATAAAGGTCAGAGTTTAAGGGGCAAGGGTAACATAAATGATCAGGAACAAATAAATATGAAACAGATGTGAGAGGACTATTCAAAATAAAGTAAAAGAAACAATAAAGATGAATTAAACTGCCCGCTGGGCATTGTACAGTTCACCTAAAAGAAACTAGGGAACTGGAAGCAACTACATGTAGTGAGGAGCCAGATGTAAGAGTGAATAGCTGAAACGTGGCTACTTAAAGAACAGGACTGGCAACAAAATATTACAGGTTATAACATAATCAGCAAGGATAGGGAAGGAAGGAGGATGGTTGGATAGCTGTATTAATTATAGATAACAATGGCAGTAGAAAAAAGGAACATAACCAACAGATTAGAAACAGAATCCATATGGATTGAACTAAAAGATAGGAAAGGTCCAGCCATATTAATACTACAGACCACTAAATAATGGAAAGGAGGCGGAGGAAGAAATACGTAAACTAATATGTGAAATGAATAAAGAACATGGAATAATGGGCTTCATTAATAAAGTTGTTGAGTACAAAAGCAGGGAAGTTATGCTGAACCTTTATAAAATTGATTGGGCAACTAAACTCCAGTGCTGGTCATCACACTTTACAAAAGGTGTGAGGGTCCTTGAGAGAGTGCAGAGGAGATTTACCAGGGATGAGGGATTTTAGCTAAAAAGTTAGATTAGAGAAGCTGGGTTATTCTACCTGGAGTAAAGGAGGTTGAGCAGTGATTTGATAGAGCTATACAAGACTGTGACAGGTTTCAATAAGGTAGACAAAGAAAAGCTGTCTGCATTAGCTGATTTGAACAAGAACTAGTGGGACACGTATTTAAGGTTTTGGGCAAGAGGTGCCGGGGGAATGTGAGGAAGAACTTTTTTTTTATACAGCGAATGGGAATGACCTCTAACACATCATCTGTGAGGGTGGTGGAAACAGAGATGATCAATGATTTCAGAAGGAAATTGGATGGGCATTTGAGGAAAATAAACTTGTAGGGTTATGGGGATAGTTCGGGAGAAAGGGACTGACTGGATTGCTTTACAGAGAGCCAACATGGACTCAATAGGCCTTTTGGATTCCATCTTTGCCATAATGACTATGAATTATAATCAAAGGAGATTTTAACTATCACCAAATAAATTGGCAAAAAGAGGTAGCAAAAGAGGTGCAGAGAATAAAGAATTCACAATGTATGAAGGGCGTCTTATGTATAAAACATCCAACTGCTGTTGGATCTAGCAATGGGAAATGATCCAGAACAGATAAGACAAGTGTCATGAAGCTATTAATGTATATAACATTTTGGAAAATATTTTTCTTTCAAAATAGAGGTTTAGTCTGTGGGTATGTCTTAATTGGATTAAAGCCAGCTAGCTTGGGTGCTTTGATGGGTACTAGTTTTGAATGGAAGAGATAGCGTACATTTGCATTTTTTGAATAGAGCATACAAGAAGTGGGGTGAAAACTAGACGCCTATCTAGCAGATTCCAAGCAATATGTTTATATTACTAATAAAATTGGTACGATGAAAGGGGTTTCATTGTCTCACCAGTCTCTTTGAACTTTATCTTTTAACAATGAGAATTTGAATTCAATCAGTGGTGATAGGTATAACTTCAGTAGTTTTCGGGTGTGCAGAGCAGAGGCAATGTAAGGTCAAAAGGCAGCTGCAAACCTCCAACTGGCTCCATAGTGAAAAGGACCTCATTTTGAATTCGTAAGGTGAAAATGCTTTGCCTGGTGTTTGGTTAAGTCAATGGGTTGCTGTTGCCTTAATAGAGATTAGTTTGGGAATTTGTTAAAAGTTATGATAGTAGTAATTTGTAGTCATGTGTGTATATATTCTTAACCTGTATAATTAATAAAATGTTTCAATTAGTTTAATGTAAAACCTCAAGAACTGATGGTCTGATTCCTGATTTAGACTCGCATCTCAAACATAACACTTAAAATTATAGGTTATGACAGTTGTTTAAAGTTTCCCTCTGGGATTTTAAAATAACTCCACTTTACCAACTGCGTTGGTCATAACACAATTAAATGTATATTTAATGAATATTCAGGCAATAGTGATCACAGCGTAATAAGGTTTAAGATAAAGATCGAGGAGGACAATGACCAAAGTAAAGATTTGAAAGTAAGCTGATTAAGAAGATGAGAATAAAGTTAAAGAAAATAAACTGGAAAAAATTACTGACAAAGAAATAGAACAGCATTTAAAACAATGATCAAGAGTCTAGAAGAATTATGTCCCACAAAAAATCAAGGACAAAGTAGCCAGTAATGACACACCATGGATGAATTTTTAAAAAGGCAAAAATGAAACTAAAGAAAAAGGCAAATGCTAAGGACATAGATAGCAAAGGAAAGGATGCCAAAAGGGAAAACAAAAAGGTTAGGAAAGAAGTCAAAAAACAATTAGCAAGGTGAATTAAATTAAATTATCAAGGATGTAAAATAATTCGTAAAGTATTTTAGACTCATAAATAACAAAATGAATTTTAGGAAAGCTATAGGGCCCCAATGGGATACAGATAATAAACTCACAGGTAATGGCGTAAAATGGCAGAATGTTTGCCTCTGTATTTACCAGGAGTTCTAATTAACATGGTGAATGTGGTATTATAGAAGAAGCGATCAAAGAAGATTTAAAGGCATTTAAGACACAAGTGGAGAAGGGAAAGATAATTGATAAAACTAATCAAAGTTAAAGAGGATAAAACCCCTGCTCTAGATGAATTGCATTGCACAAATTAAATGTTAGGGAAAAAAATGCTGATATTATTAAATCATCAGAAAAGGGAATGTTGCCAGGGTTCTGGAGGACAGCCAATGTGATTCCATAAGGAAGATATCCCAAGGCACTTCACAGAAGCACAAAGGAAAAGACACTGAGCAAAAGGGACATTAGGAGTTTGGTCAAAGAGGTGGATTTGTAGGAGGGTGTTAAAAGAGGACAGGGAGGGAATGCCAAAGAGTATGACCCATGTGGCTGAAGGACTACCCGTCAATGCTGCATAAAGAAAATTATAAAATGGCTACAGCACGGAAGGAGGCCATTTGGCCCTTTGTGTCCATACCAGCACAGGCTCTCTGCAAGAGCAACTCAGCTAATCCCACTCCCCTGCCTTTTCCACTGGCAGGGAGATAAAAAGGGAAAGCTGATTTTGGGGCAGTGGGGGATTGGCTGGAGGAGGTTGTTGAAATAAGGCAGAGGAGAGATTTAAACACAAGGATGAAATGATAAAATCTTGGGGTGTTGGTGGGGTTGGGGGGTGGAGGGGCACTGATAGCCAATGTAGGTCAGCAAGGACAGACAAACAAGATAAGACATTGATGAAGCAGGTGAGTTGAAGTTAATAGGAGGAAAGGAGGCTGGTCAGTTAAGAACTGAAATAGTTGATACACAACTGATACACCTTTTTGTTTTCCCTTTTGGCATCCTTTCCTTTGCTATCTATGTCCTTAGCATTTGCCTTTTTCTTTAGTTTCATTTTTGCCTTTTTAAAAATTCATCCATGGTGTGTCATTACTAGCTACTTTGTCCTTGATTTTTTGTGGGACATAATTCTTCTAGACTCTTGATCATTGTTTTAAATGCTGTTCTATTTCTTTGTCAGTAATTTTTTCCAGTTTATTTTCTTTAACTTTATTCTCATCTTCTTAATCAGCTTACTTTCAAATCTTTACTTTGGTCATTGTCCTCCTTTCTTAAACCTTGTTACGCTGTCATCACTTTAGCCTGGATGTTTGCCGACATTAACTTGTCTTATTTGTTCTGGATCATTCCCCATTACTAGATCCAACAATGGTTGGGCTTGGTTAAACATATGGCTGATGGTTTCAGTGGCAGAGATAGGGGTAGGCCAGGCAATGTTATAGAGATGAAAGTGGGCAGTGTTTATAACCAAAGGGATATGATGCTGGAAATGCAGCACACGATCAAACAGGACAACAAACATGTTTATAAAATGGCCCATTTTACCTGCAAAGATCTACAACAGTTGCAGTGCACTATAAGGAAGCCTCCACAAGCCACGGGCATGATTTAAGTGGTCTGCCCAGTCTTGCTTCCTTCCTTGTAAACCTGTCCTGAACTTCCATCCATCACAGACCTATCCAGACTGTTCCAATGAAACATTGCCCCCTTTTCACTCCTGCCTCAAGCATCAGCCCCAGATGATGTGCCCAGCCTTAAAGATAGAGGGTCCCTCTTAGGACGCAACTACTCTTTTATTTCTTCAGTTCATCAGTAACAACACACATTTATATTAATAAAAACAAAAAAACTGCGGATGCTGGAAATCCAAAACAAAAACAGAATTACCTGGAAAAACTCAGCAGGTCTGGCAGCATCGGCGGAGAAGAAAAGAGTTGACGTTTCGAGTCCTCATGACCCTTTGACAGAACTTGAGTTTGAGTCCAAGAAAGATTGAAATATAAGCTGGTTTAAGGTGTGTGGGGGGGGTGGGGGGGTGCGGAGAGAGAGAGAAGTGGAGGGGGGGGGGTGTGGGTGTAGGGACAAACAAGCAGTGATAGAAGCAGATCATCAAAAGATGTCAACAACAATAGAACAAAAGAACACATAGGTGTTAACATTGGTGATATTATCTAAATGAATGTGCTAATTAAGAATGGATGGTAGGGCACTCAAGATATAGCTCTAGTTGGGGGTGGGGAGAGCATAAAAGATTTTAAGATATTTAAAAATAATGGAAATAGGTGGGAAAAGAAAAATCTATATAATTTATTGGAAAAAAAAGGAAGGGGGAAACAGAAAGGGGGTGGGGATGGAAGAGGGAGCTCACGACCTAAAGTTGTTGAATTCAATATTCAGTCCAGAAGGCTGTAAAGTGCCTAGTCGGAAGATGAGGTGTTGTTCCTCCAGTTTGTGTTGGGCTTCACTGGAACAATGCAGCAAGCCAAGGACAGACATGTGGGCAAGAGAGCAGGGTGGAGTGTTAAAATGGCAAGCGACAGGGAGGTTTGGGTCATTCTTGCGGACAGACCGCAGGTGTTCTGCAAAGCGGTCGCCCAGTTTACGTTTGGTCTCTCCAATGTAGAGGAGACCACATTGGGAGCAACGAGTGCGGTAGACCAAGTTGGGAAAAATGCAAGTGAAATGCTGCTTCACTTGAAAGGAGTGTTTGGGCCCTTGGATGGTGAGGAGAGAGGAAGTGAAGGGGCAGGTGTTGCATCTTTTGCGTGGGCATGGAGTGGTGCCATAGGAGGGGGTTGAGGAGTAGGGGGTGATGGAGGAGTGGACCAGGGTGTCCCGGAGGGAGCGATCCCTACGGAATGCCGATTGGGGGGGTGAAGGGAAGATGTGTTTGGTGGTGGCATCATGCTGGAGTTGGCGGAAATGGCGGAGGATGATCCTTTGAATCTGGAGGCTGGTGGGGTGATAAGTGAGGACAAGGGGGACCCTATCATGTTTCTGGGAGGGAGGAGAAGGCGTGAGGGCGGATGCGCGGGAGATGGGCCGGACACGGTTGAGGGCCCTGTGAACCACCGTGGGTGGAAAACCTCGGTTAAGGAAGAAGGAGGACATGTCAAAGGAACTGTTTTTGAAGGTGGCATCATCGGAACAGATGCGACGGAGGCGAAGGAACTGAGAGAATGGGATGGAGTCCTTACAGGAAGCAGGGTGTGAGGAGCTGTAGTCGAGATAGCTATGGGAGTCGGTGGGTTTGTAATGGATATTGGTGGACAGTCTATCACCAGAGATTGAGACAGAGAAGGGACTGGACAAGGGGAGAGAGAAGGGAGTCAAGATAACGAGAAATGAGTTCCATGGGGCAGGAGCAAGCTGAGACGATCGGTCTACCGGGGCAGTTCTGTTTGTGGATTTTGGGTAGGAGATAGAAGCGGGCCGTCTGAGGTTGGGCGACTATCAGGTTGGAAGCTGTGGGAGGAAGATTCCCAGAGGAGATGAGGTCAGTGACAGTCCTGGAAACAATGGCTTGATGTTTAGTGGTGGGGTCATGGTCCAGGGAGAGGTAGGAGGAAGTGTCTGCGAGTTGACGCTCAGCCTCCGCGAGGTAGAGGTCAGTGCACCAGACAACAACAGCACCACCCTTGTCAGCGGGTTTGATGACAATGTCAGGGTTGGACCTGAGAGAATGGAGTGCAGTAAGTTCAGAGAGAGACAGGTTAGAATGGGTGAGAGGAGCAGAGAAATTGAGACGACTAATGTCGCGCCGACAGTTCTCAATGAAAAGATCAAGAGAAGGTAAGAATCCAGAGGGAGGGGTCCAGGTGGAGGGAGAATATTGGAGATGGGTAAAAGGATCCGTTGAACTGGGAGAGGACTCCTGCCCAAAGAAGTGAGCCCGGAGACGAAGACGGCGGAAGAAGAGTTCAGCATCATCCGAGCCCGAAATTCATTGAGGTGAGGGCGTAAGGGTATGAAACTAAGTCCTTTGCTGAGCACTGAACGTTCAGCATTGGAGAGGGGAAGGTCAGGGGGTATAGTGAATACACGGCTGGAGTTGGGATTGGAAGATGGGGTGGGGACAGAGGGATGGGCAGGGTTGGAGGGTCCTAGATGGGTGTTGGTGTCGATGAGTTGTTGGAGCTTGCATTCCTTAGCACTTGAGAGAAAGAGAAAAAGTTTCTTGTTGAGGCGTCGGATGAGCCGAAGAATAAAATGAAACTGGGGGCACGCGCAGCTTTGAAAAAGGGTACGGCGGTATTGTACCCTTGAACATGGAAAAGCTAATTCCCAAGGCACATCACAAATGAGAAAAGACAGGGAGAGAGAGAGGCATTCTGAGGTGGTGACCAAATGTCTGGCTAAAGTAATGGGTTTTGAGAAAGCCATTAAAGATTTCAAAGGCAGACATCCAAACCTGATGCTGATGCTGCAGATTTATGTACAGTACTTTAGTGTTGTAAAAGTGTCACTTCACAAGGGGATTTATTGTTACCAATTCTTAAATTGCAGTTGAGTTTTAAAGATAATTATTGTTAAGATTACATGTAATTTAATCTCATTAATTAAGTTTGAAATTGGTTTGTAATGGAGATTTTTTAAAAATTCACCATAATCTTTTATATCCTTCAAAACAAATCTTTTTATCAGAGCATAGAGATCCTGCTTGCCACCATGTCTGAAATCACAGGGATGGGGTTATTGCCATATCTGGGCTGGGTGGCCATCTCAGTAGTGGCACTGGGGGTGCCTACCCAGTCCATAAGACCATAAGACCATAAAACCTAGGAGCAGAAATTAGGCCATTCAGCCCATCGAGTCTGCTCTGCCACTCAATCGTGGCTGATAAGTTTCTCAACTCCATTCTCCCGCCTTCTCCCTGTAACCTTTGATCCCCTTACCAATCAAGAATCTATCTATCCCGGCCTTGACAAAGAACGCTGGAGAAGTAGTAGTGGGGAACAAAGAAATGGCAGAGGAACGGAATAGGTACTTTGCGTCAGTCTTCACAGTGGAAGACACGAGTAGCATCTCCAAAGTTCAAGAGAGTTGGGGGGCAGAGGTGAGTATGGTGGCCATTACCAAGAGAAGGTGCTAGGAAAACTGAAAGATAGATAAATCACCTGGATCAGATGGATTACACCCCAGAGTTCTGAAGGAGATAGCTGAAGAGATAGTGGAGGCGTTAGTGGTGATTTTTCAGGAATCACTCGAGTCAGGGAGGGTCCCAGAGTACTGTAAAATCGCTAATGTAACCCATCCTGTTTAAGAAGGGAGTGAGGCAAAAGACGGGAAATTACAGGCCGATTAGCCTGACCTCGGTCGTTGGTAAGATTTTAGAGTCCATTATTAAGGATGAGATTTCAGAATACTTGGAAGTGCATGATAAAATAGGGCAAAGTCAGCATGGTTTCATCAAGGGGAGGTCATGCCTGACAAATCTGTTAGAATTCTTTGAGGAGGTAATGAGTAGGTTAGACAAAGGAGAGCCAATGGATGTTATCTACTTGGACTTCCAGAAAGCCTTTGACAAGGTGCCACACAGGAGGCTGCTCAGTATGATAAGAGCCCATGGTGTTAGAGGCAAGGTACTAGCATGGATAGAAGACTGGCTGTCCGGCAGGAGGCAGAGAGTGGGGATAAGGGGGTCCTTTTCAGGATGGCGGCCAGTGACTAGTGGAGTTCCGCAGGGGTCAGTGTTGGGACCACGACTTTTCACTTTATGATCTAGATGAAGGAACTGAGGGCATCCTGGCTAAGTTTGCAGATGATACAAAGATAGGTGGAGGGACAGGTAGTATTGAGGAAGCGGGGAGGCTGCAGAAGGATTTGGACAGGTTAGGAGAATGGGCAAAGAAATGGCAGATGGAATACAATGTGGGGAAGTGTGAGGTCATGCACTTTGGTAGGAAGAATAGAGACTATTTTCTAAATGGGGAGAGAACTCAGAAATCTGGAGTGCAAAGGGACTTATGTGGAAAATTGCCAAGGTATGTCCTGTACACAATAAGCAGGACAAGTCCAACCTGGCCAATTACCAACGCATCAGTCTACTGTTCATCATCAATGAAGTGATTGTAGGGGTCATCAACAGGGATATCAAGCGGCACTTGTTTAGCGATAACCAGCTCACTGACGCTCATTTGGGTTCCACCAGGGCCACTCAGCTCCTGACCTCATTACAACCTTGGTTCAAACATGGACAAAAGAGCTGAACTTCAGAGGTGAGGTGAACATGACTGCCCTTGACATCAAGGCAGCATTTGACTGAGTGTGGCATTAAGGAACCCTAGCAAAACCGGGGTCAAAGGGAATTGGGGGGAAACTCTTCACTGGTTGCATTCATACGCAGCACAAAGGAAGGTAGTTGTGGTTGTTGGAGGTCATTCATCTCAGTTCCAGGACATCACAGCAGGAGTTTCTCAGGGTAGTGTCCTCAGCCCAACCATCTTCAGCTGTTTCATCAATGACCTTCCTTTCATGATAAGGACAGAAGTGGGGATGTTTGCTGATGAATGTACAATGTTCAGGACCATTCATGACTCCTCAGATACTGAAACAGTCCATGTCCAAATGCAGCAAGACCTGGACAATATTCAGGCTTGGGCTGACAGGTGACAAGTAACATTCACGCACACAAGTGCCAGGCAATGGTCATCTCCAACAAGTGAGAATCTAACCATCGCCCCTTGACATTCAGTGGCATTACCATCGCTGAATCCTCCACCATCAACATCTAGTCATTTAGTAGTACAGAAATTGAGTATTGCTGAAAAGAGACTTTTTTGTTGAAGTTTTTTGTCTTGTGCTCATCAGGACAATTCACACGGTGGAACAACATATTTATACTGTATGAGAAGAGAATGCTGATTGGTTGGCAAGTGGACTCTGATTGTTTGAGGCATTGCCATGGAGAATGCATCAATTGATGGTGACTGACAGTTAACTGCCAAGCATTATTAGAAATTTAAACCAGGCAGCTTGACTCTTGATTGGTCAAGACATTGCCCTGGGGAATGTATCAGCAAAGGCTGTCACTTATTTTGTTTAGCTGAAACAGGTACAATGTGTGTACATTCTTTCTGTCTGCAAAGAACTGGGTCCTATTAATATATGTAGCTTCCAGTACATGCAAAAATGATACATTGCGACTCCAACTGACAATCTTAAATTGGTTGTCAGCATAATTCTTAGTAGAGTATTAGTTAATAAATGTTGTCCAATCGCAGAATCACTTTTTTCAACAATACTATCAACATCCTGGCCAGGGGAGGAGGGGGTGGGGGGGGGGGGGTGGTGGGGGTGGTAGTTACCATTGACCAGGGACTGAACTGGACTAGCCATATATAAATACCGTGGCCACAGGAGTAGGTCAGAGGCTAGGAATCCTGTGGCGAGTAACTCACCTCCTGACTCCCCAAAGCCTGTCCATCATTTACAAGGCACAAGTTAGGAGCGTGGTGGAATATTCCCCACTTGCCTGGATGAATGCAGCTCCCATAACACTCAAGAAGCTTGACACTGTCCAGGACAAAGCAGCCCGCTTGATTGGCACCCCATCCACAAACATTCACTCCCTCCACCACTGACGCACAGTAGTAGCAGTGTATGCCATCTCACTGCAGGATCTCACCAAGGTTCCTCAGGCAGCACTTTCCAAACCCACGACCACTACCATCTAGAAGAACAAGGGCAGCAGATACACGGGAACACCACCACCTGGAAGTTCCCCTCCAAGTCATTCATCTTCCTAACTTGGAAACATATTGCCGTTCCTTCACTATCACTGGGTCAAAATCCTGGAACTCCCTCCCTAACAGCACTGTGAGTGTACCTACACCACATGGGCTGCAGCGGCTCAAGAAGGCAGCCCACCACCACCTTCAAGGGCAATTAGGGAAGGGCAATAAATGCTGGCCCAGCCAGCAATGCCCACAACGCAAAAAAATTAGATCGATTGACATTCAACTTCTCCCCGATGGGACTGGCGTATGGCACAGATTGGTATCTATGCCTGCTTTCTGTATATTTAATGGTTTACTGGTGAGCTCAGGAATACGTCCAGACACTGAATTTGGACATAAATACTACCTGCATTTGCAGTGGATACATTCATGGGGCAGGAACCCAGTGGAGACAGTTCCACTTGAACTTCCAGTCTATGTGTAACTGTAACCAACCTCCACAGTGTGGAGCACAGTGTCTGGGCTCTTTTTGAGATCAAGTGTCTTATTTTCATCACCGTGGCAATGGCATTTTTTTAAACATTGCACATAACTTGGCAACATAATCTTTCATGAGCTGGTTGCACAGTTGCTGCAACCACTTTTCATGCATGGATACAGTTTGCAACATTCCCAATTATAAATGAATTATCCACATCCACATTTGGACATTATTCTTGAAAATGACCATCAGTGATCCAGCTGTTATCAGTAAGAGGGGCACAATTACAATAATTTTGTCTGCTCCTGTTCACATCACCCAGCAAGACAATGTTTCGCTGGCAGGGTGACCTGGGTTGGACTAACAGCAGGTAATTTACCAGTGCATGGTTTTTACTGGTCAAATACACTTAGAGGGGGACAGGGTGGTGCTTGGTTGGGGGGAGTGGGGTTGTTGCTGCCCCTTTGTGTCCAAGCACAAAATATTTAAACATGCAAGTTATGTCCTTATAAGGGAAGAGTCCATATACCACACATCAAGCAAACAAACTCTACATGTGCGGATTTCAAATGTGATGATAGGTTTGCCTGTCAAAAATTGTTGACTTTACATGACTGGACTTTCAAAAAAATGAATGAAAGGATACTCTTTTGCTCCATTGACAGTGGTAAATGCCACAGTTGAACAGTCCGAGCAGAGGGATTTCCGAACTAGAAGACTTACATTTATATACTGTTTTTATTGACTTTAGGACGTGCAAAAGTGTTTTTCATCCAACTACCACTGAAGTGCAGTCACAGCTGTAACGTAGGAAACGTGGCAGCCAATTTGTGCACCACAAGGTCCTACAAAAAGCAATGTTTGCTTTTAATGACGTTGGTTGGAGAATAAGTATTAGTCAGAACTCCAGGGAGAATTTCCCTGCTCTTCTTCAAAATAGTAGCAAAGGATCTTTTACATCCACTGTGAGGACAGTGCCTTGGTTTAACGTACAAGCTGAAAGACAGCACATCTGACACTGCATTGGAACACTGGACATAGGAACAAGCGTAGGCCATTTGGCCCTTTGAGCCTGCTCTGCCGTTCAATGTCACTTTCCTGTCTGCCCCCTGTAACCCTTGACTCCCTTGTCAATCAAAAAATCTAACCCTGCCTTGAATAAATTCAATGATCCAACTTCCACTGCTTTCTGGGGAAGAAAATTCCTCTGAGGGATTTCAGAGACTTCCTCAGTGCTTCACTAGATGCCAGTCTAAATTTAGTGCTCAAATCTCTAGAGTGGGATCTGAACACTCAACCTTTAGGCTCAGAGGTGACTGTGCTATCACTGGGCCACAGCTGCCACCTATGCTGAAGGAATGTATTGATAAACAGACTGGTGAGGATCTGGAGAAAACCTAAAGATTGGGTGCAGCCATATGACTGGGATGGTGATAAGATCCATTGATATCAACCACTTGCCCATCTCCAAGGGTCATCACTCCCAATGGAAACATGGATCCAAAGCAGGAGGATGAATAGTAAATATCGAGACATTGCAGGTTCACCTGCAAAATAAAACCCATAGAATAAAAGGGATAGTGGCAGTAGATACAAAGTTGGTTGACAGGAAACAGAAGGTAGTGGTGGTGAATGTATTTTTTAGTCTGAACATGGGCTTTCCTAAGGGGTTAGTAATAAGACTAATGCTTTCCTTGATATGTATTAATGATGTAGGCTTGGGTGTAACGGGACACAATTTCAAAGTTTGCAGAT
Source organism: Carcharodon carcharias (assembly GCF_017639515.1). Lineage (NCBI taxonomy): Eukaryota > Metazoa > Chordata > Chondrichthyes > Lamniformes > Lamnidae > Carcharodon > Carcharodon carcharias. The sequence continues at coordinate 79,585,743 of NC_054473.1, forward strand.
GACGCAAAATGTGGAACCATTATAAACTGTGAGAATAGTGGTAGACTTCAAGAAGATGTAGACAGACTGGTGGAATGGGTGGCCTTGTGGAAGATGAAATTTAATGCAGAGAAGTAGGTAGAAGTAGGAGTGTATACCAAAGTGTACAATTCTAAAGGCGGGGGAGGAATTGGTGTTGGGGGACAAGGAACAGAGACCTGGGGGCAAATGTGCACAAATTGTTGAAGGCGGTAGGGCAGGCTGAGAAAGTAGTTAGAAAGTCATTACGATTTTTTTTTAATAAATAGAGGCATAGAGTCCAAAAGCAAGGAAGTTATGATGAACCTTTATCAGACACTAGCTTGGCTCCAACTGGAGTATTGTTTCCACTTTAGCATGGATGTGCAGGCTTTAGAAATGGTACAGAAAAGATTTGAGAATGGATCCAAGGATGTGACTTTAGTTACATTGTTAAGTTGGAGGAGCTGGGGCTGTTATCCTTGCAGAAGGTTGAGAGATTTGATAGAGGTATTGAAAACCACAAGGGGACTAAACTGAATACATAGAAACTGCTCCCATTGGTGGAAGAGTTGAGAGGAAAGGACAGAAACTTAAGGTGACATGAGAAAAAATGTTATTTTATGCAGCAACTGGTTGGGATCTGGAAGGCACTGCCTGAGTGTGTGGTAAAGATAGATGCAATCATGGTTTTTAAAGGGGAATTAGACAGGGATCTGAAGAGAAGTTGACAGTGCTACAGGGAAATGGCAGGGGAGTGGGACAAACTAAATTGCTGCTACAAGAACCTGGCACAGACTCAATGGGCCAAATAGCCTCCTTCTGTGATGTAACCATTTTATGGAAACTCCACCTTGGAATGTAAGGAATTAGGGACATTCATTCATCTTCTTGAAGGTTAAATTTCTATTGATCTTAAAAGATGACTCAGGAGACATGCACATAGACTATCTGAAAGAGATACCAAGTACAAAGGAAAAGTATGAATTCAGTTAGAAAGATCACTTCCACGAATATTGGATCTGGAGTATTCACAGAAAAAAAAACAGGCAGGATTGTAGGAAACAAGATACTTGAAAGGTTAACTTGGATTCAACTGGAAGAAACTATGCCCTGGAGATTTCCACCATTTTACAATTCCAATTCTACCTCACTTAGGATAAAGAGAGAAACAATAGATAGCTAAGAGAGATTTACAATGTGCCATCTAATGGGCTATGTAAAGAATAAAGGAAACTGTAGACTCGATTGAATTTCAACTGAACTAAGAGTTCCAATCATTTTGAGATAGATTAATGGATGTCCTGAAGTACAAGTTTACACAGATCAGAACAGATACTAGGTACTGACAGTAAAGAGTTAGGGTAACTCAGCATTTCAAAGCCACAAATGAGAGGTTTATTTTCTGATATTGGTTATAGAAAAGGACAGAAAGTGGAGATGAAAAATAAAGTTGCAAGAAAGAAGCAAGGCAAATAGAAGGAATTGGAAAAAAAAAGTGAGGCCCTTGCAATTATATAGCAACTTTGACATATTGAAGATATCCTAAAGCTCTTTATAGACACTATTGTGGTATAGCCAAACACAGTAGCCAATCTAAGCAAAATAAGGTGCCAGGAACAGCAAAAAAATCACTAACCAGAAAAGTCTAGTCTTTTCCACTTACTTGCTGGGTTCCATCATCATTGAGGATAGGGATGTTCATAAAATTTTCTGTTTGTTGTTTTAATTGTCCATCAACATTCATGGGATTGGATGTGGCAAGACTGCAGAGTTTCAACCTGACCCATTGGTTGTGGGATTGCTCAGCTCTGTGTATGTGCTCCTTCCACTATTTAGCATGCATGTGATCCTGAGTTGTAGCTTTGAGAGGCATTTCATTTTGTAAAGCATCTGGCGCTCTGGCATGGCCTCCTACACTTCTCATTGAACCAGGGTTAATACCTAGTTTGACTGTAATAGCTTAGTGAGGGATGTGCCAGTCCATGAGGTTACAGTTTACCGTTGAATGCAATTCTGCTGCTGTTGGTGGCCACAGTGCCTCATGGGTGCCGAGTTTTGAGGTGCGAGATTTGTTCTAAATCTAGCCCATTTAGCACAGTGGTAGTGCAACACAATATGATGGCAAGTATGCCGTCAGTGTGAAAACAGGACTTTGTCTCCATAAACATTGTGCAGTGGTCCCTCCTGTCAATACTGTAATTGGTGAGGATGAGGTCAAGTCACTTTTTTCCTAGTTCTCTCATCACCTGCTGCAGGCCAAATCTGACAGCTATGTCTTCAGAATGTTAACATTGCATGCAAAAGATGGAAGCTATATAGTGCAGCACTCCCTCAGTAATGAATTCAAATGTCAGCCTAGGTTATGTGATCAAGTGTCTGGAATGGAACTTCAGCCCATGACCTTCTGCCTAAAGGGTGAGAATGATACTACTGAGCCAAGCTGACAGGATGACAGCTTAGTCTATGACTGATGATTAGTGACACCATTGAAGGATTACTGAGATTCATCAATGCAAGTTCATTTACTATTAAATAATTCTATTTATCCAAAACTAGTCACAACAAGCAATCAGTACAGATTTTGTACATTCCCATTCTCATGAAGACACAGATTCACACAGAGCACTGGTTCAATGTGCACTGAAAGCTCTGCAGTAACACACCCAAGTGGATCATTCTTCAATGCTAGCATGAAATTTGACTGCAGATTCATTGCAGCTGACTTGATCCCATCGACTCACTTTCCATGGTGTCCATGGGTAGGCCAGACCGTTCAGGAGTAGAGACTCTACCATGCCCAAGAGCACTAAGGCCTCTTAAAGCACCCCCACCACTGTCCCAGTTGAGGTCAGCTAATTCAGGACAGAATGGTGACTGAATGTGGTTACTTCTAGATATGTATGACTCAGTATTACACTCACTCAGTAACAGGTTACACAGCATAGTGGCTATATTAGGAAGAATGCATCATAAATGATGGGAGGGGAGGGGAGGGGAAGAATTTGAATGAATCAGCTGGGGGAGGGGTCTGCTCTATCCTTGATACTCTTAATAAGTTGCATGCATACAGTAAGGATCATATCAATATGAATACAAAATCGCTCAGCTTGGAATCAGAACCTCTTTTAGGAGAAATACTTTCATACATTTCTTCACCTATTTTTAAGGTAATGCAGGAGGGTCAGAAGATTTTATTAGTCCTGCAGGCCAGCACAGCTCACACTACCCAGGTTAGCACCATCTATTACATTCTTGCACTCCTTTGCCAACCTATTCTTCAGTTTGGAAACCTCTGGGCAACGTTATGTGACTGCACAGCAGAACACCCAGTGTTTGTCCTGACAAAGTGCTGTACTGTCACTTCCAGCACACAATGATATTTGAGTCGTTCTCCAGCCTCTCATCCAATTCCTTGTAGCTAATTCCTGATAAAAACAGACAAAAAAATGTTAGTTACAATTCCTGCAATGAAATTTCAAACACTTCCATGCAGTTGGTCTTGGCTACAGCATAGGTCAGATACAGAGTTAAGGAGATGTCAGCTGTGGCTCAGTTTGAACACACTCACTTCAGAGTCAGAAGGTTGTGGGTCCACAAGCTCCACTCTGAGATTTGAGCACACAATCTAGGCTGACGCTCCTTCTGAAAGGTGCCACCTTTCAGACGAGATGTTGAACCGATGCTCTGTGTTCTCTCTCAGGCGAATGTAAAAGATCCTGTGGCAATGTTTTGAAGAGCAACAGGGGAAATCTCCTGCTATGTTACAGCTTGGTTAGATACAGAGTAAAGCTTCCTCTACACTGTCCTGACAAAATGGTTCACTCCAATCTTAGAGATCCTGTGATATTGTTCCTTTTCTATCCTAGCTATTTTACAGCCTCCCTGTTCGAATATCCCAATTGTAGTGTTTATTAGAACCTATGGACCCATACCCAACATACTACTCAAACTGAATTCACATAGGACTCTTACTGCCAATAGTTTGGACTGTGAACACGCATCTCAGTCCTGAAATCATCTAATCCTTTGCATCATTCTGTCTCTTTGGCTGCTTCAATTCCAGTAATGGAGTGATTCTTTATGGGCTGGTGTACCTGTTTTGCAGCAGATTTCATCATAGCTGTGTGAACCAGTGTAAAGACGTGGTGGGCGGCTCCTCTCGTCACGGTTGATCTTTACTGGATACTTGTGCAGTCGCCGAATTAGACCTTTCATCAGGCCAAACTGAATCAACTTCCTGCAAACAGAGGAGAATGAGGTAGCTTGCTTATTCTACAGCAAATCACTTACTGCACACCCCAAAGTCTCTTCACTACTTACAGGGTACAAGTCAGGAGTGTTCTGGAATTCTGTCCATTTTGCTGGGGCGCTGCAACAAAACTCAATTCCATCCAAGACAAAGCAATCAGCTAGATCAGTACATTACCTATAGACCTAACATTCACACTCCTAAACTGCAAGTGTACTGTGGTTGTACTAGACCCCATCGTCTACAAGATACACTGCAGCCACTTGCCAAGGCTTCTTCAACAACACCTTCCAAACCTGAGACCGAGAGGGGCAAGGGCAGCGGGGACATGGGAACACCACCAGCTGCAAGGACCCCTCTTAAGTCACTCATTGTCCTGACTTTATACGTATATCACTGCTCCTTCATCGTCACTGAGACAAAACCCTGAAAATAAATGCTACACATCCCAAGAATTAATGAAAAGAAAACATTAAACAAAATCAGCAAGACCAGAGTGAGGGCAGGGAGCCCATCATCCTCATTCATTCAACCTGCTCATATAGATAAATTACAAACAGTATGAAGAAGTTACAGTTTGTCCACACTTAGCCACCCGTCCAGGCTCAACACTTTACCTCTCATCCACCTGTTGAAGTTGTTGAGCGTAGCGGGAGCAGAGGTCTCGAGCTGTAGTGCCAGGGCTGAGCCCACAGTATAGCTGAAATACATCTCGCAGACTGGCACGCTTGGGTCCTGTGGGCAAAGGCAGCAATTAACAGGTCTTCAAAGGCCTCCCACTGCTATAGGACCCATTTCCCCTCCACAAGAGCCCATGGAAACAGACTGAAACTACATTAACATCCAGTGCCATTAAGAATATAGGTAACTGTAGGGTATTCAGTCCAATAAGCTCGATCTCTAACCTGATTTCAATTCTAGGGAATAACCAGTGTTTCACACCAACATCATTACCTCTTTGTATTTGTCATCTCTCTCTCTTGTAATTATCTAGTACCGTGTATTTTTTGGAACTACAAACACTAAGTTGATGGGCTTCCACAATAACCTCTGAGATTTGTACAATATTTAAGACTATTCCATTCAATGTATTAACCAAGAAAATAACGCTACTGGTAATTTAGCAGAGAATGAGTTAACACCTTCAGTGAAATAGCCAACTGAGCCACATCATACTACACAGCAAGCATTTGTTCACTATTATCAACAGAAATTTCTAGGCTGTAGTCCCTTCCTCCTGGTTCCTCATTCCTAAATCAGTTATATTTATTGTGAACTTCACTTGCCAATTACTGGCTCAGTTTCCCAACAGATCCAAATCCTTCTGAATCTATTTGGATTGTTTTTCATTAGTTGTCCTGCCTCTAATCTCTTTTAATGTCTTATCCAAATGATGTCTTTTAAAATTAAAATTAACAGGGGACCCCCACTTAAAGGGTGAGTCACTCACACCCTCCTTTCATCTTGAAAAGTTTCCATTTATTGAAATTTTCTTTCTCTTGTTTTGGCAAATTTAACCGATTTTCTTGCTGGGGTACTGTTTCACAGGCACTGGTACTGGGGATTTGACTCTATAGGTGCTGGTTAGCATGTACTGTTCCACAGGTGCTAGTTGCTGGGCTACCATTGCACAGGTTCTCATTGATCATCCTGATTTGGAAATATATCACCGTTCCTTCAATGTCACTGGGTCCAAATCCTGGAACTCCCTCCCTAACAGCACTGTGGGTGTACCTACACCACATGGACTGCAGCGGTTTCAGAAGGCAGCTCACTACCACCTTCTCAAGGGCAACTAGGGATGGGCAAAAATTGCTGGCCTAGCCAGTGATGCCCATACCCCATGAATGAGTTGAAAAAAAGGACAGTGGAGCCTGGATTATTCTAGGGAGATGTGCCACCAGGATCATTCCACAAGGCGTGGATATGGGATTATTCTAGGGTGGCATGGAGCAGGGATTTAGGGAGAGCAGACAGATAGTGAAGGGATGTGTAACTGCATTCAGTTAGCTCTGTATGAGTGAACCTGAGCAAGACACTGCTCAGGGTTGAGATCTTCCTGGAAATGTTAATGTGTGCCTTTTGCTGCAAGGCTTCAATGTTAGTGCTGAACTTGGCAGAATGCTGATTCACACAACACCCACAGGAGATAACCAGTAATTATTTCTCCCAAGATTGCTCTATTACAACAGGAATTTCCCCAGTCTTTTCAAGATTTTTGCCTCCCCCAGGGGTCAGCATTACCAGCAGCAGGGAAGGGTCATGGATGCAATCCAATAAATAGGGCTGTTATGGCTGGGCACAATGGCCTTTAATTGTTCGTTTGTAATGTAAAACTATAAAAAGGTCAAGTTAAGAACACAAGAAATAGGAGTAATAGGCCATTAGGCCCTTTAAGCCTCTTCCTCTACTAAACACACCATGGCTGATCATCTACTTTAACTCCACTCCCTTAATATCCTCCAAGTGTATACCCCATCCACCACCTTAAAAATTCACTCCCTCCACCACTGACGCACAGTGACAGCAGTGTGTACTATCTACAAGATGTACTTCAGGAACTCACCAAGGCTCTTTTGACAGCACCTTCCAAACCCATGACCTCTACCACCTCAAAGGAAAAGTGCAGCACCTGCAAGTTTCCTTCTAAGCCACACACCGTCTTGACTCAGAATTATATTGCTTTTCCTTCACTGTCACTGGATCAAAGTCTTGGAACTCCTTTCCTAATAGCACTGTGGGTGTACCTACACCACATGGACTGCAGCGGTTCAAGGTGGCAGCTCACCACTATCTTCTCAAGGCCATTATGGATGGGCAATAAATGCTGGCCCAGACAGCGACACCCATATCCCATGAAAGAATTTTTAAAAAATCAACATCTGTCTTGAAAATACCCAATGAATGACCATTTACAGATCTCTGGAGTAGAGAATTTCAAAGATTCATAACTCTCTGAATGAAGAAATTTTTCATCCCGGTCCTAAATGGACTCCATGCTGAAACCATGCCCCTTAGTTCCAGACTCCCCACACATGGGAATATCCTCCCAATATCTACCCTATCAAGCCCTTTTCAGAATCTTACATATTTCAATGGAATCACCTCTCATTCTTTTAGATTCTAAAGAAGCTGTCCCAGTTTACTTAATCTCCTCTCATAGGACAATCCTCTCATCCTAGGAATCAGTCCCGCGAACCTATGTTGTGCTTCCTCCAAGTACATCTTTTCTTAGGTAAGGAGATCAAAACTGTATGCAGGTATGGCCTCACCGATGTCCTGTATAATTGCAGTGAAACTTCTTTATTCTTATACACCAATCCATTTGTAACAAAAGCCCTTTGATTTTCAACGTCTTTGCACTGAACAGGAACTTTCATCATACCTGGCTTAGTGACATATGCCAGGCACTCTTCCTGCAAGGACTTGTCGTCGACTAGATCCTGCACCCGAGGAGTTGGGCAGTACACATTGGAATACTGTGGAGGGAAAAGGAACAGAAATCAGTTAAACATCAACAGAATGACAGATCAATATGGCTCGTGCAGGTTCAATAAAACACAAGATTTAAAATTTTATTTATTTGTTTATGGGGTGTGGACTTGGCTGGCTAGGCCAGCATTTATTGCCCATCCCTAATTGCCCTTCAGAAGGTGGTGGTGAGCTCCCTTCTTGAACCGCTGCAGTCCATGTGGTGTAGGTACACCCACGGTGCTGTTAGGGAGGAAGTTCCAAGACTTTGACCTAGTGACAATGAAGGAACGACGATATAATACCAAGTCAGGATGGTGTGAGACTTGGAGGGGAACCTGCAGGTGGTGGTGTTCCCATGCATCTGTTGCCCTTGTCACGCCAGGTGGTAGAGGTTGCGGGTTTAGAAGGTGCTGGCGGAGGAGCCTCGGTGAGTTGCTGGTACATACTGCTGCTACTGTGCGTCTGCAGTGGAGGGAGTGAATGTTAAAGGTGGTGGATGGGTGCCAATCAAGCGGGCTGCTTTGTCCTGGATGGTGTCGAGCTTCTTAGGTGTTGTGGGAGCTGTACTCAGCCAAGTAAGTGGAGAGTATTCCATCACACTCCTGGCTTGTACCATGTAATTGGTGGACAGGCTTTGGGGAGTCATAAGGTGAGTTATTCTCTACAGAATTCCCAGCCTCTGACCTGCTCTTGTAGCTATAGTATTTATACGCCTAGTTCAGTTCAGTTTCTGGTCAATGGTAACCCCCGTGATGTTGATAGTGGGGGATTCAGAGATGATAATGCCATTGAATGTCAAGGGGCAATGGTTAGATTCTCTCTTAAAGGAGATAGTCATTGCCTGACACTTGTGGGATGCGAATGTCACTTGCCACTTATTAGCCCAAGGCTGGATATTGTCCAGGTCTTGCTGCTTATGAACATAGACTGTTTTTGGACCTGGGGAATCGCGAATGGTTCTGAACATTGTGCAATCATCCGCGAACATCCCTACTTCTGACCTTATGAAGGAGGGAAGGTCATTGACAAAACAGCTGAAGGTGGTTGGGCCTTTTGTTTTACATTAAGGGCAGAGAGGCACTGGCACAGAAGCAGTGGCTAATTCCAGGCTACAATTTGGAAGCATAAACACACCAACTGTCCACAGTACACTCACCTGGAATATAGGGACTAAAGTCACAACTCCATAGTACCTGCAAGACAATGGCACACATTATGTTCAGAGTACAACTTGCAGTGTATGTATACTAGCCTCATTCCTGGGTTGTGTGTAATGTAACATATTGCTTTGGGTAAGAGACATTCCCATGCTGAATGTGGCTGGACAGACCTATTTTAGAGGGAAGACCAATTAAGGAATCATGAAGAATGGAATGAAATCAGGTTCCCCAGACTTATTAAAAACTCTTTGCCCAAATTATCATAAATATTCTGCACTGCTGTACATTCCAACCCACTGAACCTTCTGAGATGGATAAATAACTATGTGCAAATTATTTCATCTCAAATTCCCAGATCCTGGTCACCACTTTGTGAGGTTCCTGAAAAAGTATTTAAATCTCAAATGAGCAAAAGGTTTAAGACAAAGATGAATGGGAGATTTGTGTCAAGAGAGACAAGAAGGGAAAGAGAGAGAAGGAACAATGTAAATTTAAGGTCAACAGGCAGAAGGAACTTCATCAGCACGCGGAAGAAAAAGAGAGTCACTGCGCTCTTAAACTGGCAGAGAAATATGCAGAGTCTGGCAGGCAATGTTATGGACCAAAAGTAACAACTTACATTTATACAGCATCTTTAACATCATGACATGTCCCAAAGTGCTTCACGGGAGCATTCAATAACAAAGTATGATACCGAGCCATATAATAAGATATTAAGTCAAATGACTAAAAGCTTGGTCAAAGAGGTAAGTTTTAAGGAGCCTCTTAAAGGAGGAGAGTGAGATAGAGAGGCTGAGAGGTATAGGGAGGGAATTCCAGAACTTGGGGTCCAGGCAACTGAAGGCATGGCCAGTAGTGGAGCAATTATAACTGGGAATGCACAAGACGCCAGAATTAGAGGAGCATTTAAGTTGGAAGGTCATGGAGGCTGGAGGAGATTACAGAGGTAGGGAGAGGCCATGGAGGGATTTGAAAACAATGAGAATTTTAAAATAAAGACGTTGCTTGGCCAGGAGTCAATGTAAGTCAGCGAGCACAGGGGTGGTAGGGGACAGACAGCTGGATTTGGATGACCTCAAATTTAGAGCAGGTACAATGTTGGAGACCAGCCAGGATTGCTTTGGAATGGTTGAGCCTGGAGGTAATGAAAGCCTTCAGCTGTTTGTCATCACATGGAATTAATTGTATTGGCTTACGACCGACATCTATGATATGGAGGACTTCAGGAGGAGGCAGAGATGAATCATCCAGGTGGCACTTTTGGCTGAAGGTGGTTGCAAATGCTTCAGCCTTGTCTTTTGCATTCCTGTGCTGGGTTCTCCCATCATTGAGGATAGGTGTGTGTGAGGAGGGCCTTCTCCAGTTAGTTGTTTAATTATCCACCACCATTCATAATAGGATCAGGCAGGATTGCAAAGCTTTGATCTTCCATTCGTTGTGAGGTCACTTAGGTGTGTCTATTGCATGCTGCATTCTCTGTTTTGCATGCAAGTAGTCCTGTGTTCTAACTTCACCAGGTTGACACCTCATTTTTAGGTATGCCTGGTGCTGCTCCTCACATGCCCTCCTGCACTCTTCATTAAACCAGGGTTGATTTCCTAGTTTGATGGTAATGGTAGAGTGGTCCTTGGGTTTAAAGATTGTAGTTTTATGCAATTCTGCTGTTGCTGATGGTCCACAGCACCTCATGGATGACCAGTTTTAAGTTTCTAGATCTGCCCAAAATCTGTCCCATTTAGCACAGTGGTAGTGCCACACAACACAATGGAGTGTATCCTCAAAGTGAAGATGGGGCTTTGTCTCCACGAAGACTGTGTAGTGGTTACTCTTGCCAATACAGTCACAGGCAGGTGAATCTGCAACAGGTAGATTGATGAGGGTGAGGTTCTGTAGACTTTTCCCTCTTGTTGGTTCTCTCACCACCTGCCATAGACCAAGTCTAGCAGCTATGTCCTTTAGGACATAGCCAGCTCGGTCAGTAGTGGTGCTACTGAGCCACTCTTGGTGATGGACATTGAAGTCCCCCACATGGAGTACATTCTGTGCCCTTGCCACCCTCAGTGCTTTTTCCATGTGGTGTTCAACATGGAGGAATTTTGATTCATGAGCTGAGGGAAGGTGGTTAGGTAATCAGCAGGAGGTTTCCTTTCCCATGTTTGACCTGATGCCATGAGACTTCACGGGGACCAGAGTCAATGTTGAGGACTCCCAGGGCAACCCCCTCTTATATGTATATCACTGTGCCGCCATCTCTGGTGGGTCTGTCTTGCCAGTGGGACAGGACATGGCCAGGAATAGTGATGCAGGAGTATGAGACATTGGCCAAAAGGAATGATTTGTTGAGTATAACTGTGACTGTTGCTTGACTATTCTGTAGGACAGCTCCCTCATTTAGCACAAGTCCCCAGATGTTAGTGTGGAGGACTTTGCAGGCTCGACTGAGCAGGGTGTGCGCTGTAATTTCCAGTGCACAGGTCAACGTCAGGTGGTCCATCTGGACTTATTCCTTTTCGACTATTTGTAAAGGTTTGCTAGGCCATTTCAGAAGACAATTAAGAATCAACCACAATGCTGTGGATTTGGAATCACATGTAGGCCAGACTGGGGAAGGATGACAGATTTCCTTCCCTAAAGGACAGTAGTGAACCAATTGGGTTTTTATAACAATCAATGATAGTTTCATGGTGCCATTACTGAGAATAGCTTTCAATTCCAGATTTTTTATTAGTTAAGTTTAAATTCCAACAGCTGCCATGGTAGGATTTTAACTTGTGACCCCAAAGCACTACTAAGGGCCTCTGTATTACCAGTCCAGTAACAATACCATTATGCCACCGTCTGCTTCCAACACACATTGAAGCAGTGTTCACATTACTTGGCTGCCTAAAAAAATCCTCCTGTTGTCTCTGGTTCAATAACTAATTAAAGGAAAACGGCAAATATACACATGAAACAACAAAATTACATGGAAATCTCAGCAGGCAAAGCCTCTCAAATGTAGAGATTTGTTTTTCATCAGGATGATCACTAAACACATGGATCCTGCCCCTGACTACATAAGCTGTTCAATTAAGCAGCAACTAAAATCTTATTGTGGATAATTGCTGAAGTTGCCAAGGTGCACTGATGGGCAAAAAGCATTCATCCGCTATGATACTAGAATTACGATGTGAAAAAATACTGTCGGAGGAAACTTAGTGATACATGCTTTAAAACAATTGAATCCTGGTGTATTGGATTTGGGAATATAATGATAGGCAGTGTAGAGAGAGGTTTACCCTGTATCTAACCCATACTATACCTGTCCTATTCTAATGAAAGGTCATCAACCTGAAACGTTAACTCTGTTTCTCTCCACAGACGCTACTGACTTTCTAAGTATTTTCAGCACTCTTTGTTTCTATACTTGCCCTGGGAGTGTTTGCTGGGGACAGTGTAGAGGGAGCTTTACTCTGTCTCTAACTCTGTGCTATATCTGCCCTGGGAGTACTTGATGGGGACAATATAGAGGAAGCTTTACTCTGTATCTAACCCCAGCTGTACCTGCCCTGGGAGTGTTTTATGGGGACAGTGTAGAGGGAGTTTTACTCTGTCTCTAACCCTGTGCTGTACCTGTCCTGGGAGTGTTTGATAAGGACAGTGTAGAGGGAGCTTTACTCTGTCTCTAACTCTGTGCTGTACCTGTCCTGGGAGTGTTTGATGGGGACAATATAGAGGGAGCTTTACTCTGTATCTAACCCCAGCTGTACCTATCCTGGGAGTGTTTGATAGGGACAATGTAGAGGGAGTTTTACTCTGTCTCTAACCCTGTGCTGTACCTGTCCTGGGAGTGTTTGATAGGGACAGCGTAGAGGAAGCTTTACTCTGTATCTAACCTATGCTGTATCTAGCCAGAGAATCTCTAGTTAATTGATGTACCAAACCTTATTTTGGATCAAAAAGATTCTAGGCAATGCTTGAATTTACATTGTATGTTAAAAATGAAAAAAGTAATCTATTTTTTTACTACGAACAAGTCTCATCTTGATCAGTACATGCAAAACAACCAGTCAGAAAAGCAAGGGGAGAAAGGTCAGGTACTGAACAGGAGGAATCTACTACCAAAGGTGGTGATTTTCTCTTTAAAGCTCTACTTGCATAACTGCAGCCAGCCAACAAAAAGGGAAAATGGGATGAAATAGTCTGCAAGACATTGACTCTCTGTGTTACTCACAGTAAATTCTGCACTGCAATCCGCACCAAGTTCAACTCCACATCTGCTTCAGCAGAGATCTTCTGGATATGACGGAATCCATCGATGTATGGCAGAATCTGGAGGCAACACCAGCCAAAACTTAGTACAAAGCCACCAACACAACCGTTCAATGACAATCCTCGCTGGACAATCGCTGTCCACTGAGCCAGGCAGCTTCCTACAGTGTTTTGGATGCTCAGTGGCTCCTCTAATGGACATCTACAGGATGCATACCCACATTTCTGTACACAGAGAAAATGTGGAACTTACTGCTATGTGGAAACGGTAGAAGCAAATAGCACTGACATATTTAAGGGGAGGGATGATGTATGCACGATGCATATGGCACAGGCTACGTGTGGTCAGCAGGATACAATGATATACAGCTGAAGCCACATGAGGTCAGCCAGACACACTAAAACTGAGCGATTCCCCCATGCCAGCTTGGGGCTTGATTCACTCAACAATAATTATGCAATACTGGAAAATGGCATTAAATTGTCTTTTCAAATCACATGGTAAATATTGGCGAGGAAGTTCACCTGTCCAAAAAAAAATTCTATAGTTCCCCCATATTGCAGTATCCATTATTTCTTAAATGATTCCAGAATTTACACCTCCACTATCTTGTCCATGTGTTGATCATTCTGTGTGAAGAAGTTTCCTGATGAAGTTGTAGGTGTTTAACTACTCTGATCCCATTTCCAGTTACCAACGTATATTTATATAGTGCCTTTAACATAATGAAACCTCTCAGGATGCTTCACAATAGCATTATAAAACAAAGTACAACACCAAGCCACATAAGGAGATACAGGTATAATGTTTCAAATCCAGCTGTCTGAAAACTGGACATTTATTTAAGCTGTCATGCATGAATATTAATTATTATTAGTTGAGTAAAATAACTTCCTGGCTACAGCATGTATTAGCATGCTGACTAGTTATCAACTTTGCACACCTGTCTTTTTCCGCACTCTGAATGGTCCAAGCGACCTTTGACCCAACCCGAACCGTCCACCCAAAAACTGGAAAGGTCCAAAACCTGGTCCTGATGTTGCCGGTTTTGAGACACTGTACCTGTATTAAGTTAAATAACCAAAAATGGAGTGTCATAAAGGAGGAAAGCAAGGTAGGAAAGCGGAGAGCTGTAGGGAGGGAATTCCCAGAGCTTGGGTCCTAGACAACTAAAGGCTCAGCTACCAATGGTGGACCAATTATAATTGGGAATGCACAAGAAGCCAGAATTAGAGAAGTGCAGATATTTTGGATGGTTGAGGAGGAGATTACAGAGATAGGGAAAGGCAAAGCTATGAAAGGGAGGATGAGAATGAAGATGGGAATTTTAAAGACTTTACTTGACTGGGAGCCACTGTAAGTTAGTAAGCACAACGGTGATAGGAAAACAAGATTTGCTAAGAGTTAAGACATGGGCAGCTGAGTTTTGGACGACCTCAAGTTTATGGGAGGTAGACTGTGGGAGACCACTCAAGAGTGCATGGAAATAGTTGAGTCCAGAATAACAAAGCATGAATGAAGGTTTCAGCAGCAGTTGAGCTGAGTCAGGGGCGAACTCAGGCGATGTTACCGAGGTGGAAACAGGCGATCTCTGTGATTACACGAATATAAGATCAGCAGCTCATCTTGGGATCAAATGTGACACTAAGATTGCAAACAGATTAGCTTAATCTCAATTCGTTGCCAGGGGGAGGAATGGAGTCAGTATCTTGAGAATGGGGTTTGGAGTGAAAACAATATCTTCTGTCTTCCCAATACTTAATTGGAGAAAATTTCTGCTCATCCTGTACTGGATGTTGGAGAAGCAGTATGATCATTTATCAACAGTGGAGGAGTCAAAGAGGTGGCAGTGCGGTAGAGCTGATGTCATCAGTGTACATGTGAAAACTAATGCTGTGCCTTTGGATGATGTCGCTGAGGGGCAACATGTAGTTGAGAAATAGGAGGGGCCAATGATAGATTCTTGGAGGACACCAGAGGTAATGGTGCAGAAAAATAGAAGAGAAGCAATTCCCTGGCTATAATTAGACAGATGAGAATTGAACCAGGTGAGAGCAATCCCACCCAGCTGGACGACAGTGGAGAGGCACTGGAGGTGGATGGTGTGCTCGCCCGTGTCAAAGGCTGCAGACAGGTTGAGGAGGGAAAGTTTATCTTTGTCACAGTCACACAGAATGTCATTTGTGACTTGGAAAAGAGCTCTTTCGGTACTGTGCAGGGGTGGAAACCTGATGCAGGGTTCCTGCATCTTCAATAAAATAACATTTCATTACTTTTCCATGTCTCAACTATATACATGCAACATCATTTTAGATGTTGTTTCTCCTGCCAGGTGCTTGTTCCTGCTCTGTTTTACCTTGTTTACCATGCTCCGGCTCTGGAGGAAACACCCGCTGAGACCTCTGCCTCCACAATAAAAATCTGCAACGACACCAACAAACAGACTTTTCCTCAAACAATGCAAAGCAAGGGAGGAGGGACTGGGGAATCTGGTGCGTATTACTCAGCCAATGACTGCTGTAGTTTTAGCAGTGTCTAAAGCAGCCAATCAGGTGTGTAGACCATTCCCAATTGACAGGCTACTCAGCCAATGACTGCTGTTGCTCTGGCAGTCTCCAATGCAGCCAATTAGCAGTGGCTGTGGGTGGAATCAGGCAGGAAGAGAACAAAAAAAACTTATACTGGATTCTGGACATGCAAAGCAAAGCAAATGATTACGGAGAACTGGAAGCGGATGTCAGAGAAAAACATTGGATAAAGTTAGAATTCAACCAAAAGTCAGAAAAATCTCATGACTTTTCAATGACTTTGGGCCTTTTTGGAAATTTCCATAACTTATCGCTTTTCCATGGGCTGCGGAAATCCTGCTGATTGGAGAGATTCAAACGTGGAGTTCTGTAATTTTAATTGATATTCCAGGTTTACCTTTTCCATATCACTTATCATCCAACGTACCTCTATATTATTGCTTCTCAGGCACCAACTTTCTAGAACCCAGTGACTGATAAACCAGGCATTAGGGATCAGTGTCAAGCCTCTCATGTTGCCTCCCCAATGGCTGAATGTTTCCCCTGTCCCAGTGACTGGTACTCAAGGTTTGGAGGTCTGATCAGAGCAGTGTGCATTTTAATCACAACTTCTTGAATGTGCAGGAAAGGGAGGAGCTGGGCTTGTGACTTTGGTAAGAGCCGTTTCAATGCTGTGGCGGTATCTTGCCAACTGGGCTTTTGTAATGTCTAGAGTTTTTTTATGGAAAGCATGGAAATCTGGCTGCGTCAGGTTTTCACACATTTATAGCATTCAAACACCAAACTCCCTGTTCTTCTCATGACCTTCCTCTCACCTGCTGCGTTGTGAGATCCCAGTGGATTTTAATAAAATCATCTTTACACTCGGTGAATACTGGAACATCATATTCCTGTACCACAGGCTGGTCTCTCCGCTGGGCGATCACCTTCAGGTGAATGGTATTGGATTCATCTACAACAGCGACAAACCATAACTTGCTTAGAACACAGCAACGTGCACCTCCATCTCCAACAGCACTAGGAACCATCCAAAAAATGGGATCGCTTCTTTCAAACACTCAGCTTTGATATCATAGCTCCATGGTCTCCTCCCTGTTAAATCACTTTCCAACTGGAAAGGGTCACTGATATGGGGTTAAACATCTGCACTGTGGTTGACTCTTAACTATCCTCTAAAGTGGCAAATCACTCAGTTGCACCAAATGACAACAAAGAATAATGAGAACTGTAGTGACTCAAGGAGGTGGACAACCACTGCCTTTTCAATGAAAATATACAACAAAATGCAAGTTTTGCCAGTGATGTCCACACCCTGGGAATGGATAAAAAACAGCTTGCTCAAGGGTTAATGGTCACAATGTGCCTTCAAGATTTACATTTTTTAATCATGTGAACATACAATTTAGGAGGAGTAGGCCACTTGGCCCCTCGAGCCTGCTCTGCCATTCAATAAGATCATGGCTGATCTGAATGTATTCCACTATGATTGACACTTGGGCCTGGATTTTAACTCAAAGGCATTTTACCTGCAGTTGGGGGGAGTGCAGATGAGCAGGACGGATAGTGTTTTGAGGTCTGGAAACCCAATGGGTTACTCAAATGGCCTTCTTTAAATTTTTTTCTATTGGTTTCCTGCCCATAGCCAACTTGACAGACAGGCTAAGGGGCCTGTTGTGTAGGGATGCCTGAAAACACAGTTGCTAGTGAGGAGAGCATTTAGGCTTGGGATGGGCTTGCAAGCAGATGGAGTAGATATCATGGGCAAGGCAGGGGTGGAATTGCCAAGGTGGGGCTTTATTGGTTAGCTTGCTGGGCCTGGAAAAAACACACCTGCTCGTTTGGCCTCACAAACCTCAAATTTGCTTTGATTTCTTTCTGTTTGGCTGTACTGTAATAGATGGGAGGAACTAAGACAGACCAAAAACGGGTGAGATGGGGTCTCCCTCACAAGCAGTGCTGTAAAGGCACTTAACTCATGTATTCAGTCTTTTCGCCTGCTGCATATCCCGAGGAAAACCTGGCTGACATGAGATAAATTCACAATGACCGGTGGCCTTACTAACATATTTAAATGACTGATCCACCTCCCACAAGCAGACTGGATGCCTGCTCCGTGTTAGAAGTGGAAGTGGGCAAGTCTGTCTTCCATTTCAGAATTTTGGAATCTTAACCTCTGACCTGACTCCCTTCCACCCATTTCTGGGGGTGAAGATTCAGCGTTGGTCATTCTTAGTTTGTCCCATCTATTACAACACAGCCAAACAGAAAACAACCATAGCACGATTGACAGGTAAGACCAAACATACGGCACAGGCCTGGAACCTTACAATGCACCATGATCCAAGAACAACATCAAATTAAGTTAGATGTCAAGACAGTGCAGACAATTTGCCTAAGGGTTAAACAAGTTTGCAGACAAAGAAGGTGATGGGAAATCTAAGTGAATAACCATAAAAAAAGTTTTGCAATCAATTACTCAAAGAATATTCAAATATAACTGAGGCACAAGTGATCTTCTAACAGTGGAATCACAATATCCGCACCATACACAAGGAATACACAACAGGCACTGCATACAATGAACTGCAGTAGAACTATAGCAAACATGCTCCACGACCACACCATTGATAAATCACTGCCATGTGTGCAACTACTAATCAGCAGTGCAAGTCATCAGCAAATTAAACCATAAAATCAAGGACTGGCTGTAATCTTCCAAAATTTCCGAGATTCTGGAAAGATCCCAGCAGATTGGAAAACTGCAAATGTAACACCTCTACTGAAGAAATGAGGGAGGCAGAAAGCAGGAAACTATAGGCTAGTTACCCTAACATCAGTCATTGGGAAAATGCTGGAATTCAGTATTAAGGAGGTAGTAGATGATCATTTAGAAAATGGTGAGTTAATTAGAAAAGTGTAATATTTTTAAACAAGTAGCTATACTTGGATTTAACTGAAAAGTGCCAGGAATAAGGGAAATTTAGAGCCAATATAATAAAGTAATATAAATAATCCAAAGTAAAATAAAGTTAACGTAAGGGAAGTAGAGTTACGACATGGCAGGGCAGCTCAGTCGAGTGGAATGCGTACCCTGGAATATGTGCAAAGTCATGGATGCTACCGGTGTCCTAGATGACCACATGTGCAGGAAGTGCCACCAGCTGCAGAAACTTGAGCTCTGGGTTTCAGAGGTCAAGCAGCGGCTGGAGTCACTGGCGCATCCCACGAGTCTGAGAACTACATGGATAGCACATTCAGAGAGGTGGTCACACTGCAGCTTAATGGCCTGCAGACAGAGAGGGAGTGGGTGACCACCAGGCAGTCCAAGAGAAGTAGGCAGGTAGTCCCCTGGGGTCACAAATTGGTTTTCCATTTTGGAAGCTGGTAAGGGCGCTGATTCCTGAGGTGTGCAGTTAGAGCTAAGTTTGTGGCACCAGAAGCAGTTCAGCTGTGCAGCAGGGGAGGAAGAAGAACGGTTGGGCAATAGTGATAGGGGATTCATTGGTTAGGGGAACAGACATATGTTTCTGTGGCCATTGACTTGACTCCAGGACCCTGGTACCAGGGTCAAGGATGTCACAAAGTGGCTGCAGGACATTCTTCTGGGGGAGGGTGAACAGCTAGAGGTCATGGTCCACATTGGTACCAATGTCTTGGGTAGGAAGAGGGATGTGGTCCTATAATCAGAATTTAGGGAGAAAATTAGCAAGCAGGTCCTCAAATGTAATAATGTCCAGATTACTCCCAGTGTCATGTGCAAGTGAGTACAGAAATAGGAGGATAAGGCAGATTAATGCATGGCTGGAAAGATGGTGCAGGAGGGAGGAGTTAGATTCCTGGGATATTGGGACAGGCTCTGGGGGAGATGGCACCTGTACAAGCTGGACGTGTTGCACCTGAACAGAGCTGGGACTGAGTTCCTTGCTAGTGCCGTTGGGAGGGCTTTAAACTAACTCGGCAGGGGTGTGGGAACCAACAGAAAATATTAGAGAAGAATACCAGGGTGCACAAAATACTGGGAGGGATAGATAGCACTAGCATAGAGAATAGTGAGTTAATATGTGGAGTTGGGGTGAGGGAGAAAGTAACAAAATCTAAATCAGGGTTGCTAATGCATGTATGTGAATGCATGGAGTATAACAAATAAGATTGGGCAGTTACAGGTCCAGATTGCCATGTGGAAATATGATGCTGTGGCAATAACAGAGACCTGGCTCAAGGAACAGCAGGACTGGGTGTTAAATATTCCTGGGTACAAGATGTTCAGAAAAAATAGGAAAGGAAGGAAAGGAGGAGGGGTGGTGGTATTGGTTAAGGAGAGCATTGCAGTGCTGGAGGATGAGGATGTCCCAGAGGGTTCAAGGACAGAATCAATTTGGCTAGAGTTAAGGAACAAAAAGGATGCAATTACATTGCTTGGTGTAGTCTATAGACCGCCAACTAGTGAGAAGGACATAAAGGAACAAACCTGCAGGGAAATTGCAGAGACATGCAAGCATTATAATTATAATGGGTGCCTTTAATTACCCTAATGTGGACTGGGACAGTGGTAATGTGAAGAGTGGAAAGGAGCAAAAGTTCCTAGACTGTGTTTGGGAATATTTTCTACAGCAGTACGTGTCAATCCAACAAGTAAAGATGCACTGTTGCACCTGGTTCTTGGAAATGAGGTGGGCCAAGTAGATCAAGTGTCAGTGGGGGAGCACTGGAAACAGCGATCATTGTATTGTATGATTTAGGATGATGATAGAAAAGGATGATAGACAATCCAGAGTAAGAATAATTAACTGGATGAGAGCCAACTTCGATGGGGCAAGAATGGAGCTGGGCCAGATAGACTGGAATGAAAGATTGGCAGGAAAAACTGTAGCTAAACAATGGGTTACCTTTAAAAAAATAATTGGTTTGGGCACATCAAAAGGGAAAGATAGGGCAAAAAAAATCCAGAGCTCCCTGGATGAAAAAGGAGATAGAAATTAAGATAAAGAAAAAGTGTGCTTATAACAGGTGTCAGGTAGAAAATACAATTGAGAACCAAGAGGAGTACAGAAGGTTCAGAGGGGAGGTAAAAAAGCATGTTAGAGAAGCTAAGAGGGATTATGAGAAAAGACTGGCAGTCAACATAAAGGAGAATGCCAAAGTCTACTTTGCGGATATAAATTGTAAAAGAGTGTTAAAAGGGGGAGTAGGGCCAATTAGGGACCTAAAATGGAATTTACATTTGGATGAAGGGGCCATGACTGAGGTATTAAATGAATACGTTGCATCCATCTTTACCAAGGAAGTAGATGCTACCCAGGGCATGGTGACAGACAAGGAAACTCTGTCACTAAAGGGTTCAAAATTGATAAGGAGGAGGGGTTGAATAGACTGCCGGTACTTAAAGTTGACAAGGCACCGAGACCGGATGAGATGCATCCAAGGATATTGAAGGAAGTGATAGTAGAAATTGCAGGAGCACTGGCCACAATTTCCCAGTCTTCCCTAGACTCAGGGGAGGTGGCAGAGGACTGGAGAATTGTAAACATAATGCCCTGTTCAAAAAAGTTGTAAGGATAAGCCCAGAAATTATAGACCAGTCAGTTTAACTTCAGTGGTGGGCAAGATTCTAGAAACAATTATTCGGGATAGAATTAGTAGTCACATGGAAAATATAGGTTGATGAGGAGGAGCCAGCACGGATTTCTAAAGGGGAAATCGTGTTTAACTAACTTGGAGTTCTTTGAAGAAGTAACGGAAAAGGTTGATGAAGTAATGCTGTTGATGTGGTGTACATAGAATTTCAAAAGGCATTTGATACAGTGTCACACAACAGACTTGTGAGAAAAGTTATTGCTCATGGAACAAATGGGACAGTAGCAACGTGGATGCAAAATTGGATGAAAAGTAGGAAACAGAGAGTAATGGTCAAAGGATATTTTTTGGGCTGGAGGAAGATTTGTAATGGAATTCCCAGGGGTTGTAATTGAGACCCTTGCTTTTCCTGATAATTATTAATGATCTAGATCTAGGTGCGCAGGAGACAATTTCAAAGTTTGCGGATGATATAAAGCTTTGGAGTGTTGTAAACTCAGAGGACAGTGTAGAACTTCAAAAGGACATAGACAAGTTGCTGGAGCAGGCAGATATGTGGCAGATGAAGTTCAATGTGGAGAAGTGTGAGGTGATGCATTTTGGTAGGAAGGACATGGACAGACAATATAAAATAAGGGGTGAAATTCTGGAGGGCGTGCAAGAGCAGAAAGACCTGGGTGCATAGGTAATTGGAGGTGGCAGGACAGGTGGGGAGAGTAGTTAATAAAGCACATAGTATCCTGGGCTTTATTAATAGGGGCATAGAGCACAAGGGCATGGAGGTTTTGCTGAATTTGCATAAAACACTCGTTAGACCTCAGCTGGAGTATTGTGTACACTTCTAGGCACCACACTGTAGGAAGGATGTGAAACTTCAGCTATGAGGATAGATTGGAGGGATTGGGACTGTTCTCCTTGGAGAAAAGGCGGCTAAGAGGAGATTTGATAGAGATGTTCAAAATCATGACGGGGCTGGATAGAGTTGATAGAGAGGAGCTGTTCCCGCTCGGAAAAGGATCAAGAACGAAAGGGCACAGATTTAAAGTGATTTACAAAAGAAGCAAATGTGATGTGAGGAAAAACTTTTTCACACAAGTAGTTCGGGTCTGGAATGCACTGCCTGGAAGTGTGGTGGAGGTCAATTTGAGGCATTAGATGAATATCTGAACAGAAACAGTGTGCAGGGGTATAGAGCAGGGCAATGGCACTAAGTCATAATGCTCATTTGGTGCAGACACGACGGGCCAAATGGCCTCTTTCTGTGTTGTTAAAATTCGATGGTTCTGTGATCAGGCAGACTCAACATGGTTTTGTGAAAGGGAAATCATGCCTGACAAGTTTATTAAGAGTTCTTTGAGGATGTAACAAACAGGATGGATAAAGGGGAACCAGTAGATTTGTGTGTTACTACATAAGATAGTAGCTCCTGGTATTGGGGGGGTGATACATTAGCACGGACAGAGGATTGGCTAATTAACTGAAACAGAGTTGAGATAAAAGGGTTATTTTCAGTTTGGCAAACTATAACTAGTGGGGTGCCACAGGGATCAATGTTGGGGCCTCAATTATTTATGATCTATGTTAATGACTTAGATGAAGAGACAGACTGAATTGTAGCTAAATTTGCTGATGATACAAAGTTAGGTAGGAGAGCACGTTGCAAGGAGGCTACAAAGAGTCTGCAAAGGGATATAAATAGGTTGAGAGGGCAAAACCTTGGCAGATGGAGTATAATGTGGGAAAATGAGAGGTCGCCCACTTTGACAGGAATAATAGAAAAGCAAAATATTATTTAAATGGAGAGAGATTGTAGAATGCTGCAGTACAAAGGGATCTGGGTGTCCTTGTACTTGAATCACAAACACTTACTATGCAGGTACAGCAAGTAATTAGGAAGGCAAATGGAAGGTTGGTCTTTATTGCAAGAGGAATGCAGTATAAATTAGGGAAGTCTTGCTACAACGGTGCAGGACACTGGTGAGACCATACTTAGAGTGCTGGGTACAGTTTTGGTCTCCTTATTTAAAGAGGGATATGCTTCCATTGGAAGCAGTTCAGAGAAGGTTCACTATGCTGATTCCTGGGATGAAAGGGATGTCTTATGAGGAAAGGTTGAGCAGGTTAGGTCTATGCTCATTGGAGTTTAGAAGAATAGGAGGTGATCTTATTGAAACTTATAAGACTCTAAAGGTGCTTCACAGGGTGGATTCTGAGAGGATGTTTCCCCTCATGGGATAATCTAGAACTAAGGGGCACAGTTTAAAAATAAAGGGTCTCCCATTTAAGATGGAGATGAGAGGGAATTTCTTCTCTCAGAGAGCTGTTGACCTTTGGAATTCTCTTCCACAGAGACCAGTGGAGACTGGGTCAGAGGCTGAGATAGATCAACAAGGGAATTGAGAGTTATGGAGGCCAGGCAGGAAGATGGTGTTAAGGCCACAATCAGATCAACCATGAATATTGAATGGCACAGCAAGCTTGATGAGCCAAATGGCCTACTGCTCCTCCTATTTTTTATGATGTTATGGCATTTTAAAGCATTGATGTAATATTCTGGATCATTGCCACTGTCATGAAGCTACTAATATATATTATTGGAATTTTTTTAAATAGAGGGTTAGTCTGTGGGTGTGGCTTAATTGGATTAAAGCCAGCTAGTCTGGGTGCTTTGATGTATACTAGTTTTGAGATGTAAGAGAGGTAGAGTGCACTTGCACTTTTATGAATAAAGCATTCAAGAAAGGGGGTGAAATTTGGCACCTAGCTAGCAAAGACCAAGCAATAAGTTTATATTACTAATAAAATTGGTACAAGAAAGGGGTTTTATTGTTAGAAGAGGTAGAGTTCAAAAAGGCTGATGATACAATGACAATTTACATTCAATGAGCTGTGTTGGGTATAACAGACAGCAGTTGTATGTGTACAGGAACCAAAGAGAAATGAACCTCATTTTGAAATAGTAAGGTGAAAATGCTTTGCCTGGAGTCTGCTGAAAATCTATGGGTTGCTGTTGCCTCAATGGAGATTAGTTGGGGAATTTGTTAAAAGTTATGATAATAGTAATTTGTAGCCATGTGTATATATTTAACTTGTGTAAATTAATAAATGTCTCATGTATTTTGATATAAAACCTCTGGAGAACTGGTGGTCTGATTCCTGAATTTAGAGCTGCATCTCAAACATACAAAAATAAAAATATAGGTTATGACAGTTTAAAGTTTCCCTCTGGGATTTTTAAATAACAGCCTTTACCAACTGCTGGGTCATACAGTCACCCATTTAACTACTGGCACTAAGGTTTGTTATCATGGTATCTGTTCCAAAGACTGAAATTGCTTCTTTCAAATATATTGATGTGCCTCCCACACATATGGTAATCTTGTGGTTATGGCACTGAACGAGGGTAACACTGCATTAATATAGCACCTTTGACAAAGTAAAAAGTCTGAAGACTCTTCACACGAGCATTATCAAATAAAATTTGATACCTAGCCACATAGAACAAATTGGGATAGATGATTGAAGGGTTAGTCAAAAAGGCAGGTTTTAAAGAATGCTTTAAAAAAGTAAAGAATGGTAGAGAGAGATGGAGAGGTTTAGGAAGGGACATGTCTAATGGCAGAGTGATTGAAATCAAGGATGCTTAAGAGCCCAGAAATGGAAGTTTTTTTTTTTACTTATTCGTCCATGACACTGCTGGTAAGACCTGCATTTGTTGCCCATCTCTAATTGCCCTAGAACTTAACAGCTTGCTGGGCCACAGGGTAGTTAAGAGTCAATCTCATTGCTGTGGGTCTGGAGATAGTAGATTTCCTTCCCTAAAGGGCAATAGTGAACCAAATGGGTTTTTATGACAATCGATGATAGTTTCATGGTCACTGTTACTGAGGCTAGCTTTCAATTCCAGATTCTGTTATTAATTGAATTTAAATT
The DNA here is from genome assembly GCF_017639515.1 of Carcharodon carcharias. NCBI lineage: Eukaryota > Metazoa > Chordata > Chondrichthyes > Lamniformes > Lamnidae > Carcharodon > Carcharodon carcharias. Next base: position 79,610,913 of record NC_054473.1, read on the forward strand.
CCACCAGCTGCCATGGTGGGGTTTACGTCCCTAGAGCATCTGTCTGGGTCTCTGGATTACTAATCTAGTGACATAACCACTACGCCACCATCTTCCGTGAGTTGTAGGGCTGGAAGAGATTATAGAGATAGGGAGGCACATCCATGGAAGGATCTGAAAACAGGGAAGAGAATTTTAAAATCAAGGTGTTGTTTAACCTGAAACCAATAAAGGTAAGTGAGATAAAAACAAAAAAACTGCGGATGCTGGAAATCCAAAACAAAAACAGAATTACCTGGAAAAACTCAGCAGGTCTGGCAGCATCGGCGGAGAAGAAAAGAGTTGACGTTTCGAGTCCTCATGACCCTTCGATCAAGGTAAGTGAGAGGTGAATGGGACTTGGTGCAAGTTAGAATACGGGCAGCAATGTTTTGGATGACCTTATTTTTTATGAAGTTTAGAGGGTGCAAAGCTGGCCAGGAGTGCATTAGAATAGCCTGATCTAGAGGTAACAAAGACAGGGATGAGAGTTTCAGCAGCAGATGAGCTGAGACAGGAGCATAATCAGGTAATGTTAAGGAGGTGGAAATAGGCAGTCTTAGTGATTGCATGGATATGGGTTGGAAGCTCATCTCGGTCAAATACAACACCAAGGTTGCAAACAGTCTGATTCAGCAGCAGAAAGTTGCCAGGGAGATAGATGGGAGTCAGTGGTTAGGGAACTGAGTTTGTAGCAGGGAGGGAAGACAATTTCTTCGGTCTTCCCAATACTTAGCTGGAGAAAATATCTGCCACCCAGCACTGAATGTCAGGCAAGCTGCCTGACAAGGGAGGTGGGAGGTGAGGTAAAGCTGACAGTCATCAGGGTACACGTGGGACCTAATGTATTTTCGTATGACCTCACCAAAGGGGAGCATGTACATGAGAAATAGGAGGATGCCAAGGATTATTCCAGAGGTAACTGTATGGAGAAGGGAATAGAGGTCATTGCAGGTAATTTTCTTGTTATGACTGGGTACATAATATTGGAAGGAGAGTACAGTCTCATGCAGCTAGGCAACCGTAGAGGGGGAATTGGGGGATGGTGTGGTCAATGGTGCCAAAGGCTGCAGATAAGTTGAGAAAAATGAGGAGGGAAAGTTTACCTCATATAGGATGTAATTTGTGATTTTGATAAGAGCTATTTTGTACAATGGTGGGGGCAGAAACCTGACTGGAGGGATTCCAACGTGGAGCTCCGAGAAAGATGGACATGAAATTGGGAAGCAACAGCAGGTTCAAGGACTCTGGAGAGGAAAGGGAATTTGGAAGTGGGACAGTAGCCTGCAAGGGCAGAGGGGTCAGGGGTTGTATTTTTTTGAGAAGGGATGTTAATGGCAGATTTGAAGAGGAGGGTGACAACATCTGAGGAGACAGAATCATGAACCATGTCAGCTAATATGGGGCCAGGAAGAGAAGCCGGGTGGTCAGCAATTTAGTGGGATTGGGATCAAGGCAGCAGGAGGCCATTCAAAGAATTCAAGTACTCACGGATGTACCTATTGGTAATGAACACTCTCCATGGGCATTCAACTCCTCCAGAATAATGGTCATTAGTGGGACTAGTTTCTGCTTGCTGTCCTCATTGGAGATGAAGCCACTCTCCAGCTAGAAAAAGAAAGCTCTTTTTATAGATCAGACTGTGTATTGTCAGATTAAGCTATTTCATTGAACCCAAAACACTTTACAAAATTCACTCTCCTATTCAATTGCCTTAGTGACGGAGAGATTTTCATCACTATGCTTTGGGTTAGTGCTTCAACTACCAATCCCTCAGGCTGAAAGCTCAGGGCACTAACCCATTGTTTCACATTGCCAATCCAATCGAGGGGGCTCTAAGCATTGACATTTTCAGAATGCATCCAGGACTGCTTCCTAGATTACTAAATTCCCAGGGAAGTGAATACAAAGATGGTTCCAGAAGGATGAATGGCCTTTTTCCGTGCTGTTCTTACCTCCAGTGTAGTGAGGTAGCCTGCCAGCTTTTTTACAATTGGCTCCAAGGAGCAGGTCTTGGCTTTTGCATCACAAACAAAGCCCAGATTGAAGAGCAATGCATTTCGGACATACTTCTTGTGTTCTATGCACACAGGGCAGCCAATTAGCTTCTTATCCATTGCAGTGCTTCACAAGATAAGAAAGAAAAACTGATTAACAGAAATACAGAATTACAGCAAACAGTATTCACAATACAATTTTTCTTTATATGGTGTGGTAGGGCGGGGGGCAACAATCATGTACAGACAACGTGAAATCCACCTTTGCTGTGAGTGCCAAGGAGCTCAGACTGATTTCTGACAGCAGCAAGGCCCCTTGAAATCCTTGCTTTTTATTTCTATTGGTGGGCATGGTCTAACAAACAGATCTTTGAGGCCTGATTGCTGCAGCAAAGGCCTGTGAAAAGGTAGGAGTTCGCTTTTTTTTTAAACAAACCCTGCAGTTTAAAAAATTCCTGCCGCTCTGAACATCTCCCCTCACCCCCACCACTCAGAAGCTAAAACGTCTCCTTGCTCAGGAGCTAAACCCACTCTTTCCTCCCAGTCAGCAGCCGAATCTACCCCACTATTCACTGCTCTGGGCCACATGAAGTCTGATGCATTAAAATGGTGTCACACCAAGAAAAGGTTTGGGAAGCACTTCTCTATACATTGCACTACTGCTTACTCTGCTCTTCTTGGTCGACGCAAAAGATCTCACAGCACTATTCGACGAGCAGAGGAGTTCTCCCCGGTGTCCTGGCCAATATTTACCCTTCAATCAACATTATTGAAATAAATTATTTGGTCATTCGCTTAGCTGTTTGTGGGGCCTTGTTGTGTACAAATTGGCTGCCATGATTACCACAACAGTGGCTACACTTCAAGGTAATTTGTTGGCTCTGAAGCATTTGGGACAACCTGAAGCCATGAAAGGCACTATGTAAATGCAAGTCTCTTTTTTAAAAAAGTTTTAACAGCAACTCCTAGTTCAGGGGAAATGCTGTGGACTAAATGAGATGCTGTTAATGCCCCAAGAAGCACCAAAGTGGATGAATCCCCCCCTCCACCCAGCCCCCAATCATCTCTGGGGTCAGAAGTGCTGGTGATGGCTGCAAATACAAAGGTAAATTTTCGACTTCTGTGTTCTTGGTGGGCAGTGAACAGTGTTCAGCCTGTTCATACAGGCCAGCAAAGGGATCCTCAACTGGCCTGTAAAGACGTTCTCCAGCCATCAGGAAAACTCTGGCTGCCATAAATAAAACCAACATTTGTAATTTTAAAGCAACTTCTTCTAAGGTAAAATAAGTCAACAGAATTACAGATGAGAAACGTTACTTTGTGCAGCATGTTACAATCCAGAAAGCACTGTCTGACAAGGTGGTGGAATGGGATATATAATTGAAAACGAAATATTTACCAGTCTATCAGGAAAGGACAGGTGAGTGGGAGTAATTAGAAAGCTCTTTCAAAGAGCTAGTATAAGCACAATGGGCTGAATGGCGTCCTGCTCTGCTATTTGATTCTAACTGCCGATGCTGCTGTTTATTTGTTGTTGCAGGTTCGAGGGAATCTTTACAGAGCAGTTTACACAACACCAGGTTATTACATAACCACTTCAGTGTGAACAGGTCCTATGATATAAAAAAGGGAGCAAGCAGTTTGTGACTTGTGCAACTTACACAGTAATAAGTTTATTCTGTAACTCTGGTTTTGTTATGATGTACACCTGGACTGTATCAAACAGCTCCCTTGAAATGTATTCCTCAGGCACCTGTAACAGATCCAGACATGAGATTCAAAGAAAGATTGACTGCAAATCATTTACATTTTTGCTGATTCCTAAATACTTAAACTCACCAAATAACAGGTTACCTAATAAACCAAGCACGATAAATAAGCTGCCATTCTTTATGCTGAAATTAAGGTAATCAGCACAGCTGTTCTATGCCAAGGATCCCAGTATAAATTCATTGCCATCAGTGTTCTTATTGACATATTGGCACCAATATTATAGTGGGCAGAAAAAACTCTAATGTTGTATAATAGGCTTCTAGTCGGATACTCTTAATTCATCACCTTAAGCTTATCCCTACAACCAGTACCAAACCTGGAATGCCACTTCACTCCAGAGTTCAGCTGTTTTTATTGGGTTGAGTGCTGTTAGCAGACTCTGATGCTCAGGTCTCACATAGCAGAAGACAAAGACAGAAGGAAATTTGCCAGACTTGCAAAGGTTGGTGGCTGGGAATACTAAAAATAGAAGTCAACACTGGCAGTGGGAGACCCACGGGTCAGGAGTCGCTAGCACTAGACCCACATAAAAACAAGTCAGGGAACGTTGTACAGCTGACAACCAAGCTCTACAGTGTCATCCGTAGATCAGTAATAGCACTCTTGCCTCTGAGTCAAAGATTGTGGTTTCAAGTCATACTCCTGCGAGATGAGCATAATATCTCGGCAGTCACTCCGCTGCAGTACTGATGGAGTGCTGCATTGTTGGACGTGCCAATTTTTGGATGAGATGAACTGAGGCCTCATCTGCCCTCTCTTTTTTTTATTCTTTCATGGGATGTGGGCATCGCTGGCAAGGCCAGCATTTGTTGCCCATCCCTAACTGCCCTTAAGAACATGTTGGTGGGCCACCTTCTCAAACCGCTGCTGTTTGTAATGTACACTTTTATTGGTCCACTTGGCCATTTTGGAGGCCACTTAAGAATCAACCACATTGCTGAGGGTCTGGAGTCACAAGTCGACCAGACCCGGTAAGGATGGCAGACTTCCTTCCCTACAGGACATTAGTGAACTGGATGGGTTTTTATGACAATCAATGCGGGTTTCACGGTCCCCATTAAAAAGACTAGCTTTTGATTCCAGATTTTAGAAATTAATTGAAGTTAAATTCCACTAGCTGGCGGGATTTGAACATATGTCTCCAGAGCATTAAACTGGGCCTCTGGATTACTATGCCAGTGACAATACCACTATGCCACCGTCTCCCTGTAGTAAAAGATCTCATGGCACTATTTCCAAGAGGTGAGTTCTGGCTTATGTTATTAAAATCAGATTATCTGATCTTTTACCACGTTGCTCTTTGTGGGAGTTTGCTGTGCGCATAACGGTTGCCACATTTCCTACAACAGCAACTACGCGTCGATTGGCTGTAAAACGCTATGGGAAGCTCTGGGTCTGTGAAAGGTGCTACCTAAATGAAAGTCTTTCCTCTTCTAGCCAACTTAAGCCAAATGCTACAGCCACACCTTTTGCCAAGTTCAAGAGCAGACAGAAGGTGGGATCAAAGTTTCATGTTTTGATAGTTTTGGATATTTATTGTAAACATTAATACTCAATTCTGTACTATGAGATGCAGAAACATAAAGTAATTCAAAATTACACCCGGATCATTGCTCTTCCAATTTACATTTTAAAACTTTCAGGTCCAAACATCCCAATGGATAATATGAGAACCAGGCTGAATATAGAAGTTTCAGAGGGGAATTCAAAAGCGAAGCAAAGAGAGAGTACGAAAAGAGACTGGCAGCTAACATAAAAGGGAATCCTGAAGTTTTCTATAGGCATATAAATATTGAAATGTGGTTAAAGGAGTGGAGCTGGTCAGGGACCAAAAAGGGGATTTATGCATGGAGGCAGGGGGCATAGCTGAGGTATTAAATGAATACTTTGCATCTAATTTTACCAAGGAAGAAGACACTGCCAATGTCACGGGCGAAGAGGAGGTATTTCAGACACTTTAAGGGTTTAAAATTGATAAGGAGGTATTGAATAGGCTGTCTGTACTTTAAGGCACCAGGACCGGATGAGATGCATCCAAGGATACAGAGGGAAGTGAGAATGGAAATTGTGGAGTCACTGGCCATAATTTTCCTTAGATACAGGGGTGGTGCCAGAGGACTGGAGAATTGCAAATGTTACATGCTTGTACAAAAAATGGGTGTAAAGCTAAGTCCAGCAGCTGCAAACCAGTTTAATCTCAGTGGTGGGGAAGCTTTTAGAAATGATGACAAAATTGGGGAAACACAGGTTAATTAAGGAAAGCCAGCATGGATTTATTAAGGGCAAATCATGTTTAACTAACTTGTTTTTGATGAGGTAACAAAAAGAGTTGATGAGGGCAATGCTGATGTGGTGTACATGGCCTTCCAAAAGACATTTGATAAAAGTGCCACACAATAGACTTGTGAGCAAAATTATTCCATGAGCTATAAAAGGGACAGCTGCAACATGGATAATAAATTAGCTGAATGACAGGAAACAGTGTTGTGGTGAATGGTTGTTATTCGGGCTGGGGGAAAGTTTATAGTGGAGTTCCCCAGGGGTCAGTTTTAAGACTCCTGATTATGCTGATATATATATTGATATAGATCCGGGTGTACAGGGCACAATTTCAAAATTTGCAGATGACACAAAACTTTGAATTATTGTGAACTGTGAGGAGGATAGTGTAGAACTTCAAGAGGACATAAACAGGTTGGTGGAATAGACAGCAGGTGGCAGATGAAATTTAACATACAGAAGTGTGAAGTTATTAATTTTGGTAGAAAGAATGTAGGGAGGCAGTATAAAATAAAGGATACAACTCTAAAGAGGGTGCAGGAGCAGAAAGACCTGGATATAAATGTGCACAAATCATTCAGGTGACAGGACAGGTTAAGAGCACGGTTAATAAAGCATATTGCATCCTGGGCTTTATCAATAAGGGCATCGAGTGCAAAAGCAAGGAAATTATGTTGAACCTACATAAAACATTGGTTCAGCCCCAACTGGAGTATTGTGTCCAGACCTGGAAACCACACTTTTGGAAGGATGTGAAGGCATTAGAGAGGGTGCAGAAAAGGTTCACAAGAATAGTTCCAGGGCTGAGGGACTTCAGTTATAGAGATAGATTGGAGAAGCTGGGACTGTTCTCCATGGAGACATTCAAAATGATGCAGGGTCTGGACAGAGTAGATGGGGAGAAACCGTTCCCATTGGTGGAAGGATCAAGAACCAGAGGCTACAGGTTTAAGGTAATTGTCTAAAGAAGCAATGGCGACATGAGGAAAACTTTGCTTGGCCTAAATAGCCAAGTGGTTATGGTACTGGGTTTGTAACCTCAAGATCAAGAGTTCAAATCTCACAATGGCAAACTATGAAACAATGTAACTTCATCTGAAAAACAGATGGAAATGTGTTTACTCGAAAGAGTTACACTTCCTGCTCAATTGGAAGAAAGTTGTGGCCTTTAGTGGTTGGTATCAGCAAAAGAAACCTAGGAGATCTGAGAATTTAAAAAAAAAAGAAAAAAAAAACATGAGGAAAACTTTCTTTTACACTGAGTGGTTAAGATCTGGAATGCACTGCCTGAGAAGGTGGTGCAGGCAGGTCTAATCAAGGTATTTAAAAGGAAATTGGATCATTATTTAAAAAGGAAAAATGTGCAGGTTTATGGGGCAAAAGTGGGGGGAGTGGCACAAGGTGAATTGCTCCTGCAGAGAACCGACAGACATGATGGGCTGAATTGCATCTTTCTGTACTGTATCTATTCTATGATTCTAAGCCTAATTCCTAACCTGAAAAAAATCCTGGCACTAAACAGCTAATGGAACCATTTGTACCCTTTACATCTCAGCACAGCTTTAATAGCCTATCCCTCTGAATAGAAGTCAGCCATTTCAGGCTCACTCAAGGACTGCAATGCAGAAAGTCAAAGAGCAATCCAGCAGCTGCTGAAAGACTGGTCCTCACACCTGTACTCCTTGTATGCTGCAAATTTCAGAACCAGTTCAAGGTGCATTGGGGGTTCATTGGCACCAATAAATGTGGGCAGCCAGTTGGCAGCGTGGCTGCTGCTCAGATGCAGTTTGGGAATAGAGAGGGGCCACTCCTAACCAGATGGTCTGGGTGCCCTCAGGTGTCAGGCCTAGGAGCCTCTCAGAGAACTGGTACCCGCCTCCCAGAATGGTGTCAGCCCCCCGTACCTGGAAAGTGATTTTCGGCCCGAGGGTCGGGTGAAACTCGCTGAAAAACACACATTCGATCCGGCTTCCCATGATCAGGGGGGAAGTGAGACAACAAAGCCGGAACCCACCCCTGCGACTGTGACCCAAGCTAATCGCGGCCTCCCGATCACCTGACCATGCGCGCGCAGCTCGGTGACCTCATCGCGCAGGGCCGCATCAGCTGCTGGCGGCCATGGCAGAGCCGGGTGAAGACTACTGGCTGTATGGAGCCTTGCGGAAAGCGGCCGGGACAGGAGCACATCTCCTCAGCCTGGGGTTCCCAATCGGCATGGCAGTGGTCTCAAAGCCGGGCAGCAGTGAGTATCTGACAGCTGGAGAAGAGGAGCCGAGTAAGCCAGGAGAGTCGTTAATAATCGGGGAGAGGGTATCAGGTGAATGGGATGTTGGGGGGAGGGGGAGGGGGGCACACCGGGTGTATGGGAGGCCGTAGGGGAGGGGGCACACCGGATGTATGGGAGGCCGTAGGGGAGGGGGCACACCGGGTTTATGGGACGCTGTAGGGGAGGGGGGCACACCGGATGTATGGGAGGCCGTAGGGGAGGGGGCACACCGGATGTATGGGAGGCCGTAGGGGAGGGGGCACATCGGGTGTATGGGACGCTGTAGGGGAGGGGGGCACACCGGGTGTATGGGACACTGTAGGGGAGGGGGGCACACCGGGTGTATGGGACGCTGTAGGGGAGGGGGGCACACCGGGTGTATGGGACGCTGTAGGGGAGGGGGGCACACCGGGTGTATGGGACGCTGTAGGGGAGGGGGGCACACCGGGTGTATGGGACGCTGTAGGGGAGGGGGGCACATCGGGTGTATGGGACGCTGTAGGGGAGGGGGCACACCGGGTGTATGGGACGTTGTAGGGGAGGGGGGCACACCGGGTGTATGGGACGCTGTACGGGAGGGGGGCACACCGGGTGTATGGGACGCTGTAGGGGAGGGGGGCACACCAGGTGTATGGGACGCTGTAGGGGAGGGGGGCACACCGGATGTATGGGAGGCCGTAGGGGAGGGGGCACACCGGATGTATGGGAGGCCGTAGGGGAGGGGGCACACCGGGTTTATGGGACGCTGTAGGGGAGGGGGGCACATCGGGAGTATGGGACGCTGTAGGGGAGGGGGCACACCGGGTGTATGGGACGCTGTAGGGGAGGGGGGCACACCGGGTGTATGGGACGCTGTAGGGGAGGGGGGCACACCGGGTGTATGGGAGGCTGTAGGGGAGGGGGCACACCGGGTTTATGGGACGCTGTAGGGGAGGGGGGCACATCGGGTGTATGGGACGCTGTAGGGGAGGGGTCACACCGGGTGTATGGGAGGCTGTAGGGGAGGGGGGCACACCGGGTGTATGGGAGGCTGTAGGGGAGGGGGGCACACCGGGTGTATGGGAGGCTGTAGGGGAGGGGGCACACTGGGTGTATGGGACGCTGTAGGGGAGGGGGCACACCGGGTGTATGGGACGCTGTAGGGGAGGGGGGCACACCGGGTGTATGGGAGGCTGTAGGGGAGGGGGGCACATCGGGTGTATGGGAGGCTGTAGGGGAGGGGGGCACATCGGGTGTATGGGAGGCTGTAGGGGAGGGGGGCACACCGGGTATGGGAGGCTGTAGGGGAGGGGGGCACATCGGGTGTATGGGAGGCTGTAGGGGAGGGGGGCACACCGGGTGTATGGGAGGCTGTAGGGGAGGGGGGCACACCGCGTTTATGGGACGCTGTAGGGGAGGGGGGCACATCAGGTGTATGGGACGCTGTAGGGGAGGGGGCACACCGGGTGTATGGGAGGCTGTAGGGGAGGGGGGCACACCGGGTGCATGGGAGGCTGTAGGGGAGGGGGGCACACCGGGTGTATGGGAGGCTGTAGGGGAGGGGGGCACACCGGGTGTATGGGACGCTGTAAGGGAGGGGGGCACGTCAGGTGTATGGGACGTCATAGGGGAGGGGGGCACACCAGGTGTATCGGAGGCCGTAGGGGAGGGGGGCACACCAGGTGTATGGGAGGCCGTTGGGGAGGGGGGGCGCACCGGGTGTATGGGAGGCCGTAGGGGAGGGGGGCGCACCGGGTGTATGGGAGGCCGTAGGGGAGGGGGGCGCACCGGGTGTATGGGAGGCCGTAGGGGAGGGGGGCGCACCGGGTGTATGGGACGCCATAGGGGAGGGGGGCACACCGGGTGTATGGGAGAGGACACCAGGTGTATTTTTGCATCATGTGGAGTGGTTCCATTTTTACTGGGGCTTCCATTCCTAGTCAAGCGTCATTTAAGCCTTTCTTCCCTCCTGGACTGCTTGCTTTATACCATGGAGCCAGAGATACATCTATAAAGGTTAAGTCTATGTTCCTATTTGGTATTTATCCACTAATGTGACAACTGGACCAACAATGACCCTTCTAAGACCTCCAGGTCCACACCTTTCTCATATTCACCACAATGATCAGCCAAACTTGGATCTCCAGCCTTCTAAGTCCTTGAAATCTAGTCTTATTTGTGCAGAGTTGTTCTTTTGGGAATTTCGTGAGCCTAGACGTTTGGAAAGGGTTGTTTTTACTGCTCCTGCCTCATTGGTAGATAATTCTAAATATTGCAAGGTTTAAGTTTGTTCACATCGATCACCTGAGATATATGCACCTTAATGAGGAAACAAATTTAACCTTTATAATTAATCCCAATACTCCATGGTCCACAGACCCATGAAGTGGCATAAGAAGACAAAAGCTTGGACATATCTGACCAATACTTTGACAGTCTAATTACTGGGACCTGTGGACTGGACTGCAAATAAGCCACAGGCTTTACTGTAGACCTGCCCAGCCATAGCCTCTTGCTTATTCATAATTTGTCGACTGAAGAACATGAAGAACCCTAGCACCTTCTTCACTCCATTGTTTTCCACATATGGGAGCACGTTGACTCAATGCAGTATGCTTTTACCAATCTCTCCCAAACCCACTTCAAGTTATCTTCCTCCCTATTAGTCCAGCACTAGCAAGGTGAGCCTAACAGCCTTGTTTTGTGCTGAAAACTTCACTAACTTGATCGAGTTTTTCGAGGAAGTGACAAAGATGATCGATGATGGAAGGGCCGTGGATGTTATCTACATGGATTTCAGTAAGGCCTTTGACAAGGTCCCTCATGGCAGACTGGCACAGAAGGTAAAATGGCACGGGATCAGAGGTGAGCTGGCAAGATGGATGCAGAATTGGCTCGGTCATAGAAGACAGAGGGTAGCAGTGGAAAAGTGCTTTTCTGAATGGAGAGCTGTGACTAGTGGTGTTCCGCAGGGATCAGTGCTGGGACCTTTGCTGTTTGTAGTATACGTAAATGATTTGGAGGAAAATGTAACTGGGCTAATTAGTAAGTTTGTAGATGACACTAAGGTTGGAGGAGTTGCACGTTGTGAAGAGGATTGTCAAAGGATACAACAGGATATAGATCGTTTGGAGACTTGGGCGGAGAAATGGCAGATGGAACTAAATCCGGACAAATGCGAGGTAATGCATTTTGGAAGGTCAAATACAGGTAGGAATTATACAATAAATGGCAGAACCCTTAAGTGCATCGACGGGCAGAGGGATCTGGGTGTACAGGTCCACAGGTCACTGAAAGTGACAACGCAAGTGGATAAGGTAGTCAGGAAGGCATATGGCATGCTTGCCTTCGTCGACAGGGGTATTGAGTATTAAAGCTGGGAAGACATGCTGCACCTGTATGGAACCTTGGTTAGGCCACACTTGGAATATTTTGTGCAATTCTGGTTGCCACATTACCAGAAGGATATGGAGTCATTGGAGAGGGTGCAGAGGAGGTTTACCAGGATGCTGCCTGGTCTGGAGGTTATTAGCTGTGAGGAGAAGTTGGAGAAACTCAGATTGTTCTCACTAGAGCGACAGAGATTGAGGGGCGACTTGATAGAAGTTTACAAAATTATGAGTGGCATAGACAGAGTAGATGGTCAGAAGCTTTTTCCCGGGGTGGAAGAGTCAATTACTAGGGGACATAGATTTAAAGTGAGAGGAGAAAACTTTAGAGAAGATGTGCAGGGCAAGTTTTTTACGCAGAGGGTAGTGAGAGTCTGGAATTCGCTGCCAGAGGAGGTGGTGGAAGCAGGTACGATAGTGGTGTTTAAGAGGCAACTTGACAAATTCATGAATAGGATGGGAATAGAGGGATACGGACTCTGGAAGTGTAAAATGTTTTAGTTTGACAGGCAATATGATTGGCGCAGGCTTGGAAGGCCGAAGGGCCTGTTCCTGTGCTGTACTTTTCTTTGTTCTTTGACTCTGTGGAAGTGTTGTGATGAAGGTGTCATTGGAATGTACCTTAAACAACAGCTGATGATTGCATTTTATCTCTTTTGTTCTAGGTTTATTTTCTTGGCATCCATTCTTAATGGCTCTTGCTGTAAGTAATCTACACTTGCATATTGTGCATAGAGATACTCATCAGAGGCTGCCCTTTGGACCACACTTTTTTGTTCGAAAGATATGCTTCTCTCCAAAGAGAGCAACGTCTTCTCTTTTCCCTTGCACAATCTTTCCCCATTCTCCTTCTCTCTTAAACACACACTCGCATTCTCCATTCAGACAGAGGTATCAGGCTCAGACACGTTACTGCTCCCTTCAGCACCTCTCCTCACTGAAGCAGAAATTGATTGGAGAGGAAGGCTGAGCTTATGTGCTGCATCTGCGTTGGCCTACCATGCTCCCTCTGTGTCAGTGACCCTTCCAATATTAAAGCTATATTCTCCACCATGCAGCACTTACCACCCTTCGTGCCCTGTAGGTAGTTGGGATCCTGAAAGTTGCTCCATGAGATCCTTGCTTCATAAGCCCCCTCCTCCTGCCGCGTCCCATATACCTGGTGCCCCCTCTCCCACAGCGCCCCATGGGCCTTGCCTCTCTCTCGGTCACACAAATGCAGGTTTTAAACAAAAACATTTCCTGCTTTGGACACGAGTCATTTGACATATTCTTTCACAGCTGTGTTGTCTAGGGGTTCCTGACTCGTCTTCCACACACAGGGTGGCAGATGGATCCCAGAGCAACCTGCCAACCAGACTCATATCAGTTTGCAAGCTTACTGGCAGGTTGCCTGTAACTTTTCTCAGGGTGAATCAGAAGTTGCACTGTTTTATAAGGATGTTTTTAAAAAATTATTCATTCATGGGATGTGCGTGTCACTGGCTAGACCAGCATTTATTACCCATCCATAATTGCCCTTGAGAAGATGGTGGTGAGCCTCTGCCTTGAATATTTACAGTCCATGTGATGTAGATGCACCCACAGTGCTGTTAGAAAGGGAGTTCCTAGGTTGATGCTGGGTGGTCCATCCAGTTTCATTGCTTTTAGACTTCATTGCAGATTGCTAGGCCATTTCAGAGGGCAGTTAAGAGCCAACCACATTGCTGTGGCTTTGGAGTCATGTGTAGGCCAGACTAGGTAAAGATGGCAGATTTCCATCCCTAAAGGTTCATTAGTGAACCAGATGAGTTTTTTCAACAATTGACAATGGTTTCATGGTCATTACTGAGACTAGCTTTTATTTCCAGATTTATTAATTGAATTTAAATTCCGCCATCTAGTGTGGGCTTTGAACGCCTTGGTCCCTAGATTGCTAATTCAGTGACATTACCAAAATGTCATCACCTTCCCTCTATAATAGAACAGGTCCATCTTGTTCCTCTTTACCATGATGGAAATCACATTATACAACAATACTCCTGATGTTGAATAATCACGGCACTCAATTTCTATTATCCAGCATTATATCAGATAATTTACAATGTATTATTCTGTTCTTACAGTGAAACTGTGTTTCAGCTGCTTTGTCCCTTTAAGATCACAAGGTCCAGTTGCTGTTGATAAGTGCATCCAGAGGCCAATTCTATCAACTGGCAGCTGCTTGAAAATGTGGCCTTTTAACCAGTGATTCCTTAGAGCAGAAAAGAATGCAGTAAGAATTTTGAATACCTCCATTACATATGTGGAACTTTTGTAGTAAATATGGAGGAATTGTTTCCACTGATTTAAGGGATAATTGGCAAAAGAAGCAAAGAAGAGATTAGTAGAATTTTTTTATGCAGCAAATTATGATGATCTGGGAAAGCTGTCTCAAAGTGGTGGAAGCAGATTCAATACAAACTTTCAAAAGGAAATGGGATAAATACTTGGAAAAGAAATGCAGGCTTTGGGGAAAGAGCAGAACAGTGGGATTAATTGGATAGTTCCTTTTAAAGAGCCAGCATAGGCACCATGGGCCAAATGGCCACCTTCTGTACCATGTGTTTCCTATATTGTAGATTTCCAGTTGAGTGGAGGTTGAAGCTTCTCTGCAGGGAGTGTAGATCTTGGCACTTGTCACTACCTCCTAGTGCTGCCCCCATTATCACCTTTATCACCCAGAGTATGGTACATGAGTGAGCAGATGAGATTGAACCTTCCCACCATATGTGGTGGATGGTGAAAGGGAGCAGGGTGTTCCCCTGCTTGCTGTGGAATTGAATGGAAGACCAAAGAAAGAAACAAAAAAGCTCATCTTGGTTTCGGAATGTTTTCAGGATTCTTGGTTCTTATTTTCCCATAACTTCTACATTATTCAGGAGAGCAGAGGTTCCTGTTTGTCATGGGAGTGCAATACTTTTTGTTCCTCTATTCTATTATGAGAGAAAATAGAAGGTTGAATGAGTGAATTTAATGATGGATGATATCTCCTGGAATGTAGCTCAACAGCTCTTAGGGAGCCTGGGCAACATCTGAATTTTTTCTCACCTTACAATGGAAAAAAATAAATGGGAAGAGGTTTGACAGCATTTACTCTGACTGTTATTAATTTTCTATGAGAGATATTGTGGAGATTGCTTAAAGCATTTTAGTTTTGAAGTATTTTTGATGTGTAGTCACTGTTGCAATGTAGGAAACACCAGTTAACTTTCACCCAGTAAGGTTTCACAAACAGCAATGTGCCAATGATCTGATTATCTGTTTAGCATTTTGTTTGAGGAATAAGTATTGGGAAGAATATTGCTCTTCTTTGAAATAGTGCAGTGGGGTCTTTTTTTTTACTTGAGAGAGCTAACAGGGCTCCTTTTAGCACCTCCTCTGAAAAATGGCACTTCTGACAGTGCAGTGTTTCCTCAGTACTGCATTAGAGTGTTACATTTTGCGCTGGAGTCTCTGGATTGAGACTTCAACCCCAATCTCCTGACTCAAACGAGAGTGCTACCACCGAGCCAAGTCTGGCACATAATCACGAGATCAGCCGGGTGGGAATATGAAAGGTTGTGTGTCAGGTGAATGTTGGGGTATCTAGGGCACTCTATTAAAAACAATCGAGAAAATAAAATTAAGCAGTAATTAATAGGAAGTGCTGTAATTTGACAAATTAAAATAATCCTGAAAAGAGAGACATGTTGCCAAAGCTTCTCAGTTTGAACTCATCAGGACAAATGCAAGAAATCCAAATTTCAAAGAATCACAGCAGTTTATACTACAGGAGAAAAGGGTGCTGATTGGTTGACAAGTCGACTTTGATTAACCGAGGCATTGACGAGGAGAAACCAAGGGGAACTATAGGCTTCTCAAGCTCCCGGATAATTCAAAAAAGGAGCAAGGCTTGAACATATTCCTTTTGTTTGCAGAGAATGGGTTCCTGAATGGGTTCGCTATAAATGATTACGAGCTCAATTAATTAACTAAACTGGTTCTTAGTGTAGCTATTAGTGCACTCAGGATTGTTCAGCAAGTGCTGCCCAATTGTGGAATCACTCTAACAGCAGATGTTTTGTTTTGGGTTTTGCAAGTGCCGGCTGTTTGAGTACAGTCTGTTCTCTGTCTATTACGGACAACCAAAGGAATATGCTGTTTGATTTGATCAGCCAGTCGTTGGGACTTATGGCCCACGTACCTGGCATCACATCAACACTGGAATTCGTACACAACGCTGCTCAATAGTGTGGTAGGCTTTTTGGACTGTCAGTGGAAAATGCCAATTGAGTAACCACTACATAGTAGCAGTGTGAAAAAGCTTGCTTAACCTGTTTTTCAGATTTTTCAGATACTTGGCCTTTCATGGATAACTTGAGGTAGACTGGGCACTTTTCAGGTCCGAAAGTGGTGGTGTTTGGTCCATTTGTAAGTTTGTGCAATACATGGTGAACCACGATCTGATCAGGATAGCCCACAGATAGCTTTGATGCACTCTACCTCTGCGGCAAACTTAAGCGAATGGCTAGATTACAAGATTACAAGGCTAATCCAATAGCACATAGGGCTATGCAAATGCCAACATGTATATTGACTGGTGAAGGGAGGCTTGTAATAGATTGTATTGGAGAACCCATTAGTGGATTTCTTAACTAGCACGTTGAAGAAAGGGAGCGAGTTAGTCTGCACCATCTCGACAGGCCAGCTGCAACACCTCAGCCAATCAGAGTCAACTTGCCAACCAGTCCGCACCCGTTTCTCCTGTGGTATAAATTGTTGTGATCGTTTGAAATTTGGCATTCTTATGTTTGTCCTGATGTAGTTGAAGTTTTTCACCTTGCACACACATCTCTCTTTGCAGCAATATTCAAATTAAAATGCCTTCCAGAAGCATAGAGGGTATAAGGAGCATTGTTACCAGTGTTTGAGGTTGTGTGTGAAATAAAAAGGCTAATAGGCAGCTTGGTTATGCTTGGAAGCAATAAAGTGAGGAAAGAATCATTAGAGGAAATTGTCAGCTTCTGAAAATTACAAGTGTAAATTTAGCTTTAGATAATGGGAAGATTGAGCTAATTTGAATGGAAATGTGCATCATCAAAGTAAGGAAATTAATATTCAGCAATTGCTACAGATCATCATGAGAGGAAGAAATTAACATAGAACAGATGGGGAAAAGGGGCAGGGGGGTAATAATTATGGGAGATAGTAATTATGTGGGATACTAGTTACTCTAAATTAACAACTGCAACTTGTATTTATATAGCACCTGTAACATAGTAAAACGTCCCAAACACTTCATAGGAGAGATATAAACAAAATTTGACACAGCCACATAAGATGATATTTGGGTAGATCCACAAAAGCTTGGCCAAAGAGGTAGGTTTTAAGGAATGTTTTAAAGGAGGAAAGAGCGGTAGAGGAATTTCTAGAGCTTAGCACCCAGACAGCTGAAAGCATGGCCCCCAATAATGTGGCAATTAAAATCAGGGGTGCTCAAAGTTTCAAGGGGCGTGAAAAAGACAGAAAGCTGGAGGGGTGGAATTCCAGAACTTCGGCCCAGGCAACTGGAGGCCTGGTCACCAGTGGCGGAGCGATTAAAATTGGGGTGCTCAAGAGGCCAGAATTAGAGGAATGCAAATATCTGAGGGCTGTGGAGCTGGAGGAGATTACAGAGATAGGAAAGGGTGAGGCCATGGAGGGATTTGAAAACCAGGATGAGAATTTAAAAATTGAAGCATTGCTTGAATGGCAGCCTATGTAGGTCAACAAGCACAGAAGGGATGGATGAATAGAACTCCAGTTTATGGAGACTGGCCAGGAACGTGGGAGGACGCCCAGGAGTGCATTGAGGTAATCGCATCTAGAGGTAACATACACATAGATGAGGATTTCAGCAAAGGGTGATCTGAGGTGGGGCAGATATATAGTTGGAAGCTCATCTTAGGGTCAAGATGACAGCAAGGATGCAAACAATCTGGTTCAGCCTCAGATGTTTGCCATGAAGAGGGATGGGGTCGGTGGTGAGGGAGCAGTGTTTGTGGCTTCAGTCTTCCCAGTAATTAATTGGAGGAAGTTTCTGCTCACCCAGTACTGGATGTCAGACAAGCAGCCTGATCATTTAGAGAAGGTGGAGGAGCCGAGGGAGGCAATAGTGAGGTATAGCTGGGTGTTGTCAGTGTACATGTAAAATCTAATGTATTTTCTGATGATGTTACCAAGGGACAGCATGTAAATAACTAGTGGGGGAGGCACAAGAATAGATCCTTGGGGGTCTCCAGAGGTATTGTTGTGGGAATGGGAAGCTTAGCTATTGCAGGTAATTCTCTGGCTACAACTGGATAATTAAAAACTTAATCAGGTGAATACAGTTCCACCCAGCTGGTCAACCATGGGGAGGCATTAGAAGAGTATGGTGAGGTCAACCACCCTAGAGGCTACAGACAGGTTGAAAAGGACAAGGAGTTTATTTTTGTCACATTTGCATAAGATATAATTTATGACTTTGTTCGGAGCTACTTTGGTCTGGGAAAGATGATTCATGGAGGTGACAGCACTCATGGACTTTGGAAAGTGAGGTTGGAGACGGGGTGGTGGTTTGCAAGGATGACTGGATCAAGGTTTTTTTTTGTAAGTAGAAGGCAAATTTGCAGAAGATTGGGGGAGTACCTGGAGTGAAAGAACCATTAACAATATCAGCTAACATGGGAACCAGGAAGGAAATAGTATGCCAGGTTCAATAATCTTCAGCTGCTTCATCTTAAGGTCAGAAGTGAGGATGTTTGCTGGTGATAGCACTGAGTTCAGGATCATTCACAACTCCTCAGATACTGAAGCAGTTTGTGCCTGCACGTCGCAAGACCTGGACAACATTCAGGCTTGGGCTAGTAAGTGGCAAGTAACGTTGATGTGGCAGGCAATGACCATCTTCAGCATGAGAGAATCTAACCATCTTACCTTGACATTCAACAGCTCTACCAATGCGCAATCCCCCACAATCAACATCCTGGGGGTTATCAATGACCAGAAACATAACTGGACGAGCCACATAAACACTCTAACTACAAGGACAGGTCAGAGACTGGGAATTCTGCAGTTAAGTAACTCACCTTTTGACTCCTCAAAGCCTGTCCACTATCTTTAAGACACAAGTCAGAAGTGTGGTGGAATACTCTGAATGAGCGCATCTCCAATGACACTCAAGTTCAACACCATCCAAGACTGAAGAAATCTGTTTGACCGGCATCCCATCCACCACCTTAAAGATTGACCCCTCCACCACTGGTGACAGTGGCAGCAGTATATACTATATACAAGGTGCATCGAAGCAACTGGCCAAGGCTCCTTTGACAGCATCTTTCAAACCTGTAAACTCTACCACTGAGAAGAATGAAGGTAGCAGACACTTGGGGAAACCAATGACTGCAAGTACTCCCTTCACCCCACCCCAAGCCACACACCATCCTGATTTGGAACTATGTTATCGTTCGCTATGGCAGAGTCCTGGTGGTTGTTCCGACAACACATGGACTGCAGCGGCTCAAGAAGACGGCTTACCGCCACCTTCTCAAGGGCAATTGGGAAGGCCAATAAATGCTGGCCTTGCCAGCAACATTCACATCCCATGACAGGGAAAAAAGAATAAAAACAGAAAATGCTGGAAACACTCAGCATTTATGGCAGCATCTGTGGAGAGAGAAACAGAGTTAATATTTTTGACATCTTTGGCAGTCTCCTCTTGGCCTCCACCTATCACTGGCCCTCTGTTGAGCTCTCCTGTCCCACCCCCTTCTACCAGCGTATATTTTATCTCTTTTCTATTTGTCTTAGTTCTGATGAAGGATCATACAGACTCAAAATGTCAACTGTATCCCCCTTCACAGATGCTGTCAGACCTGCTGAGTTTTTCCAGATATTTTTGTTTTGTTCTTAATGTTTTTCTCTCCTACTGAGTATTTCCAGCATTTTATATTTTTATTTTAGATTTCCAGCATCTGCAGTATATTGCTCTTGTGGCCAGGAAGGGAAGTTGTGGTCAACAGTTTAGTGTGAGTGTGGTCAAGGGAGCAGGAGGTGAGTTCATAGGCAAGATGTGCTTGGAAAGTGCACGAGGGGAGATGGAAGAGAAGCTATTGAAAGATGCGATTTCGGGGTTCAAGCCGGGGAAAATTAATCTTTGAAAAGGTAATGAAGGATGTTTCTTGATGTGGCTTGTTACAATGAGGATTCAAAGGGCCCTGACTTGGCATGTATTTAGCAGTCTGTTTGAGGGGAGGAACTACAGTCCCAGTGACTTTTAAGTTTTTTGATGTTGTGACGTAAGTAGAAGTTAGGCAGAAAAAATTGGATTGGGGATTTCAGTGAAGATGATTATCAGAAGGTTGAAAATTGGGGGAGAAGCAAGGAAGGGAAATAGAAGGCAAAATTCAAAATTCCTCTTGCCCCCCCAACCCCATCCCTCTATGTTAAAATTTGTATGGTTAAAAGTGCTGTAAAGGGCATGAACCAGGTTTTTAAAGACATAAGGGATTATAGAAGAGAACAAAGAGTTCTGAATTCTGAATGAGTGCGCTGCCTGGTGTGTTACTGAGCAATTCGGCCTTGTGTTCAAAGGTTAGGGAGGGGGAAAAGATCAGTAAAACTTTCTTCTCCTGATCGCTGTCATGATTGCTGAAAGTTTGCATTTGTGAGCCTTGGGCCCAGGTGTAAAAACCCCAAAGACCAGAATGGTCACCACCTAAGTTTGCAAGATTACTCAAGTGAGTTGTTGTAGGAATTATCTTTCAGCAGCATTTCAGAAAGGGAGATAAACTGGAACAAGATTAAAAAGAAAACATACAAAGCTTGATCTAAAAAACACATTAGGAAGGAAGAAATGCATAAGTTAGCATATCTGAAGGATCGAGAGGGAAGTTCAAAGGAGCAATATGGTAGCAGTATTCGATAAATTGAAAATGGAAATGTTGATGGGATAGGAAGAAGGATCCTTTACCAACATTTTCCTATATCCTTTCCAGGAGTTCGAGAGCTGCTGGAAGAGTTTCCGCAGGGACAGTTCAAATTATGAATGGAATCTTGAGCTGCAGAGAAGGAAAGAAGTCTTTGGCCGTAAAGAGAGCAAGCTTTTTATAAGTACATTAGCTTTAGAAATGAAAGAGATGTATAAGATCCAGAATGGATCAGAAGACACACTGAGGCAAAGAATACCAGTGGATTAAGTCATCAATGGTACGAAGTGACAGTTGTTGGTTGGAGATGTGGAGAAACGTAAAAGAATTGAAAAAAAGTCATGATTTTTATTGTCAATGTCAGTGGGCATGGAAGAGATTGAGATTTGGTGCTTCAAAAATGCCACTGTGCAAACAGAAGAGGTTGTGTGCGCTGACTGCATACTTTGGGAAGAATAAAATGGATTCATTTACAAAAGAGTGTAGAACTGGAGGGTGGTTGGAAGAGGCTTGAGTGGGAGAGACTGAAAATATGTGTAGAATGTGTTCAAGTTGGAGGTAGATGTCTTGAAGACGGTAGAAAGAATGGCAAGAATTCTAGGAAGAGCTGAAGCCTAATAGAATCCCGAGTTAAGGATCCAACAGACATAGTGGGAATGAGTCCTGACATGGCTATAGTGATAGAACAGAGTTGAACAAGTTGATAGGGAAAGGTATACAAAAAAGTTCAGCTTTCTGTTTCAGAGGGTTAGCTAAATTACCAATAGAGAAGAGGCAGGAAAGAAGGATTCATTGAAGTTTTGATGTGCAAAAATTTAACCATTCTTCTGTTTTCTCCTAGTTTTCCTTCATTATGACTCAAGCCCTTCTGCTGTTCTCTCCAGAGACTTCCCTTATCATGTCCTACTCGAGGAAAATCAAAGTCCGAGCCCACTGGTTGTTGCAGGGGCTGGCCTCAACATGTGCTATCCTAGGTTTGGCGATTATTAGCTTTAACAAATACTTGAATGACAAACCGCATTTTACCAGCTGGCATGGCCTGGTTGGCCTAGTGACTGTCCTTTACATTTGCATGCAGTCCATTGGTGGGGTGTCACTGTTGTACCCCAAACTAATGAACTGGTCCCTGTCCAAACTGAAACTCTACCATGCTACCTCTGGATTGGTTGGCTACCTGCTGGGCTGCACCAGTCTCCTTCTGGGCATGTGTTCAACATGGTTCACTGAAACTGTGACTGGAATTACCTGGTACCTTGCAGTTTGCTGCCCAGTCCTGTTGGCATTAGTTATCATGAACCAAATATCCAATGCCTACCTGAAGAAAAAGAGGATGCAACCTTGAATCAACTCTTCCGTCCCACTCTCGGATGCTCAGCAAAAACCTGGACTTGTACTAATCTGAAAGCCTACAGCAGTAGAATTATCAAAACCAACTTGAGCTATTACTCGAAGACCCATCCATCAGTACAGGTTACTGACACCTAAATGAGAACAGATCAGTGCAAAACCTGGACTTTGAGATCCTACTCCTTGCTAACTGATCCTGGGAGATTGAAAGCAGATCTGATCATTGACAAGATCGTTTCCCAGCTTGCTCAATTAACATTATCTGCTGCTTTGTGACACCTTTGAGTGTCTGGATGTCTTCATATATACTTTATCCATAATGAAATGTCTCTGTGTTCCTCCTTTGCTAATCAGCATTGCAATGAGCCGTGCTGGGTCTTGGTTGTAGTGATGTTCTCTGAATGTTACTACTTTCGCTCTTACCGATTTGAAGTTCAAAAAAAGATTCAACAAAATGGGAGCAAACGTTGTACTCCTGAGCCACAATCTTACATGAAGTGAAGTTCAGTGTTCAGACCAAAATTTTGTGCCTCCTGCATCAAGAGGGATCCGTTAACTTGGAATGGTTAAAAATCTGAATTTTTTTAACCCTTAAGTTTTTTGAGTTCTAATTTCAAAGGAGCTTGACAACCTCCAGTCTTGTTTAGAGTAGGCCGTTAATTAACGGTGATGCAATTGTTTTCTTCTCAAGTTGCACATTCCAAATCCTTGTAAATGTTTGTTGTTTGTGTGTTCCTAAGTGCTGTCACTACAGTATTGCATGAATGCTTTACCCCATTTGTCATTTATTGAGAGTTTTTATATTATTGCTGATTGAACATTGTTTGAGTGGAGCGGAATGGCTTGTGCAGCATTGGTATGATATCTGGGCCTTTCTCTGTACTATTAGTACCTAAGGCTGTTCTGATACTCAACAGGAGAATTTGGATATGCAAGGGGACTCAAAACGGGTGACCCACCATTGTCGATTGCACTTGAGATTCTGTTTTATCAAAGTCAGTGACTGGAATATGTAGTGGAGTGTATAACAGGCAATTAAGTGATGCAGTCTGTTTGGTGGCCCATGACCAATTTCACCTCCCCCCCCCCCCCCCCCCCCAATATACTGTCCCAAGCTGCGAATGAGATCTTACACTCCATTTAATTATTTTCATCTTCAGACAATTAAAAATTATTTTTATAGTGAGATCATGCCTGGCAGACTAACTGTACACTGGTCCTGTGTGTGTACAAGTGTCCTTCTGACTCTGTGCTTTCAATAGAATCACACCAACCCAGCAGATGTGAGATTTTTCCTGCCAAGGATTTGCCTATGTGTGCTGTAAGCTCTCTTGAAAAGTATTGTTACCTGTCCCTGTCTAGTTGCTTTTGTTTGAGCTGCAGCAACCAGAGACTGGACTGTGTTCCAAGAGTAAGAGACCAAAGAGTTTGGTAGACATAGACTGTAACTCTGAACAAGGGATGATCTGACATTGAACTGTATCTCAAAGGGAAAATTGCATCAACTACAAACTTTCTTTTAACACTGGGAATATCTACAGAGACTGAAAGAATTCATGTGGGCAGACTGATTATGAAAAATGTTCAAATTCTCAGACTTAACATACTGGCCTGACTTCAGTCCTCAATCCCATGGATGGCTGAGGATAGTCCTACAATAAAATTAAAGCAGTAATATGCCTCTTTGCTAACCTGAATTGGCACAAAATGGCTCCCTGTTTGCTTGGTATCTCCGTCCCAGTAAGGGTAGAACAGAAACATCCTGTAATTTCAATAGATTCAGTATTGAGATTACAAAGATGTATCCTTTTGATTGTGGTACACTTAGTAGTGGTGCTAAAAGCCTGTCAGATTCAGATGTGTCTGCTTGACTGTTGGATTTTATTGCTGATCGACTTGTGGCTGAATTCTGTTGGTGTACTGAAGGTGTACTGAGCCAGGCAGTCAGTGCCTTCCAGTTCTGAATAAATAAAATAAATGACCATCTTTCATGTGTTGCATTCTGTTTTGCTTGAGTGCTTTTTGACTTCTGTTCAGTTGGGCTCTGCATTCCTTGTAAGAAATGTAAAGTGAGTGTTGGGAGTTTTCTGTCCTAAAAACATAGTATTCACCAGGGTATTTTTGTTTGTTCAAGTTTGGCTTGGTGGCTGTCCCTTTAAATTCAGTCACCTCACACAAGGGGATGAATTTTAATTTTATACAATGATGTTGGTAGCCCTGTTCACATCTCTTGCCTTTCTTTTAAACTGTTCATTTCAATGGACAGGCTGCTGACTCGCACTGTTGCACAAAATCAGGGTCAACTCTAAAGAGTATGAAGTCAGATGCAGTTTTAAAAAAAAACCTTGCATCCCAGCTGAATGCAAAACACATGTTCACTTGTTATAACTTGTTGTCAAATGTATGCAGTAATTATTTTTGAGTCAAGTGTCACACATGAATATCAAAGCAAGCCATAGCAACTGGAATGGCTGCACCTGTTCATTAAACTGAGTTAGTAGAAGAAGATGGTGGAGTTGATTGGCATCTTCACAGTGAGAGACATGGCAGATAAGTTACCCGTAGTTAGAAAAGATTAGCTCAAAAAGACTGCATATTGAAGTTATCCATAGCATTGTCTACTGTAAATATGTAGTAGTATTATGTAAGTAATTTAATTAGATTTTTCACCTAATTTGCTTAATATTTTAAACTTAAATGAGGTCTGATGTGACTTTCTACTGCTTTCAAAGTCTGGAGGCATAGAATAAATTCCAGTCGTTTAAAGATAATTACCAGACAGGGTAATTATCTGGGGATGTCCAGGGCTTGTTAACTTGGGAGTGCAACTGAAAATCTACCTTGGTCTTAAAGCTAGAATAGATTTGCTTGAAGAAAGAGGGTGTTGGGACTGGCAGATGGGGTGATGGAAGATCTGGCAGACAGCCAAACTAGTCTAAAGTAAGATAGCTCGAAAAGACTAAAACGGCGGTGGCTGCAGAGCTCACACAGACCTCAGCCAAACTTAAAACCAGCAGAATATTTGTTGTAAAGTACAGGTAACTTTTTTTTAAAAAAAGGAATAACAGACATAAACATTACAGAAAGTAATTAAATTTGTTATCCAATTGCAAACGAAAGAGAACAAATAAAATCTCGAGTTCCAACTAGAGTTGCTGAGAGGCAAAGGAAGAGAAAGGTTGATACAAACACACGGATTGATTGTGCTTGGGTGACTAAATTGTTGCAAGCGATGTGCCCGATCACCCATTCTCCTGTTGAAAAGACGGCCAGGATTTAGAGCTTGCCAGCCTTGGTTGCATCAGCCTGATGAGCTACAGTGCACAATATGGGCAGCCTGTTACAGCTCACTGGATTGAGGCCTCCCAATATTGAGGTGCCCTTACCAACTCCCTCCCCCCCACCTCACCACCCCAGCTGTCAACAAGTACAAGGATAGGGGTATTGCAGGGTGTGTGGTAGTGGTAGCAGCCTAGATTCTCTGTGTTCAAAAGTAATCCCAGTTAGCTCGGCTGGGGCTCTTTGCAACTAGATCCATGCAAAATGGAGCCAGGGTGCAGGCTCAACTAATTCAGATTCAACATGGCAATGGGGTCTTCAGACCTTGATTTGACCATTAAAAGGAGTATTCAACATGAGGGCTCTTTCACTACTTCTGCTGTCGCATACTATTCCCCAAGGACACAGCGTGAATATATGGAAACAACAAATACAAATCTAAGTCACTGAAGGAGTCAGGTGAAAAGGGCAGACTACTTGAAGCCATTCTCACAAGTATTGGGTTGTGGTTGATATTCAAGTTTTCCCCACTAGTTAACTGGTCAGAGATATATAATCTGGTGTGTTCTCAGAGTCAGGAAGTGTGCCACAGAGTCAAAACCCATTGGGATGTCTCAGAGATATCTGTCCCAATTGTAACAAAAGGGATGATGGAGCAAGGCAAATCGAGGTGGTAATGGGATAAGTGGAAAGAGTCTAGAGGAGCTGTAAAGGCCAACAGCAGAACCATTACCAGCACCTCTTGTCAGAAAAAATGGGAGCAGTGGACATGATCTGAAATAGTCGGATTCAGTATTGAGTACGGAAGATTCTAAAGTGCCTAATGGCAAGATGAAGTGGTAACAGCTGATGCGCTGAAGCAGTAGCTAAATTCTGAGGTGAGGACACTCCAGACTATACAGTGATGCCAAAGCCTCTAGAAGGGCATGAGGTTTCAATGTCCTTAAAAATATGATCAACCAGTGGAACAGGGGAGCATAGAAAGAATTAAGATGCATTTATAAATCACCTTTTAGGTTATCAAGATGTTGCAAAATGCTTTACAGACAATGATAATGATCAGATAATCTGTTTTATATGTTGGTTGAGAGATAAATATTGGCCAGGACATTGGGAAGAACTCTGCTGATTTTCTTCAAATAATGCCAAGGGATCTTTTATGTCTACTTGAGAGGACAGTTAAACATTGACTTAGTGTCTCACCTGATGTCTGCCTGATAGTGTACCACTTCCTCAGCACTGTAGTGTTCATCTATATTATGTGCTCAAGTTTCTTGGGTGGGACTTGTACCCACAACCTTCTAACTCAGAATGAAGAGTTCTGAATCATAGTTGACATTTCAGAATGAAAGGAGTTAACAAAAAGCTCAACAGCTTGAGCCTGCCAAAGAGGACATGTGGACTCAAGTCACTTGGGGCAGCCTGAATCCATGAGCTGGTATAATTTCGAGGAGGGAATATTGGTCAGAAGTTACAAATGCAAACACGTTGAGGGACAGGAACTGGAAGATTAGCAACAGATAACGGTACAGCAGATATAACTGAAATAAAAACGAAGTGCTGGAAAACTCAGCAAGTCTGGCAGCATCTGTGGAAAGAGAAACAAAGTTAATGTGTCGAATCTGTATGACTTCTTTAGAGCAGATATACCTGACTGATTTACTAAAGGTGGTCCATAATGTCTTGGAAATGTTCACTATTTACTCATTCAATTATTTGTCTTTTAACTAAATTGACTTAATTTTTATGCTAAACCTAAAATGAAGTTTAAAAATGATGCTTATTGAAGATGAGTGAGATGCTGATTAAAGATGTGAATAATTCCAGGAACTAAAGTAATGGAAAGATTGCTGTTTGTTTGTCTGGGCACATTACCAAAGACTTACCAAGGTATCCAGGCTAGTGAAGGTATTTTATAAGGTTTAGGGAATTGGGACTCGTGTTGAGAGTGATTTGAGATACAGCAGCTGAAGGATCAAGAGTAAGCTCATGGTGTACGGGGTAACATTGGCACGGATAGAAGGTTGCCTAGCTAACAAGAAACAGAGGGTAACCATAATTGGGTCTTTTTCTAGTTGGCGGGATGTAATGAGTGATGTGCCACAGGGATCAGTGCTGGGGCCTCAACTTTTTACAATTTATATAAATGACTTGGATGAAGTGACAAGGTATTGTTGCTAAATTTACTGATGATACAAAGATAGGAAAGTAAGTTGTGAAAGGGACATAAGGAGGTTACATAGGGACGTAGGTTAGGTCAGTGGGCAAAGATCTGGCAAATGGAGTATAATGTGGGCAAGTGTGAAATTGTCCATTTTGGCAGGAAGAATAAAAAAGAAGCATATTATCTAAATGGTGAGAGACCACATCTGGAGTACTGTGTACAGTGTTGGTCTCCTTATTTAAGGTAAGATGTAAATGCATGAGAAGCAGTTCAGAGAGGTTTACTAGACTAATACCAGGAATGGGCAGGTTGTCTTAAGAGGAAAAGCTGGACAGGTTAGGCTTGCATCCACTGGAGTTTAGAAGAGTAAGAGGTAACCTGATAGAAACCTTTTAAGATCCTGAGGGAACCTGGTGGATGTGGAGAAGATGCTTCTAATTGTGGGAGAATCTAGTACTACGGGCCACTGTTTAAAAATAAGGGGCTGCTCATTTGAAAGATGAGATTTTTTTTCTCTGAGGGTCGTGAGTCTTTGGAACTCTCTTCCTCAAATATCACTGGAAGCAGAGTCATTGAATATTTTTAGGCAGAGCTAGATAGGTTCTTGATTAACAAGGGGATGAAAGATTATCAAGGGTAGGTGGGAGGTTGCAAGCAGTTCAGCCATGATCTTATTGAATGCAGAGCAGACTTGAGGGACCAAACTGCTCCATGTTTATATGTTGTAACTTTTTTTAAATGGTGGAAATGAAGTAGTTTGCTACTGCCACAATACTACTAAAACCTGTACTCTCATAGTTTGAAATCCTAAATAGCACAAACTGCCCATTCTGGATTCCTTCATTTTGAGAGGTAAGCGGTCCTTCTGCCACAGATCATCACAGAAGTCTGGCCAGTTGCGGTAGGTGCACTTCTCTGTGTCAGGTCTGAGATCAGGGCGAATGCGCTTTTAGTTCACCATGGGCAGACTGAAGCACCAGTATAGAGCATAGCTATTTGGATCATGTCCAAACCCCATGATTTTCACCAAATCTTTTGGTTTCTGGAATACTGGTTGGTCTGAGAGTCCAGGGGGCAACCCTTATAAAGCAGACCAGACTGTATTGTCTCTGCTCGAGTGCTTGGGAATTATCACCAACAGGAAGGAATCTCAGACAGCTCTCTATATGGACCTATTTTTAAAAATCTTTTCTTTAATCCTTTTTCCCTAACAACCCTCCCCCCACCAACCAAAGGGTCATCTGTCACTTGTTACTATGTTGTGCTTTCGCAGAGCGCTGACCCTTGTTCAGCTATTAATACATTCTGCTATCTTATCTCTATGCCACTATCAGCACCTTCTTTAGTCTTTAACACTCCCTTTGTCTTGTGTCCATGGCATCTTTATTGCTCTCTCCTGAGCTCCCACCTATCCCTGATCTATTTTGCTCCACTGCTCTTAAACAGTATAAAATCCATCACATTTCTACTCTTTAGCTCTGAAGAAGAGTCATACGGACTCGAAACGTTAACTCTGTTTCTCTCGCCACAGATGCTGCCAGACCTGCTGTGGTTTTCCAGCATTTTCTGTTTTTATTTCAGATTTCCAGCATCTACAGCATTTTGCTTTTACCAGAGAGAACTACCCTGCTGTTCAAAACATTTCCACCTGACAGGGCCTTGGTTTAACATCTCAGCCAAAGGCAGCACTCCCTCAGTGTTGCACTGGAGTCTAGGTTGTTGAGCTCAAATTCTGGAGTGGGACTTGAACCCAAAAACTTCTGTCTCAGAGGTAAGGCATCTACCAATTGAGCCACAACTGTCATACAAGTAGAATGGAGAATGTGGGAAGGTGGATAGTAATTGGGTTTGGAGGTATTGGTAGCCTGCATTCTTTGAATATCTACTCCTCCCAGCCCCACATTCAGTCAAGTATATTTTGTAATCTTGCCTTGTTGGCTGTAGTTTGCTGTGGCTCTGTTAAGGACCACTTGTTAGGCTGCACATAGATTTGGTTTTTCTGAGTGTGGCCTGTGCTGGTCCAAGTACCAGCTGCCTCAGATCAAACCAGTGGGGCCTGAAGCAGCAAATAAACCCCTTATTTGCATATATGAAGGGCTTAACACTGGGCGAGGGCACTGCTCACTGATTTGTTTGGCCTTGTGTTGGCAGTTGGCATATTCCCAGTTCTTAATAGGAGGTGCTTCCTGCTGCCAATTGGAAGCTTAGGATGCCACATAGCACCCAAAAAAGCAGGCTCTGCTGGTAACTTCTGGGCCTCTGTATCCAAATAACTAGCAACGGCTGACAGAGAAGAATGTCTATTTGTTAGTGAAGCAGAACAAGGAAGATGGGGGCAGAGCAGGGCAGACTTGGATAGCTACTTTTTTATTTCTGGAAAGCAATTCCAGCCCAGAATCCTAGGATAATCTGTCTATCCTTTGTACTTCTGTGTGAGCTTTGTGTTTTTTGTATAGTAACGCATTTTAAAAATATAATAAAGTGGAATGTGTTAGCTGGGCCTTGTCAAAGGGTGCTGGGTAATCCCATTCCTTCTTTGTGCTTGGGCAACATGTCATGGGGGTTTAAATAATTCTGGGCTGCTTCTCATTCCATTTACATAATAAGATCAGATTAGTTATCCAATTAAAGTCTATTTTTGAGGTACTAAGCAGATAGTGCTTTCAATGTAATTAGTTTGTGTGGCCATTAACTGAATGCATTGGATCTTTCTCCAAAGAAATGTGCACTAGAATGACCATCTAATGTAATTCAGTCCTAGTTTAATCCAGTTCTTCTCTGCAGTATCTTCTAGTCGAGATGTAACAGCTTGCCCTTTTTGGTCCATTCATTTATTTAATTTTGAAGGATTATGTTTGCCATTCAGTTGCATTACCCCAGGCAAAAATTCAATATGCAATGGAACACCACTATCTGCAAGTTCCCCTCCAAGCCACACACCATCCTGACTCGGAACTATATTGCTGTTCTTGACTGTTGCTGGATCAAAATCCTGAAACTCCCTCCCTACTGTGGGTTTAACTATACCTCATGGGCTGCAGCGGTTCAAGAAGGAGGCTCACCACCGCCTTCTCAAAGGCTATAAAAAAGCTAGCCTAGCCAGCGATACCACATCCCATGAAAGAATTTTTTTAAATTTAGAATGAGAGTTTGGAAAATAATGGCACCAATTCAAGAACCTAGGGTGTTGAGAGTGAAAATCTAAATATCTGCTCCCCTATTAGACCATACATTACTACTGAGTCATTTACAGCACTTTGTGCTGAGATAGCTAACCTCAGCTACCACAATGGTAACTGTGCTACATTGGCTTCTCTGTTCATGAGCTAAAGATGATATGTCTGCTATGTACTGCTCTTAGTTGCTATTCCAGTGCTTGTTGCTGGAAGTGTAGCTATATGGATTTGATTAGCTACCATAATCCTGCCTTCTCCCCTTCAACCTGCCCAATAGTAAAACAAACTGCCAACACTCAGCATGTAGATTCACATATGAAGAGTGATCACTTGGATGCAGCACCAAAGGATAATCCGTACCGTTGGGATTGTACCCCAATGTGAATTATTCGCCAAAGTTTTGCTGAAAAATTAATGGCACGTTAATGATGTATGCCAATATGAATGTGCAATTGTAGCCAGAAGAATGAATTGTGAATCAGTTAATTTTGCAGTTCCACTATTAGCTTCGCAAAGTTGGAAACTCCCTTTTAACCACCCATGATTTTCATGAAGTTGCTGCATTTGCACATTAATTGCCCATTAAACTTGCTATGTAATGTTAGGTTCAGTAATTAATGGCATAAGTACCTTCCCAGCAATTAACATGATTGTTAATGATTGCCAATCATTCTTTCTTGCCCAGAAAGTGAACAGCTATAAATGTGGAGTCTCATGCCTTCAGGTGGCAAATTGTTTTAGGAGAATTTAAAAATGTCAAACTTAAAACTAGTTTAGTCTTTTCCCCTCTTTTTTCTCTCTGTCTTAATCCAATATTTTCCCCCTCTCTTTATTTCTCTTCCTTTACTTGATTTGACATTGAATTCATTTCCTTTAATCCACGCTTCTCAATGCTTTCTCTGTTTATTACTCAATCCTTAAATCTCATTGGTAAAGAGATACACTGTTTCCTCATGGTTCACATGATGCTCTGTTGCCCTCACTACACTATTATCAGTTCACATTTCCATCAACTTTGGGGGCAAAAGATTTTAAAACCTACGAGTACATGAACAAGTATAATTAACAGGGCACTAACAGGTGCCCTTTTCCAGCTAAATCTGGGCCAGTGTCTTCAAAAACGAAGGGAGATAACCCACCCTTCAGGCACAACTGCTGGTGGTAATGACTAGTCTCTCATAATCGCCAGAAGATGGAGCATGTATCAAGTTACCATGAATCTGGAGACCCCATTGAGTAGAACTTACCTTTCCGGTCAGGTCCTGCTGGTGCTTGTTATGCCTTATCTTGTCCTGGAAGAGAAAGAGTGATGATTGTGAATGAATGTATAGTGTGTGATTGAAGAACTGTGAAATGTGTCTGTGAAGGATGCAATAGATTGGGGTGAGTGAATGTCAATGTATAGTTAGATGGTGGATGAAGTGTACTGAGGTTGTGATGCTGGTGGCAGTGCAATTATTGAGCAGTATGTTTGATGAGAGGGGATTTTACCTTGACTACTCATGTCAAGTCATTAAATTTTTTGCTGCACCAGAGCCATCTCCCGCATTTTTTAAAATTCTTTCATGGAATATGGGCATCACTGGCATTTATTGCTCACCCCTAATTGCCCTTGAACTGAGTAGCTTGTTTCAGAGGGCAGTTATGAGTCAACCACATTGTTGTGAGTCTGGAGTCACATGTAGGCCAGACCAAGTAAGGACGGCAGATTTCCTTCCCTAAAGAGACGTTAGTGAACCAGATGAGTTTTTACAACAATCAGTGGTCTCATGGTTTCATGGTCACCATTACTGGAACTAGCTTTGTAACTCTTTCGAGTACAAACCCGTTTCCATCTGTTTCAGATGAAGTTACATTGTTTCATAGTTTGCCATTGTGAGATTTGAACTCTTGATACTCTTTCGAGTATCTTTCGAGTACACCCCATTTCCATCTGTTTCAGATGAAGTTACTTTGTTTCATAGTTTGCCATTGTGAGATTTGAACTCTTGATAATCTTTTAAATGAAAACCAAATCAACAAAATTGGGATAAATCAGGCACAGCCCCTAATTCAGGTCAGCTGTAAAACCAAGAACAAAGTTTAAAGGAAACTTACAAACTTTAAATCAAAATGTGATTAAAGGGGTCAACAAAACACCCCAGTCCCCGCGGTGCCCACCGAGCACGGAAGGCCTCGAGAGTGCCAGCAGACACCGTGTGCTCCTTCTCCAGGGACATCCGGCAGCGAACGTAGCCGCGGAAGAGGGACAACGGATTTGAAAGCCGTGCATTGTAACTCTTTCGAGTACAAAGACGTTTCCATCTGTTCCTATTCAGATGAAGTTACATTGTTTCATAGTTTGCCATTGTGAGATTTGAACTCTTGATTTTGGGGTTACAAGCCCAGTACCATAACCACTTGGCTATTTAGGCTAAGCAGAACTAGCTTTGTATTCCAGATACTTTTTAATTAATCAATTGAATTTTTTAATTGATTAATTGAATTCAAATTCTGCCAGCTGGCATGGTGGGATTCTAACACATGTCTTCAGGTCATTAGCTAGGCCTCTGAATTACAAGTCTAGTGACCTTATCACCAAGCCACCATCTCCCCATACACCACGTTAGTAACCCCTGTGGCTTCCTTACCCTCTTGTTGGTACCGGAGATTTTTCCTCTGCTTTACCTTCTCCACCAGAGCCTCCAGTGCTGTTTTTGTGAATCTGTGCATCCTCTCCTTTGGCCCCTGAACTATTCCGAGAAGTGCCATTTTCCTGCTCTCTAATTGTCAGCCACGCAACGCCAACCCTTCAGTGGAAGCGCATGTGCGGAGACAATAAATTTGCTCCAGGAAAATTGCTATTAATCACGCTTCAGTGCTAAACCTGCGAGTCTCTGTTTTACTTACTTCCACATACCATTAAATCACAGAATGTCAATGAGTTCCAAGATTGTAGGTGAAATCTAGACTTTAAACAGCACCCATTTAGCCCCTGATTGCACCCTTCCCCAGATGACCCTCTCCCCACCTTTCTCCACATCTACTCTATCAAAACCTTTCATAATTTTAAAGGCATCTATCAAGTCACTTCTCAACCTTCTCTTTTCTAGAGAAAAAAGCCTATATTTAAAGTTTGTGACATATATTTTGAAATATTTAATA